>NC_091286.1:595212838-595546338 GCF_032444005.1 Ranitomeya imitator
CTTGTCCCGCCCCACAAAAAATAAGCCATCACACAGCTCCATTGACCAACAAATAAAAACTTTACGGGTCTCGAAAAATGGCATCACAACCCAAAAAATATTTACATAGTAACATATAGTTAGTAAGGCCGAAAAAAAGACATTTGTGCATCCAGTTTAGCCTATATTCCATCATCATAAATCCCCAGATCTACGTCCTTCTACAGAACCTAATAATTGTATGATACAATATTGTTCTGCTCCAGGAAGACATCCAGGCCTCTCTTGAACCCCTCGACTGAGTTCGCCATCACCCCCTCCTCAGGCAAACAATTCCAGATTCTCACTGTCCTAACAGTAAAGAATCCTCTTCTATGTTGGTGGAAAAACCTTCTCTCCTCCAGACACAAAGAATGCCCCCTTGTGCCCGTCACCTTCCTTGGTATAAACAGATCCTCAGCGAGATATTTGTATTGTCCCCTTATATACTTATACATGGTTATTAGATCGCCCCTCAGTCGTCTTTTTTCTAGACTAAATAATCCTAATTTCGCTAATCTATCTGGGTATTGTAGTTCTCCCATCCCCTTTATTAATTTTGTTGCCCTCCTTTGTACTCTCTCTAGTTCCATTATATCCTTCCTGAGCACCGGTGCCCAAAACTGGACACAGTACTCCATGTGCGGTCTAACTAGGGATTTGTACAGAGGCAGTATAATGCTCTCATCATGTGTATCCAGACCTCTTTTAATGCACCCCATGATCCTGTTTGCCTTGGCAGCTGCTGCCAGGCACTGGCTGCTCCAGGTAAGTTTATCATTAACTAGGATCCCCAAGTCCTTTTCCCTGTCAGATTTACCCAGTGGTTTCCCGTTCAGTGTGTAATGGTGATATTGATTCCTTCTTCCCATGTGTATAACCTTACATTTATCATTGTTAAACCTCATCTGCCACCTTTCAGCCCAAGTTTCCAACTTATCCAGATCCATCTGTAGCAGAATACTATCTTCTCTTGTATTAACTGCTTTACATAGTTTTGTATCATCTGCAAATATCGATATTTTACTGTGTAAACCTTCTACCAGATCATTAATGAATATGTTGAAGAGAACAGGTCCCAATACAGGTTACAAACTCATGAATTTTTCTTCACCACTGAAATAATTAAAAAGACTGGACATGTTACATCACCATAATCGTACGGATGAGCAAAATCATATTTTGGTCATTTTTACCATAAAATTTACACCTGTGTTTTTTATAATAAATTTTAGTATTGAACAACTACACAGCTGTCAATCAATCAAAAAGGTTAATAAACCTGAAACCTGAATATTTAAGAAAGTAAAAGTAAGCTTTTGCCTTTCTTAGTATAATATTTATGCGAAGGCAATGTGTAGAATATTTAAGTAACTATTAGGCTGGCGTCAAACTCAGCGTACGAAAATACGGTCCGTTATTTACGGCCATAATACGCAGAAAAGTCCCCAAAATAGTGATCCGTATGTCATCCGTAGGCAGGGTGTGTCAGCGTATTTTGCGCATGGCATCCTCCGTATGTAATCCATATGGCATCCGTACTGCGAGATTTTCTCACAGGCTTGCAAAACCGACATACGGACATACAATGGATCCATGTGCTCCCAAAAACATAAAAACATATGTACTGTCTATAGATATAAACATAAGGATGAATGACCTCAGGGAGATCAAAACATCCAACTCCGCAGAGACACCATCACGTGTTTCTCAACGCAGTGATCCAGAACACTGCTCCCATCCCTTATGGGAAATATGCAAATGCATGTAGAAAAAGCCGCGGAGACACCATCACGTGTTTCTCAACGCAAGCAATAAATAGCCAGGTCTTTCACCGGAAAGAAACAACCACGGGAAAGGCAGCATCCAAAAAGGAAAACCACCTATGCCAAAACATGGTATCCATAGACAGCTGTTTCGGGGGAATTTGCCCCTCATCAGTGTGGAGTAGGAAACTGGCTATTAGGAGCAGCGCCTAGTAAAAGGACTATAAACATAAGGATGAATGACCTCAGGGAGATCAAAACATCCAACACTGCGGAGACACCATGACGTGTTTCTCAATGCAGTGATCCAGAACACTGCTCCCATCCCTTATGGGAAATATGCAAATGCATGTAGAAAAGCCGTGGAGACACCATCACGTGTTTCTCAACGCAAGCAATAAATAGCCAGGTCTTTCACCGGAAAGAAACAACCACGGGAAAGGCAGCATCCAAAAAGGAAAACCACCTATGCCAAAACATGGTATCCATCCACAGACAGCTGTTTCGGGGTATTTGCCCCTCATCAGTGTGGAGTAGGAAACTGGCTATTAGGAGCAGTAGCTAGTAAAAGGACTATAAACATAAGGATGAATGACCTTGGGGAGATCAAAACATCCAACACTGCGGAGACACCATCACGTGTTTCTCAATGCAGTGATCCAGAACACTGCTCCCATCCCTTATGGGAAATATGCAAATGCATGTAGAAAAAGCCGCGGAGACACCATCACGTGTTTCTCAACGCAAAGTTCCCAGGCTCGAGTTCATATGAGGACATCCAGCAGAGGGCGCATCACCGCAACTCGAGGTAACTACAGGTCATTCAGCTACATTCCATTCATTCGCCAGGTTTTTACAGGCAGAGGCAGCTGCATTAGCAGGCTTCTGCTTGTAAAATTAGTTTACCCCTTTCTGATGGATTTACAGCGTGGGACGAGACTGATCGTCGGAAGATATGGGATATTGTTGTTTGTTTTTTTACATTTGTTACAGGTGTCAAGGGTCTTCAGGTGGATTACCAGTATAATAAAATATTACAACAATCTGTGTATTTATTTCATTAAAATACTTTGTAATAATGTGTGTGTTTTTTTAACCATTTCATACTATTGGATTAATAATGGATAGGTGTCATAATTGACGCCTCTCCATTATTAATCTGGCTTAATGTCACCTTACAATAGCAAGGTGACATTAACCCTTCATTACCCCATATCCCACCGCTACACAGGAATGGGAAGAGAGTGGCCAAGTGCCAGAATAGGCGCATCTTCCAGATGTGCCTTTTCTGGGGTGGCTGGGGGAAGATGTTTTTAGCCAGGGGGGGGCAATAACCATGGACCCTCTCCAGGCTATTAACCCCTTTACCCCCAAGGGTGGTTTGCATGTCAATGACCAGGCCAATTTTTACAATTCTGACCACAGTCCCTTTATGAGGTTATAACTCTGGAACGCTTCAACGGATCCTGGTGATTCTGACAGTGATTTCTCGAGACATAATGTACTTCATGATAGTAGTAAAATTTCTTTGATATTATCTGCGTTTATTTGTGAAAAAAATGGAAATTTGGCGAAAATTTGGAAAATTTCGCAATTTTCCAACTTTGAATTTTTATGCAATTAAATGACAGAGAAATGTCACACAAAATACTTAATAAGTAACATATTCCACATGTCTATTTTACATCAGCACAATTTTGGAACCAAAATTTTTTTTGTTAGGGAGTTATAAGGGTTAAAAGTTGACCAGCAATTTCTCATTTTTGCAACACCATTTTTTTTTAGGGACTACATCTCATTTGAAGTCATTTTGAGGGGTCTATATGATAGAAAATACCCAAGTGTGACACCATTCTAAAAACTGCACCCCTCAAGGTGCTCAAAACCACATTCAAGAAGTTTATTAACCCTTCAGGTGTTTCACAGGAATTTTTGGAATGTTTAAATAATAATGAACATTTAACTTTTTTTCACAAAAAAATTACTTCAGCTCCAATTTGTTTTATTTTACCAAGGGTAACAGGAGAAAATGGACCCCAAAAGTTGTTGTACAATTTCTCCTGAGTACGCTGATACCCCATGTAGGGGTAAACCACTGTTTGGGCGCATGACAGAGCTTGGAAGCGAAGGAGGGCAATTTGACTTTTCAATGCAAAATTGACAGGAATTCAGATGGGACGCTATGTTGCGTTTGGAGAGCCCCTGATGTGCCTAAACAGTGGAAACCCCCACAAGTGACACCATTTTGGAAATTAGACCCCTTAAGGAAGTTATCTGGATGTGTTGTGAGCACTTTGACCCACCAAGTGCTTCACAGAAGTTTATAATGCAGAACAGTAAAAATAAAAAATCATATTTTTTCACAAAAATCATCTCTTTGCCCTCAATTTTTTTCCCCAAGGGTAAGTGAAGAAATTGGACCCCAAATGTTGTTGTACAATTTGTCCTGAGTACGGTGATACCCCATATGTGGGGGTAAAACACTGTTTGGGCGCATGGGAGAGCTCGGAAGGGAAGGAGCGCCGTTTGACCTTTCAATGCAAAATTGACAGGAATTGAGATGGGACGCCATTTTGCATTTGGAGAGCCACTGATTTGCCTAAACATTGAAACCCCCCACAAGTGACACCATTTTGGAAAGTAGACCCCCTAAGGAACTTATCTGGATGTGTGGTGAGCATTTTGACTCACCAAGGGCTTCACAGAAGTTTATAATGCAGAGCCGTAAAAATAAAACAAAAATGTTTTCCCACAAAAATTATTTTTTAGCCCCCAGTTTAGTATTTTCCCGAGGGTAACAGGAGAAATTGGACCCCAAAAGTTGTTGTCCAATTTGTCCTGAGTACGCTGATACCCCATATTTGGGGGGAACCACCGTTTGGGCGCATGGGAGGGCTCGGAAGGGAAGGAGCACCATTTGGAATGCAGACTTAGTTGGACTGGTCTGCAGGCATCACATTGCGTTTGCAGAGCGCATAATGTACCTAAACAGTAGAAACCCCCCACAAGTGACATCATTTTGGAAAGTAGACCCCCTAAGGAAGTTATCTGGATGTGTCGTGAGCACTTTGACCCACCAAGGGCTTCACAGAAGTTTATAATGCAGAGCCGTAAAAATAAAACAAAAATTTTTTCCCACAAAAATTATTTTTTAGCCCCCAGTTTCGTATTTTCCCGAGGGTAACAGGTGAAATTGGACCCCAAAAGTTGTTGTCCAATTTGTTCTGAGTACGCGGATTCCCCATATGTGGGGGGAACCACCATTTGAGCGCATGGCAGAGCTCGGAAGGGAAGAAGCATCATTTGGAATGCAGACTTAGATGGATTAGTCTGCAGGCGTCACATTGAGTTTTCAGAGCCCCTAATGTACCTAAACAGTAGAAACCCCTCACAAGTGACCCCATATTGGAAACTAGACAACACAAGGAACTTATCTAGATGTGTTGTGAGAGCTTTGAACCCCAAAGTGTTTCACTACAGTTTATAACGCAGAGCCATGAAAATTTAAAAAAAAATTTTCCCCCAAAAATTATTTTTTAGCCTGCAGTTTTGTTTTTTTCCAAGGGTAACAGGAGAAATTGGACCCTAAATGTTGTTGTCCAATTTGTGTTGAGTATGCTGATTCCCGATATGTGGGGGGGAACCACTGTTTGAGCGCATGGCAGAGCTCGTAAGAGAAGGAGCATCATTTGGAATGCAGACTTAGATGGATTGGTCTGCAGGCGTCACATTGCATTTGCAGAGCCCCTAATGTACTTAAACAGTAGAAACCCCTAACAAGTGACCCCATATTGGAAACTAGACCTCCCAAGGAACTTATCTAGAGGTGTTGTGAGAACTTTTAACCCCCAAGTGTTTCACTACAGTTTATAACGCAGAGGCGAGAAAATGAAAAATCTTTTTTTTTCCCACAAAAATTATTTTTTAGCCCCCAGTTTTGTATTTTCCCAAGGGTAACAGGAGAAATTGGACCACAAAAGTTGCTGTCCAATTTGTCCTGAGTACGCTGATACCCCATATGTTGGGGTAAACCCCTGTTTGGGCACATGGGAGAGCTCGGAAGGGAAGGAGCACTGTTTTACTTTTTCAACGCAGAATTGGCTAGAATTGAGATCGGACGCCATGTCGCGTTTGGAGAGCCCCTGATGTGCCTAAACAGTGGAAACACCCCAATTATAACAAACCCTAATCCAAACACACCCCTAACCCTAATCCCAACGGTAACCCTAACCACACCCCTAACCCAGACACACCCCTAACCCTGACACACCCCTAACCCTAATCCCAACCCTATTCCCAACTGTAAATGTAATCCAAACCCTAACCCTAACTTTAGCCCCAACCCTAACCCTAACTTTAGCCCCAACCCTAACCCTAACTTTAGCCCCAACCCTAACTGTAGCCTTAACCCTAGCCCTAACCCTGGCCTTAAACCTAACCCTAGCCCTAACCCTAGCCCTAACCCTAACCCTAGCCCTTATCCTAACCCTAGCCCTCACCCTAGCCCTAACCCTAACCCTAGCCCTAACCCTAACATTAGCCCTAAACCTAGCCCTAACCCTAGCCCTAACCCTAGCCCTAACCCTAGCGGGAAAATGGAAATAAATACTTTTTTTTATTTTTTTTCATTTTTCCCTAACTAAGGGGGTGATGAAGGGGGGTTTGATTTACTTTTATAGCGGGTTTTTAGTGGATTTTTATGATTGGCAGCCGTCACACACTGAAAGACGCTTTTTATTGCAAAAAATATTTTTTGCATTAACACATTTTGAGTAGGGTTGAGCGAAACGGGTCGAACATTTTCAAAAGTCGCCGCCTTTTGGCGAAGTCGAGTTTCATGAAACCCGATCCGACCCCTGTGCGTGGTCGGCCATGCGGTACGCGACTTTCGCGCCAAAGTCGCGTTTCAATGACGCGAAAAGCGCCATTTCTCAGCCAATGAAGGTAAACGCAGAGTGTGGGCAGCGTGATGACATAGGTCCTGGTCCCCACCATCTTAGAGAAGGGCATTGCAGTGATTGGCTTGCTGTCTGCGGCGTCACAGGGGCTATAAAGGGGAGTTCCCGCCGACCGCCATGTTACTGCTGCTGATCTGAGCTTAGGGAGAGGTTGCTGCCGCTTCGTCAGAAGCAGGGATAGCGTTAGGCAGGGTCCATTAACCACAAAACCGCTTGTGCTGTAGCGATTTCCACTGCCCAACACCACCTTCGGTGTGCAGGGACAGTGGAAGCTCCTTTTTTTTTTTTTTTCCTCAGCGCTGTAGCTCATTGGGCTGCCCTAGAAGGCTCCCTGATAGCTGCATTGCTGTGTGTACGCCGCTGTGCAAACCAACTGCTTTTTTCAAAGCACAAATCCTCTTGTTCCTTCCTTTCTGCACAGCTATCTTGTTTGTTTGTCCACACTTTTTATTTAATTTGTGCATCAGTCCACTCCTTATTGCTGCCTGCCATACCTGGCTGAGATTACTGCAGGGAGATAGTAATTGAAGGACAGTTCCTTTTTTTTTTTTTTTTTTTTTGTGGGAGATTAAGATTGACATTTCTGCTAGAGTGCCATCTCTGTCTGTGTCATCTCTCACTCAGTGGGCCATAGAAAGCCTATTTATTTTTTTGCTTGATTTGGGTTCCAAAATCTACCAGAATAAATCACAACATCAATCAGTGGGAGAAAAATATTGGCCTCAGGGCTTGTGTGCCACTCCTTACTCCTGTGTGTGCCATCTCTCACTCAGTGGGCCATAGAAAGCCTATTAATTTTTTTGCTTGATTTGGGTTCTAAATTCTACCTGAAAAAATCAATAAATCAATCAGTGGGAGATTAATATTGGCCTTTGGGCTTGTGTGCCAGTCCTAAGCGTGCCATCTCTCTCTCTCTCAGATAGTGGGCCATAGAAAGCCTATTTTTTTATTATTTTATTGGGTTTATAAATTTTCCCTGGAAAAAAAAAAAAAGTGGGAGATTAATATTGGCCTCTGGGCTTGTGTGCCAGTCCTGAGCGTGCCATCTCTCTCACAAATAGTGGGCCATAGAAAGCCTATTTATTTTTTTGGTTGATTTGGGTTCATAATTCTACCTGAAAAAATCAATCAATCAATCAGTGGGAGAAAAATATTGGCCTCAGGGCTTGTGTGCCACTCCTTACTCCTGTGTGTGCCATCTCTCACTCAGTGGGCCATAGAAAGCCTATTAATTTTTTTGCTTGATTTGGGTTCTAAATTCTACCTGAAAAAATCATTAAATCAATCAGTGGGAGATTAATATTGGGCTTTGGGCTTGTGTGCCAGTCCTAAGCGTGCCATCTCTCTCTCTCAGATAGTGGGCCATAGAAAGCCTATTTATTATTATTTTTTTTATTGGGTTTATAAATTTTCCCTGGAAAAAAAAAAAAATGGGAGATTAATATTGGCCTCTGGGCTTGTGTGCCAGTCCTGAGCGTGCCATCTCTCTCACAAATAGTGGGCCATAGAAAGCCTATTAATTTTTTTGCTTGATTTGGGTTCCAAAATCTACCTGAAAAAAATCACTAAATCAATCAGTGGGAGATTAATATTGGCCTCTGGGCTTGTGTGCCACTCCTGACTCCTGTGTGCGTCATCTGTCACTCAGTGGGCCCTAGAAAGCCTATTTTTTGTTTTATTTGTTTTCTAAATTCTCCCTGAAACAATCATTTTATTTTCTTTGGTTTCTAAATTATTCCTGAAAAAAATCATTTTTTTTGTATTTTTTTTTCTCTCAAGTCTCCCTGAAAAAAAAAAAAAAAATCTGTGGGAGATTCATATTGCCCCTTCTGCTTGTGTGCCAGTCTTGACTCCTGGGTGTGCCATCTCTCTCTCTCTCCCCAATTGTGGGCCATAGAAAGCCTATTAATTTTTTTGCTTGATTTGGGTTCCAAAATCTACCAAAAAAAATCACTAAATCAATCAGTGGGAGATTAATATTGGCCTCTGGGCTTGTGTGCCACTCCTGACTCCTGTGTGCGTCATCTGTCACTCAGTGGGCCCTAGAAAGCCTATTTTTTGTTTTATTTGTTTTCTAAATTCTCCCTGAAACAATCATTTTATTTTCTTTGGTTTCTAAATTATTCCTGAAAAAAATCATTTTTTTGGTATTTTTTTTTCTCTCAAGTCTCCCTGAAAAAAAAAAAAAAAAATCTGTGGGAGATTCATATTGCCCCTTCTGCTTGTGTGCCAGTCTTGACTCCTGGGTGTGCCATCTCTCTCTCTCTCCCCAATTGTGGGCCATAGAAAGCCTATTAATTTTTTTGCTTGATTTGGGTTCCAAAATCTACCAAAAAAAATCACTAAATCAATCAGTGGGAGATTAATATTGGCCTCTGGGCTTGTGTGCCACTCCTGACTCTTGTGTGCGTCATCTGTCACTCAGTGGGCCCTAGAAAGCCTATTTTTTGTTTTATTTGTTTTCTAAATTCTCCCTGAAACAATCATTTTATTTTCTTTGGTTTCTAAATTATTCCTGAAAAAAATCATTTTTTTTGTATTTTTTTTTCTCTCAAGTCTCCCTGAAAAAAAAAAAAAATCTGTGGTAGATTCATATTGCCCCTTCTGCTTGTGTGCCAGTCTTGACTCCTGGGTGTGCCATCTCTCTCTCTCTCCCCAATTGTTGGCCATAGAAAGCCTATTAATTTTTTTGCTTGATTTGGGTTCCAAAATCTACCAAAAAAAATCACTAAATCAATCAGTGGGAGATTAATATTGGCCTCTGGGCTTGTGTGCCACTCCTGACTCCTGTGTGCGTCATCTGTCACTCAGTGGGCCCTAGAAAGCCTATTTTTTGTTTTATTTGTTTTCTAAATTCTCCCTGAAACAATCATTTTATTTTCTTTGGTTTCTAAATTATTCCTGAAAAAAATCATTTTTTTGGTATTTTTTTTTCTCTCAAGTCTCCCTGAAAAAAAAAAAAAAAATCTGTGGGAGATTCATATTGCCCCTTCTGCTTGTGTGCCAGTCTTGACTCCTGGGTGTGCCATCTCTCTCTCTCTCCCCAATTGTTGGCCATAGAAAGCCTATTAATTTTTTTGCTTGATTTGGGTTCCAAAATCTACCAAAAAAAATCACTAAATCAATCAGTGGGAGATTAATATTGGCCTCTGGGCTTGTGTGCCACTCCTGACTCCTGTGTGCGTCATCTGTCACTCAGTGGGCCCTAGAAAGCCTATTTTTTGTTTTATTTGTTTTCTAAATTCTCCCTGAAACAATCATTTTATTTTCTTTGGTTTCTAAATTATTCCTGAAAAAAATAATTTTTTTTGTATTTTTTTTTCTCTCAAGTCTCCCTGAAAAAAAAAAAAAAAATCTGTGGGAGATTCATATTGCCCCTTCTGCTTGTGTGCCAGTCTTGACTCCTGGGTGTGCCATCTCTCTCTCTCTCCCCAATTGTGGGCCATAGAAAGCCTATTAATTTTTTTGCTTGATTTGGGTTCCAAAATCTACCAAAAAAAATCACTAAATCAATCAGTGGGAGATTAATATTGGCCTCTGGGCTTGTGTGCCACTCCTGACTCCTGTGTGCGTCATCTGTCACTCAGTGGGCCCTAGAAAGCCTATTTTTTGTTTTATTTGTTTTCTAAATTCTCCCTGAAACAATCATTTTATTTTCTTTGGTTTCTAAATTATTCCTGAAAAAAATCATTTTTTTGGTATTTTTTTTTCTCTCAAGTCTCCCTGAAAAAAAAAAAAAAAAATCTGTGGGAGATTCATATTGCCCCTTCTGCTTGTGTGCCAGTCTTGACTCCTGGGTGTGCCATCTCTCTCTCTCTCCCCAATTGTGGGCCATAGAAAGCCTATTAATTTTTTTGCTTGATTTGGGTTCCAAAATCTACCAAAAAAAATCACTAAATCAATCAGTGGGAGATTAATATTGGCCTCTGGGCTTGTGTGCCACTCCTGACTCTTGTGTGCGTCATCTGTCACTCAGTGGGCCCTAGAAAGCCTATTTTTTGTTTTATTTGTTTTCTAAATTCTCCCTGAAACAATCATTTTATTTTCTTTGGTTTCTAAATTATTCCTGAAAAAAATCATTTTTTTTTGTATTTTTTTTTCTCTCAAGTCTCCCTGAAAAAAAAAAAAAAAATCTGTGGTAGATTCATATTGCCCCTTCTGCTTGTGTGCCAGTCTTGACTCCTGGGTGTGCCATCTCTCTCTCTCTCCCCAATTGTTGGCCATAGAAAGCCTATTAATTTTTTTGCTTGATTTGGGTTCCAAAATCTACCAAAAAAAATCACTAAATCAATCAGTGGGAGATTAATATTGGCCTCTGGGCTTGTGTGCCACTCCTGACTCCTGTGTGCGTCATCTGTCACTCAGTGGGCCCTAGAAAGCCTATTTTTTGTTTTATTTGTTTTCTAAATTCTCCCTGAAACAATCATTTTATTTTCTTTGGTTTCTAAATTATTCCTGAAAAAAATCATTTTTTTTGTATTTTTTTTTCTCTCAAGTCTCCCTGAAAAAAAAAAAAAAAAAAAAAAATCTGTGGGAGATTCATATTGCCCCTTCTGCTTGTGTGCCAGTCTTGACTCCTGGGTGTGCCATCTCTCTCTCTCTCCCCAATTGTTGGCCATAGAAAGCCTATTAATTTTTTTGCTTGATTTGGGTTCCAAAATCTACCAAAAAAAATCACTAAATCAATCAGTGGGAGATTAATATTGGCCTCTGGGCTTGTGTGCCACTCCTGACTCCTGTGTGCGTCATCTGTCACTCAGTGGGCCCTAGAAAGCCTATTTTTTGTTTTATTTGTTTTCTAAATTCTCCCTGAAACAATCATTTTATTTTCTTTGGTTTCTAAATTATTCCTGAAAAAAATCATTTTTTTTTTATTTTTTTTTCTCTCAAGTCTCCCTGAAAAAAAAAAAAAAAATCTGTGGGAGATTCATATTGCCCCTTCTGCTTGTGTGCCAGTCTTGACTCCTGGGTGTGCCATCTCTCTCTCTCTCCCCAATTGTGGGCCATAGAAAGCCTATTAATTTTTTTGCTTGATTTGGGTTCCAAAATCTACCAAAAAAAATCACTAAATCAATCAGTGGGAGATTAATATTGGCCTCTGGGCTTGTGTGCCACTCCTGACTCCTGTGTGCGTCATCTGTCACTCAGTGGGCCCTAGAAAGCCTATTTTTTGTTTTATTTGTTTTCTAAATTCTCCCTGAAACAATCATTTTATTTTCTTTGGTTTCTAAATTATTCCTGAAAAAAATCATTTTTTTGGTATTTTTTTTTCTCTCAAGTCTCCCTGAAAAAAAAAAATAAAAATCTGTGGGAGATTCATATTGCCCCTTCTGCTTGTGTGCCAGTCTTGACTCCTGGGTGTGCCATCTCTCTCTCTCTCCCCAATTGTGGGCCATAGAAAGCCTATTAATTTTTTTGCTTGATTTGGGTTCCAAAATCTACCAAAAAAAATCACTAAATCAATCAGTGGGAGATTAATATTGGCCTCTGGGCTTGTGTGCCACTCCTGACTCTTGTGTGCGTCATCTGTCACTCAGTGGGCCCTAGAAAGCCTATTTTTTGTTTTATTTGTTTTCTAAATTCTCCCTGAAACAATCATTTTATTTTCTTTGGTTTCTAAATTATTCCTGAAAAAAATCATTTTTTTTGTATTTTTTTTTCTCTCAAGTCTCCCTGAAAAAAAAAAAAAAAAATCTGTGGTAGATTCATATTGCCCCTTCTGCTTGTGTGCCAGTCTTGACTCCTGGGTGTGCCATCTCTCTCTCTCTCCCCAATTGTTGGCCATAGAAAGCCTATTAATTTTTTTGCTTGATTTGGGTTCCAAAATCTACCAAAAAAAATCACTAAATCAATCAGTGGGAGATTAATATTGGCCTCTGGGCTTGTGTGCCACTCCTGACTCCTGTGTGCGTCATCTGTCACTCAGTGGGCCCTAGAAAGCCTATTTTTTGTTTTATTTGTTTTCTAAATTCTCCCTGAAACAATCATTTTATTTTCTTTGGTTTCTAAATTATTCCTGAAAAAAATCATTTTTTTTGTATTTTTTTTTCTCTCAAGTCTCCCTGAAAAAAAAAAAAAAAAAATCTGTGGGAGATTCATATTGCCCCTTCTGCTTGTGTGCCAGTCTTGACTCCTGGGTGTGCCATCTCTCTCTCTCTCCCCAATTGTTGGCCATAGAAAGCCTATTAATTTTTTTGCTTGATTTGGGTTCCAAAATCTACCAAAAAAAATCACTAAATCAATCAGTGGGAGATTAATATTGGCCTCTGGGCTTGTGTGCCACTCCTGACTCCTGTGTGCGTCATCTGTCACTCAGTGGGCCCTAGAAAGCCTATTTTTTGTTTTATTTGTTTTCTAAATTCTCCCTGAAACAATCATTTTATTTTCTTTGGTTTCTAAATTATTCCTGAAAAAAATCATTTTTTTTGTATTTTTTTTTCTCTCAAGTCTCCCTGAAAAAAAAAAAAAAAAAAAAAATCTGTGGGAGATTCATATTGCCCCTTCTGCTTGTGTGCCAGTCTTGACTCCTGGGTGTGCCATCTCTCTCTCTCTCCCCAATTGTTGGCCATAGAAAGCCTATTAATTTTTTTGCTTGATTTGGGTTCCAAAATCTACCAAAAAAAATCACTAAATCAATCAGTGGGAGATTAATATTGGCCTCTGGGCTTGTGTGCCACTCCTGACTCCTGTGTGCGTCATCTGTCACTCAGTGGGCCCTAGAAAGCCTATTTTTTGTTTTATTTGTTTTCTAAATTCTCCCTGAAACAATCATTTTATTTTCTTTGGTTTCTAAATTATTCCTGAAAAAAATCATTTTTTTGGTATTTTTTTTTCTCTCAAGTCTCCCTGAAAAAAAAAAAAAAAAAAAAATCTGTGGGAGATTCATATTGCCCTTTCTGCTTGTGTGCCAGTCTTGACTCCTGGGTGTGCCATCTCTCTCTCTCTCCCCAATTGTGGGCCATAGAAAGCCTATTAATTTTTTTGCTTGATTTGGGTTCCAAAATCTACCAAAAAAAATCACTAAATCAATCAGTGGGAGATTAATATTGGCCTCTGGGCTTGTGTGCCACTCCTGACTCCTGTGTGCGTCATCTGTCACTCAGTGGGCCCTAGAAAGCCTATTTTTTGTTTTATTTGTTTTCTAAATTCTCCCTGAAACAATCATTTTATTTTCTTTGGTTTCTAAATTATTCCTGAAAAAAATCATTTTTTTGGTATTTTTTTTTCTCTCAAGTCTCCCTGAAAAAAAAAAAAAAAAAAAAAAATCTGTGGGAGATTCATATTGCCCCTTCTGCTTGTGTGCCAGTCTTGACTCCTGGGTGTGCCATCTCTCTCTCTCTCCCCAATTGTGGGCCATAGAAAGCCTATTAATTTTTTTGCTTGATTTGGGTTCCAAAATCTACCAAAAAAAATAACTAAATCAATCGGTGGGAGATTAATATTGGCCTCTGGGCTTGTGTGCCACTCCTGACTCCTGTGTGCGTCCTCTCTCACTCAGTGGGCCCTACAAAGCCTTTTTTTTTTTTTTTTTTCCTAAATTCTCCCTGAAACAATCATTTCATTTTATTTGTTTTATAAATTCTTCTGTAAAAAATAATTTTTTTTTTATTTCTTTTTTTTCTGAAGTCTCCCTGTTAAAAAAAACAAACACAAATCAGTGGGAGATAAATATTTACATTTGCGCTTCAGTGACAGTCCTGCGTGTGTGCCATCTCATTTGTTGCCAACAACAACAGAGTGTGTAACATTGTGGCTGATTTTCGTTGTGGTCTCACCCACCTGTAAATGGTAGCTAAATCATACTGAAGTTATAGCTCACCGTGTAAGTTGTGTGACAGCAACAAATACCGTTCGTTTGTTAACGTTTTTAAAACAATGAGGAAGTCTGGTGGAAGAGGTCGTGGCCGGGGGCGTTCATTGTCAGCTGGTAATGAGGGTAGTGGTAGTGGTGGAGCATCAGCTGGTCGTGGGAAAAAAAATATTGCACCTAAGTCTGGAGCTGTGGAGCCAGGTTCGTCGTCTGGCTACACAAGGCCTCGAACGCTCCCTTTTCTGGGAGTAGGAAAACCGCTTTTAAAGCCGGAGCAGCAAGAGCAAGTTTTGGCTTATCTTGCTGACTCAGCCTCTAGCTCTTTTGCCTCCTCTCGTGAAACTGGTAAATGTCAAAGCAGCGCGTCGTTAGTGGATGTTCACGGTCAGGGACAAGTCGCTTCCTTGTCCTCTTCAGCAAAAACAACAACAGAGAAGAATGCAGCAGGCGACACAACGGGTTACTCCATGGAGCTCTTTACACATACCGTCCCTGGCTTAGAAAGTGAAGCAGTTAACAGTCCATGCCCATTACAAGTTGAATCTGACATGGAGTGCACTGATGCACAGCCACAGCCAGACTACTATCCTGGTCCTTTGACTCAGACCACAACATTGCCATCGCAGGGTGCTGATCAAGAATCAGACCCTGATGAGACTATGTTGCCCCATCACGAACGCTATACCACCGACCGCCACGGTGACACAGACGAAGTTGCACACGAGCTACAAGAAGAGGTAATAGATGACCCAGTTCTTGACCCCGATTGGCAGCCATTGGGGGAACAGAGTGCAGGCGGCAGCAGTTCTGAAGCGGAGGAGGAGGGGCCGCAGCAGGCATCAACATCGCAACAGGTTCCATCTGCCGGGCCCGTATCTTGCCCAAAACGCGTGGCAAAGCTAAAACCTGTTGGAGGACAGCGTGGCCATCCAGTTAAAGCTCAGTCTGCAATGCCTGAAAAGGTATCCGATGCTAGAAAGAGTGCAGTCTGGCATTTTTTTAAACAACATCCAATTGATCAGCGCAAAGTCATCTGTCAAAAATGTTCAACTACCTTAAGCAGAGGACAGAATCTGAAAAGTCTCAATACAAGTTGCATGCATAGACATTTAACCACCATGCATTTGCAAGCCTGGACTAACTACCAAACGTCCCTTAAGGTTGTAGCACCCTCGGCCAATGAAGCTAGTCAGCAACGCAACATCCCTTCCGGCAGTGTAGGGCCACCATTTTCCGCACCACCTGCAGTATCTGTGCAGGTTTCTTTGCCAGGCCAAAGCCGTCAGGGTCAGGGAATCACCAGTTTCGTAGTAGGAAACACTGCATCTAGGGCACCGGTGGCAACAATACCATCTCCCACCGTCTCTCAGTCTGCCATGTCCACCGGCACCCCCGCTAGTTCCACGATCTCCAGCTCTCCAGTCCAGCTCACCCTACATGAGACTATGGTTAGAAAAAGGAAGTACTTAGCCTCGCATCCGCGTACACAGGGTTTGAACGCACACATAGCTAGACTAATCTCGTTAGAGATGATGCCCTACCGGTTAGTTGAAAGTTCCAGAAAAGCCATCCCAGCCCTCCACCAGCATGTTAAAGAGCGCATCGTCCATGCACTCAGGCAATCTGTGAGCACAAAGGTGCACCTGACAACAGATGCATGGACCAGTAGGCATGGCCAGGGACGTTACGTGTCCATCACGGCACACTGGGTAAATGTGGTGGATGCAGGGTCCACAGGGGACAGCAAGTTTGGGACAGTTCTGCCTAGCCCATGGTCTAGGAAACAATTGGCTGTAGCCGTTCGCACCCCCTCCTCCTCCTCTTCGTCCTCCTGCAGAAGCGAGAGCTCGTCCACAGACCGCAGTCGCACAACCACTCCATCCGCAGCTGCCACTGTTGCACACCAGGTCTCCCATTATGGGGCAGCTACTGGCAAACGTCAGCAGGCTGTATTGGCTATGAAGTGTTTGGGCGACAACAGACACACCGCGGAAGTTCTGTCCGAGTTCTTGCAGAAAGAAACGCAGTCGTGGCTGGGCACTGTAGATCTTGAGGCAGGCAAGGTAGTGAGTGATAACGGAAGGAATTTCATGGCTGCCATCTCCCTTTCCCAACTGAAACACATTCCTTGCCTGGCTCACACCTTAAACCTGGTGGTGCAGTGCTTCCTGAAAAGTTATCCGGGGTTATCCGACCTGCTCCTCAAAGTGCGTGGACTTTGCTCACATATCCGCCGTTCGCCCGTTCACTCCAGCCGTATGCAGACCTATCAGCGTTCTTTGAACCTTCCCCAGCATCGCCTAATCATAGACGTTGCAACAAGGTGGAACTCAACACTGCACATGCTTCAGAGACTGTGTGAACAGAGGCGGGCTGTTATGTTTTTGTGGGAGGATACACATACACGGGCAGGCAGTAGGATGGCAGATATGGAGTTGTCAGGTGTGCAGTGGTCGAAGATTCAAGACATGTGTCAAGTCCTTCAGTGTTTTGAGGAATGCACACGGCTGGTTAGTGCAGACAACGCCATAATAAGCATGAGCATCCCCCTAATGCGTCTGCTGATGCAAAGTTTGACGCACATAAAGGATCAGGCGTCTGCAGCTGAGGAAGAGGAAAGCCTTGATGACAGTCAGCCATTGTCTGGCCAGGGCAGTGTACAGGACGAGGTAGCGGGCGAAGAGGAGGAGGAGGACGAGGAGGATGATGGGGATGATTATATTTTTAATGAGGAAGCTTTTCCGGGGCCACTGGAAATTGGTGGCGCGGCAAGGCCGGGTTCTGGTTTTTTGAGGGACACAAGTGACGTGGATTTGCCTGAAACTGCCCCTCAACCAAGCACAACCGCAGATTTGAGAACTGGAACTTTGGCCCACATGGCGGATTATGCCTTACGTATCCTCAAAAGGGACACACGCATAACTAAAATGATGAATGATGACGATTACTGGTTGGCCTGCCTCCTTGATCCTCGCTATAAAGGCAAATTGCAAAATATAATGCCACATGAGAACTTGGAACTAATATTAGCAACCAAACAATCAACTCTTGTTGACCGTTTGCTTCTGGCATTCCCTGCACACAGCGCCCGTGATCGTTCTCACACGAGCTGCAGGGGCCAGCAGACCAGAGGAGTTAGAGGGGCAGAAATCAGAAGTGGCGTTGGCCAGAGGGGTTTTCTGACCAGGTTGTGGAGTGATTTTGCTATGACCGCAGACAGGACAGGTACTGCAGCATCAATTCAAAGTGACAGGAGACAACATTTGTCCAGTATGGTTACAAACTATTTTTCATCCCTTATCGATGTTCTCCCTCAACCGTCATTCCCATTTGATTACTGGGCATCAAAATTAGACACCTGGCCAGAATTGGCAGAATATGCATTGCAGGAGCTTGCTTGCCCGGCAGCTAGTGTCCTATCAGAAAGAGTATTCAGTGCTGCAGGTTCAATACTAACAGAAAAAAGGACTCGTCTGGCTACCCAAAATGTAGATGATCTAACCTTCATTAAAATTAACCACAACTGGATTTCGAAATCTTTTGCCCCACCTTGCCCGGCTGACACCTAGCTTTCCTATGAAAAGGTCTTGCCTGTGGACTATTCTGAATGCCTTTTCCAATCTCGTAATTTTCAGCACCTGATTGTCCAGCATACGACATGTTTACACCTCACTAAATGGCCAAACTCCCCACACGGGGCCGTGGTATCGACACTTGGCGACAGCACCCGTGAGAGTGCAGTTTGTCTGAAGAGGTGGGTGAGCCCGCTTTTGGTCGACGGCACTGCCACTGGGTCCCTCCTAGTACAATAAAGTGTCTCTGGCGGTGGTGGTGCGCACCCAACGTCAGACACACCGTTGTAATATGAGGGGCCCTGGGCCTGTACCGCCGGCCACAAGACAGTTTCCCCCCACCCCAGCTCAAACAGTGCTCTACCACTTGCAAAATTATCTCACAGCTCCACCAATGTTTAGTCAATGCCTGCCACTGACAATACCATTGTATTGACATTTTTGTTATGTTAGGCCTTCGATGCCTGTCTGTGGTCACTCCTTCCACTAGGCCTCCACTGACCACACCACTGCTGCCCGTGTACCCCTGGAACCAATTTAAAATTGCCTACAGCCATGTGTTATTATTTTAGGCCTTCGATGCCTGTCTGCGGTCACTCCTTCCACTAGGCCTCTACTGACCACACCACTGCTGCCAGTGTACCCCTGGAACCAATTTAAAATTGCCTACAGCCAGCCCAATTTTTTTATTTTAGGCCTTCGATGCCTGTCTGCGGTCCATTCTTTCAACTACTACTACACTGACCAGGTCACTGCTGCCCGTGTACCCCTGGAACCAATTTAAAATTGCCTACAGCCATGTGTTATTATTTTAGGCCTTCGATGCCTGTCTGCGGTCACTCCTTCCACTAGGCCTCTACTGACCACCCCACTGCTGCCCGTGTACCCCTGGAACCAATTTAAAATTGCCTACAGCCAGCCCAATTTTTTTATTTTAGGCCTTCGATGCCTGTCTGCGGTCCATTCTTTCAACTACTACTACACTGACCAGGTCACTGCTGCCCGTGTACCCCTGGAACCAATTTAAAATTGCCTACAGCCATGTGTTATTATTTTAGGCCTTCGATGCCTGTCTGCGGTCACTCCTTCCACTAGGCCTCCACTGACCACACCACTGCTGCCCGTGTACCCCTGGAACCAATTTAAAATTGCCTACAGCCATGTGTTATTATTTTAGGCCTTCGATGCCTGTCTGCGGTCACTCCTTCCACTAGGCCTCCACTGACCACACCACTGCTGCCCGTGTACCCCTGGAACCAATTTAAAATTGCCTACAGCCAGCCCAATTTTTTTATTTTAGGCCTTCGATGCCTGTCTGCGGTCCATTCTTTCAACTACTACTACACTGACCAGGTCACTACTGCCCGTGTACCCCTGGAACCAATTTAAAATTGCCTACAGCCATGTGTTATTATTTTAGGCCTTCGATGCCTGTCTGCGGTCACTCCTTCCACTAGGCCTCCACTGACCACACCACTGCTGCCCGTGTACCCCTGGAACCAATTTAAAATTGCCTACAGCCAGCCCAATTTTTTTATTTTAGGCCTTCGATGCCTGTCTGCGGTCCATTCTTTCAACTACTACTACACTGACCAGGTCACTGCTGCCCATGTACCCCTGGAACCAATTTAAAATTGCCTACAGCCATGTGTTATTATTTTAGGCCTTCGATGCCTGTCTGCGGTCACTCCTTCCACTAGGCCTCCACTGACCACACCACTGCTGCCCGTGTACCCTTGGAACCAATTTAAAATTGCCTACAGCCATGTGTTATTATTTTAGGCCTTCGATGCCTGTCTGCGATCACTCCTTCCACTAGGCCTCCACTGACCACACCACTGCTGCCCGTGTACCCCTGGAACCAATTTAAAATTGCCTACAGCCAGCCCAATTTTTTTTATTTTAGGCCTTCGATGCCTGTCTGCGGTCCATTCTTTCAACTACTACTACACTGACCAGGGCACTGCTGCCCGTGTACCCCTGGAACCAACATCAGAAAATATAAAAATAAGTATTTTGCTTACAAAAAAGAAAATACTGGAGAGATATCAAATGCAGACATTTTAACATTAAAAACAAACACACAACTAAAATCTGGTACAGTACTAAAAATGGCCACCAGCTACAATTACTTTCTCCTGCAAGTAGTTAACTGAATGGTTTTTTAAATTGAAAACACAGATATGGCATCCACCGAGTGTTGTCCTGTCGCGTCTTCTTTATATTATTGCCGAGAAGATGCAAAACAATGAAAATAATAAAATCATTAATTACCAAAATAATAGAGAAAGTCAACACCACATTGCAAATAAACATTCATTCCAAATAAAGAAGCAGGGCGCGTCCGAGGGTGAGTATATACCTAATAAGAATATAATCACCCTCGGACGCGCAATGCTTATTTCCAACAGCCTTCCTTCCTAAGAATCAGCCCTTCCGTGGTGTAGAGAGACGTTGTGTTACACTCCAAGGTGTTCCCCAGGTTGCCTTTCCTGAGCTTCGATCTTCCGGCTCTCGTTTAGTAGTTGTTGGAAACTACGCTGCATTAGGCCTTCAAATTGGGTATGGGGTGTAGAGAGATGGTGTGTTCCACTCCAAGGTGTTCCCCAGGTTGCCTTTCCTGAGCTTCGATCTTCCGGCTCTCGTTTAGTAGTTCTTGGAAACTACACTGCATTAGGCCTTCAAATTGGGTATGGGGTGTAGAGAGAGGGTGTGTTACACTCCAAGGTGTTCCCCAGGTTGCCTTTCCTGAGCTTCGATCTTCATGCTCTCGTTTAGTAGTTGTCGGAAACTACGCTGCATTAGGCCTACAAATTGGGTATGGGGTGTAGAGAGAGGGTTTGTTACACTCCAAGGTGTTCCCCAGGTTGCCTTTCCTGAGCTTCGATCTTCCGGCTCTCGTTTAGTAGTTGTTGGAAACTACGCTGCATTAGGCCTTCAAATTGGGTATGGGGTGTAGCGAGAGGGTGTGTTACACTCCAAGGTGTTCCCCAGGTTGCCTTTCCTGAGCTTCGATCTTCCGGCTCTCGTTTAGTAGTTCTTGGAAGCTACACTGCATTAGGCCTTCAAATTGGGTATGGGGTGTAGAGAGAGGGTGTGTTACACTCCAAGGTGTTCCCCAGGTTGCCTTTCCTGAGCTTCGATCTTCCGGCTCTCGTTTAGTAGTTCTTGGAAACTACACTGCATTAGGCCTACAAATTGGGTATGGGGTGGAGAGAGATGGTGTGTTACACTCCAAGGTGTTCCCCAGGTTTCCTTGCCATTGCTTCGGTCTTCCGACTCTCGTTTAGTAGTTGTAGAAAAGTACACTGCATTAGGCCTACAAAATGGGTATGGGGTGGAGAGAGATGGTGTGTTACACTCCAAGGTGTTCCCCAGGTTGCCTTTCCTGAGCTTCTATCTTCAGGCTCTCATTAAATTGTGGTTAAATGGAACAACTGCATTTGGCGTACTAGTTGGTTTGGGGCCTACTATCGGTGTCTGCCACTCCTTGCTGTTCTCCTGGTTTCCTGTCCTGAAATTCCATTTTCAGGCTCTCGTTAAGTAGTTGTTAATGTTAGACTGCATTTGGCCTACTAGTTGGGTTGGGGCCTACTATCGGTGTCTGCCACTCCTTGCTGTTCTCCTCTACTGAACAAAGCTGTGCCGCCTGTTTACTACGGTTGCCAATTTTGAACTGCATTTCGACTACTTACTGATTTGGCCCTACTCTCTGTGTCAGCCTCTCATTCCAGTTGTCCTCCACTGCAATGCCCCCTGGTTATTCCTGTGTTACCAATTTTGAACTGCATTTAGCCCACTTTATTCTTTGGGCCTATATCTGTGTTTCCACTTCATCGTGCCCATTGCCCAGCCAGTGATAGATGAGTCTGCTGGTACATTGACCCATAACGCAACATTCCCCGTGCATGCTACACAACAACATTGTGACCCTGCTGAAAGTCAGGTTGCTCTTCCCGCATACCATACCACCTTACACGGGGACAAAGAGGAAGGTGCAGATAAAAGTGCAGGTTCCTTCATCAGGTGGGGGGAGGAATACTAGTTGGCGACGTCACTGGCACAGGGCCTCTCATAGTACGCAAAAGTGTTGCTGCCGGTGGGAGGCGCCCCCGCCGTGCAAACACACCGCTGTACTTTGAGGGGCCCTGTGCCAGTGCCAATGCCAACAAGTGGGTCCCCCTGCTTGCTCAGGATCACAGCACTTGCAAAGTTGAAATACTTACCTCTCCCTGCTCCACTGCCGTGACGTGGTCCAGATTTCCTGGGCCCACTAATTACTTGAACCAGCCCTACCCCACACAACTTTAGCCAAATGACCCCCAATTTCAAATGCCTTCCAATTATTATAAGGTAAATTACGCTTGACAAGCTTCATTAAGAAGAATGGATGGTTTTGACATTAAAATGGGCACTCTAGGTGTTTTCCTGGCCCCCACTCACTGCCGACTATGCTGCCCCATTGACTTGCATTGGGTTTCGTGTTTCGGTCGATCCCGACTTTACGTCATAATCGGCCGATTTCACTCGACCCGACTTTTGAGATAGTCGGGTTTCGCGAAACCCGGCTCGACTCTAAAAAGGTCAAGGTCGCTCAACTCTAATTTTGAGAGCTATAATTTTTCCATATTTGAGTCCACAGTCATGTGTGGTCTTGTTTCTTGCAGGACGAGTTGACGCTTTTATTGGTAACATTTTCGGGCACGTGACCTTTTTTAATCGCTTTTTATTCCGATTTTTGTCAGGCAGAATGATCGAAAACCAGCTATTCATGAACTTCTTTTAGGGGAGGCGTTTATACCGTTCCGCATTTGGTAAAATGGATAAAGCAGTTTTATTCTTCGGGTCAGTACGATTACAGCGATACCTCATTTATATCATTTTTTTATGTTTTGGTGCTTTTATACGATAAAAACTATTTCACAGAAAAAATAATTATTTTTGCATCGCTTTATTCTGAGGACTATAACTTTTTTAATTTTTCGCTGATGATGCTGTGTGGTGGCTCGTGTTTTGCGGGACAAGATGACGTTTTCAGCAGTATCATGGTTATTTATATCCATCTTTTTGATCGCGTGTTATTCCACTTTTTGTTATGCGGTATGAGAATAAAGCGTTGTTTCTTGCCTTGTTTTTTTTTTTTTTTTTTACGGTGTTCACTGAAGGGGTTAAAGGGACACTGTCACCTGGATTTGGAGGGAACAATCTTCAGCCATTGAGGCGGGGTTTTGGGGTTTTTGATTAACCCTTTCCTTACCCGCTTGGTGCATGCTGGCTGCATGCTGGCTGCAATATTGGATTGAAGTTCATTCTCTGTCCTCCGTAGTACATGCCTGCACAAGGTGCAATCTTGCCTTGTGCAGGCATGTACTACGGAGGACAGAGAATGAACTTCAATCCAATATTGCAGCCAGCGGGTAAGGAAAGGGTGAATCAAAAACCCCAAAACCCCGCCTCCATGGCTGAAGATTGTTCCCTCCAAATCCAGGTGACAGTGTCCCTTTAACTAGTGATACAGTTTTATAGGTGGGGTCATTACGGACACGGCGATACTAAATATGTGTACTTTTATTGTTTCTTTTTTTAATTTAGATAAAGAAATGTATTTATGGGAATAATATTTATTTTTTTATTATTTAAGAATTTTTATTTTATTTTTTTTTACACATTTGGAAAAATTTTTTTTTACTTTTTTACTTTGTCCCAGGGGGGGACATCACAGATCAGTGATCTGACTTAGAGCACTGCAGGCTTACCAAGAGCCTGCTCTGAGCCACCTCCCTCCCTGCAGGACCCGGATGCCACGGCCATCTTGGATCTGGGCCTGCTACAGGGAGGGAGGTAAGGAGACCCTCACAGCAATGCAATCACATCGCGTTGCTGCGGGGGTCTCAGGGAAGCTCGCAGGGAGCCCTCTCCCTGTGCGATGCTTTCCTATACCACCGGCACACCGCGATCATGTTTGATCGCGGTGTGCTGGGGGTTAATGTGCCGGGGGCGGTCCGTGACCGATCTTGGCACATTGTGCTGGATGTCAGCTGCGATAGGCAGCTGACACCCGGCCGTGATCGGCCGCGCTCCCCCCGGGAGTGCGGCCGATCACTATGACGTACTATCCCGTCGAGGGTCAGATAGGCCCAGGGCACCTCGATGGGATAGTACGTCTAAGGTCAGAGAGGGGGGGTTAATATCTGCCCTCAGTCACTGGCTTTACCATTCTGGTGGAGAAAATTGCGCGGGAGCCCACGCCAATTTTTTCCGCGATTTAACCTTTTAATTTAATAGCTAGAGCGCCCAAATTTTGCACATACACACTACTAACATTAGTAGTGTGGAATATGCAAAAAAAAAAGGGATATGAGATGGTTTACTGTATGGAAACCATGTCTCATATCATGTCGGGTTTGTGAAGGAGACAGCAAAAGCCAACAATTGAATTACCGGCTTTTAAGCTATCTAGCGCTGCATGATATATTAATATATATATATATATATATATAAATATATGTGTCTCACTGACATAAATATATATATATATATATATATACCCCTGTACTATGTGTAGACATTTATCTTAGCTATTCTATTCTAACCTGTCAGTGTGATTTTACTGTACACCGCACTGAATTGCCAGCTTTTCTATAGAACACCGCTGCGTATTCCTCGCAAGTCACAGTGCTGGTCCATGTGTAATCCGTAATTTTCTCGCCCCCATAGACATCCTTTGGCGATTTTTTTGCGCAATACGGTGACAAACGCAGCATGCTGTGATTTTCTACGGCCGTAGAAGACCGTATAATATGGATCAGTAAAATACAGCAGATAGGAGCTGGGGCATAGAGAAGCATTGTACCGTATGCAATCCGTATTTTCTGCCCCTCTCATACGTCCGTAAAACTCGCTAGTGTGACGCCGGCCTTAGTGTGCAGCATTATTATGCAACTAAATTAAAAACATAAATTTTCCCATCTGAGTTGTTTATTTTTATCTGTTACAATGAGAAAATTATCAAACAACTCAAAATACACAAAAACACATTTCTGACATGGAAACAAAAATATCAGTGACCAATATAGCTGCCCTTCTTTTTAATAACAATCATAAACCTTTTATTCATAGAGTCTGTCAGCCTCTACTACAGTCTCCCAGACACTGATTCCAGAGGAGAATGTTCTCCTTCACCATAAATCTCCCATTTAAGAAGGATCCACAAGTTCTTAGTAGGGTTCAGTTCAGCTGAGGTAGGGGCCATGTCATTATTCTTTCATCTTTAAGGCCTTTAGTGGCAGCCGGGCAGTGGAGTCTTCGATGCTGCGATCGAGCATTGTCTGGCAGAAAAATCATGGTTTTCTGGAAAAATAAAGACTGTTTCCTATACCACTGTACTAGTGCGTATGGTGGTGGGGTTTCAGCCTTCCTTACCTCGGACGTGTCTCTGAGCACTGAACTTGTATTTCTGGGCCATCAGGAAAGGTTGCAGGTTTGGAATATGACAGCACTGGAAGATAATGATTTCCTGGGCGCTTCATGTTTGCGTCAATACAAAGCCTTTGTCAGTTAATGTGCCTCTTTTTCTATTCTAAAAGTTTTTTTCAGACTATATTGACTATCTCCAACAAAACATTTCATAGTTTTGTGAACTTGCCCCAATATTTTAGCAGTTTCACGAGTGCTGCATCCTTCTGTTAGACATATAGCAATTTTTGACTTTTCAGAGTCGGTTAATCTCTTTTTTTGGCTAATTTTGCCTGAGGAAAACAAGCTGCCTACTAGTTCTGCACACCTTGATAAAGGGTGTTGTATTCTTAAGCCGCACCGTCCCTCATTACACAAATAAACATCACTTGATCTGCTTCAAACCAGTAAGCATTCAAAGCAAATCCAAAAAAAAGCTATGCACCAAAAAAATACAAATTTTTATTGAGACAAAATTAAAAAAAAAAAAAAAACGTGGAGAAAATACAAAAGTAAGAACAAAAATGTGCAAAAGTAAGAAACGTTTAAAAGGCAATGCACCAATGATGGGGTGTAAAAAGAATGCCAAAGAAATGCAAAAAAAAATATGGATAATGTGTTTGATAATTTTGGTTTTTTTTAATGCCATGTTCTTTCATTAACTATGCACTTTGTCATTGACCAATTTCATTAATATAGGAAGTTCATTGTTAACTCCTGATTTACTCCTTTAACTATCCTCTATAAAAACATTATCCATCATTTTTTTGGCATTTCTTTGGCATTCTTTTTACATCCCATCATTGGTACTTTGCCTTTAAAATATGGCTTACTTTTGCACATTTTTGTTCCCACTTTTGTATTATCTCCATGTTTGTTTGTTTTTTAATTTTGTCTCAATAAAAATGTGTATTTTTCTGGTACATAGCTTCTTTTTTCTTTTTTGGTTTTGCTTTGATTAACGAAAGCTGCCACCTTTCTAGGTAAAAATATTCTTTGATGCAATTAGCATTCATGTTTATACAGCGCGGAGTTGGAAAATCTACTTAAAAATGACAATATGGTCAAAAAAATAGCTGCCTAATATTTGTGCTCACAGTTTACATATACAGGGGACTTGAGGACTTGACATGTTGGTCATTTGACCTGGGAGCAATTTCTCCTCATTGATATCCCATTCTGTAAGAACAGAGACCGTCGCGCTGCATCTTTTCCCTCAGTAGCTGCTGTCATTTCATGAAACTCCCAGAAGATTTCAGCATTCGGTAAATGAGCCTGAGGGAGAGCAAACAGTTCAAGGAAACGGAGCAGGACACAGTTTGCAGACCATGTTTGAACACTGCAACGATATGTTTACCCTCTAACCACATCATTGCAGCCTGCAAACTCTCCAGACAACACATCAGCCTTTATGTAAGGTAATAAAGCCTTTCATTAGTTTAACCTCGATTTATAATTAATTTGCTCTCCATTGTGCAGAGAACATTGTCCTGAACAAAAGTAATTTACAGGATTTACCGACACGAAGATGGTTTCATGAACGCTGATTCCTAGTGTATCCCATTGACCAGAAGTTTCATGTTTTCAACTTTTTCATCTCAAAATTATAATCCATCCATTTTAGTCAAATCAGGAACAGCTTGTATTAATTAAATATTATTTACTAAAAAAAATATTTATGCTCAGTTCCATCACCAGCATCTAAGGCTGCCGTCACACGGTCAGTATTTGGTCAGTATTTTACCTCAGTATTTGTAAGCCAAAACCAGGAGTGAAACAATTAGAGGTAAAGTATAATAGAAACATATGCACCACCTCTGTATTTATCACCCACTCCTGGTTTTGGCTTACAAATGCTGAGGTAAAATACTGACCAAATACTGACCGTGTGACGGCAGCCTAAGATGTTGGGCAAGCACCAATTTGAATTGTATCGGCGTTAGGATTACACCTACACATATCGATCCCATGGCAAAGTACAGGATCCCTGCCCTAACACTCTATGTGATGTGGGTTGCAGGCTGTAGATGTCCAGGGTCTACAAGACGTCTGCATCCCAGGCTCAGGCTGTGCTGTAACATCACTGTGTAAGGGTGTGACAGGAGACGTTATAGTCCTCTCGCCCTAGAGACGACGTCTGCGAGGAGTGTATTTAAATATGTGTTGTGACGTGGTTTTATGGTATTTCGTGAGTAATGTGATTTGTGAATCTGCATAGACTTCTATAGACACTAAGAGATACGAAAAATGTATCGTAACTAGTGTTGAGCATTCCGATACCGCAAGTATCGGGTATCGGCCGATACTTGCGGTATCGGAATTCCGATACCGAGATCCGATATTTTTGTGATATCGGGTATCGGTATCGGAAGTGTAAAATAAAGAATTAAAATAAAAAATATTGTTATATTCACCTCTCCGGCGGCCCCTGGACATCAGCGGGAGGATCCGGCGTCCGGCACGGCTTCTTTCTTCAAAATGCGCGCCTTCAGGACCTGTGGAATGACGTCCCGGCTTCTGATTGGTCGCGTGCCGCCCATGTGACCGCCACGCGACCAATCAGAAGCCGCGACGTCATTCCTCAGCTAAAGTCCTAGAATGAGCGCCTTCTAGGACCTGAGGAATGACGTCGCGGCTTCTGATTGGTCGCGTGGCGGTCACATGGGCGGCACGCGACCAATCAGAAGCCGGGACGTCATTCCACAGGTCCTGAAGGCGCGCATTTTGAAGAAAGAAGCCGTGCCGGACGCCGGATCCTCCCGCTGATGTCCAGGGGCCGCCGGAGAGGTGAATATAACAATATTTTTTATTTTAATTCTTTATTTTACACTTTAATATGGATCCCAGGGCCTGAAGGAGAGTTTCCTCTCCTTCAGACCCTGGGATCCATGAGGATACATTCCGATACTTGATGTCCCATTGACTTGTATTGGTATCGGATATCGGTATCGGCGATATCCGATATTTTTCGGGTATCGGCCGATACTATCCGATACCGATACTTTCAAGTATCGGACGGTATCGCTCAACACTAATCGTAACTAATATATAGTGTTGTAAGGTACTGATGCTTCTGTGTATATACTGTAAAGGTAATGCACTCAGCTCAGGTGTAGGGAAAGTACAGGATATAGTTTAGAGTTTAGGACATAAAGCAGATTAGACAGTGATAGGCATTGTAAGTGTAATATGACTACTGCATGATGTTAGACGATTGTTACTGTAGTTAAGAAGGTAAAAGGTTTAGTTTGCCCAGCAACAGACTGTTGGGCAGACACAATAAAGAGACAGTTAATGGTTGGTCCAGCCAAAGGGTTAGGGCCAGTAAAAGGCAACTACTTCCTGGTTTAGTCAGTTAGTGAAAAAATTGTTGGTGACAGTTGCGGAGTTCAAGGTGCAGTGGGCTGCCAGCAGAAGCAAGTATATATTATGCTGGGCGGTATGAGGCCTTACCAAACTTCTTGCAGATATTCCTGCAATATCCAGAGCTGAAGGCTGGAGTTAGTGGCTATGGAGAGCACCATCACCCTTCCCTACAGAGGAAGTTGGATGTGGAACCACGGGAGAGAAAGGTTATGGATCTCGGCAATACTGCAGGGCCGCACGGAAAATCTTTGGGGCTGACAGGAATTGTTACAGCAGGGATAGGTCAGGCGGAAACAAAGTGAAGAGAGAAATACACTGGGTTACTAAATCAAGAAACAGAGGGTGCTGTGCTCGATACTGCATGATATTGAAATTAACCGGGTGTCCCCTGAGTTGTGTGCAGCTTTTCCTGAGTATGCAGAACTGAAAACAGTGGAGACTTGCCACTGGCAAGTGAGTGTAATGCATCCTACATGAGATAGCACATTGGCACTGGGATACGATTTGTTTGTGGGGTGCCAGGGTGTGGGATTGCAGCCCCTCAACCATGACTACAACGCTGCCCACCTTACAACTGCAATGCATTGCCTGCATCTAGCCACTTTTGATTGGCAGAAGAGGACTTGGTGCTTCGGGGATCAGATTAGGTGAGTATAATCTTTATATTTTTGGGGAGGGTGTGTGCCACACAGTGGACATTATTACTGAAGAGGGCACTCTGTGGGGAATTCTTTACTGAATGGCAATCTTGGGGGCATTATTAATGAAGGGGCACATTATTATTCAAGCGGATACTGTGGCGGGATATTATTACTGTAAAAGTCTCTCTGCGGGCCATTATTACTGTAGCGAACTCTTTAGAGGGGCATTATTACTGGAAGAGGGCTCTAGTGACATTAGTACCGGAAGGTAAGATTCAGAGGAAATTATTTGATCCACAGAATTGAGGGGTAAGAGCAGGATAGAGCATTTGTAAAGGTTGGGAATAGATAAGAATGGGGTTGGAAATGTGAGAAGTAAAATGCATCTGTGTTACACACCCTGAAAATACAAGTGGTCAAAAAATCACTATGGTTTTATGGGCTGGATGGAAAAAGCTGGAAATGTGAAAGACGACAATCAGCCAGAATGTCACCTGTAAGTCACTATATATAACTATACCGTAATCACAGTCTGCAGAACTGATATGTACCACTATACAGCCTAGTAGAATGGTGTTATTGGTAATAATGGTGTTTATATGCTGTGTTTTATATGGAATAGTATGTGGCTATTGTTAAGTCCTGGTATAGCAGCAACAGTGTTACATGATAAAATACAAAAAAAAATACTTGGGTATAATATTGATGACCTGTTATTGGAATAGGCCATTAACATGTGATCTGTTGAGCTGACTGCAATAACCTTACCATTCAGCAAAAAGAAGGAAACTCTATATATCCTTTTTGTCATATGATTGATAGGGGTGGGCTCAGGAAAAAGGGCCCACTTCTTCCTCCAATGCAGCACGCAGCTTCTGTCACCAGAACATAAAGGAGTGCATTCTGATAAACTAATGGACTGCAAGAGGTCCATGTACTGTTCTTGCACAAGGGCCCTATTCTCTCTTCCTCCGGCACTGTTGCCATTAGTTTAGAACAGACACTATGGATATAACCAGACTTGGTTTTGCAAAATGAACAGAATGACTAAAGATGGGATTTATGTTTAAAATGTCTCATTTCACACCTTGCAAACCACATTAATATACTTCTGCGGGTTGGGGAAAGGCTAAAAATGTGCAGATTATTGAAACCTATTGAAACAAGCAACATTATGTAATCAGTACTCACAGCATAGCAAACAGAAGTCCCTAGGTAGCTGCCGCACCGTGGTCCTGAAGCCTCATGTAGTCCATGGTTTACTCTGCCACATTGCTGAATGAGGAGACCTGTAACTGACTCAGAATTACAGCCCCTTAGTTTCAAGTTAAATTCTGATTTCATGATGACCTGAGATTAAAGAAAACACATTGCTAGAATTTTTGAAGCAAGAGGTAATATTCTGCACAAAAATCTGTATGTCTCACTAATTTTATTACTTACTATTGCTGTTAATAATGATTTGGGTGTAACAGTTGAGACACCTAAATTAGCAGGAGAAAACTTATTTAAATTTCCTGTAAGAAATTCACTAACAAAGCAAATGACAATATACTTGTTGTTAGGGTTGGCGGAACGCACCGAATATATTTATTAGATGAGATTGGTGCGTTCGCAACTCGGGATCCACCGTGCAGGAAAGAACCTGCTGCTAAGTAAGGCGGTGAAGTAAATTAGTATAAACGAACTCTGTTACTTCACAGAGCCCGTAGTAAAGAGAACGCTGTGCCATGTTTAGCTCACAGGGAACACAGCTACTGAGTAGAGCCGACAGTGGTCATGCAGTCCCAACCAAACACGCTGCTCCTCTCCGGTGGAGCCAGAATTCTAATGGCTATTAGCCAGCCCTGAATTCACTCATGAGAAACTCCTCGCCGGAGGTGCCAGCATTTTAGGGGCTTATATCAGCCGGGTCCCTGACTGCATACACACAAAAACTCCTCGCCGGAGGAGGTGCCAGCATTCTAGGGGCTTATTTCAGCCGGGTCCCTGACCACACACACGACCACACTGGCGCTGAGCTCATACATATTTGATATTAGCGCATGGCCGTGAGGTCATGAGAACCTTTTATAGCTGCAGCAACTTCAGGACCTTCCTAGAAGAACCAATGGAAGGCTGCCACAGAACTTGATCAGGTACAGGGCCTTCCTGGAGGACCAATGGAAGTTGCTGCAGTACCTGAGCATGTGACCCTAGACCTCCATTGAGAGATCTTACCCTGGGCATGCTCAGTGTGTGCAAAGCAGGACTTAGTCCCAGAAAAGCCTGCTCATCGCAGACCAGTGCAGGGTACAATAGCAGAGCCTGGAGAGACAGCAGTAACCCTTTGCACAGTATCACATTCAATGAGACGCTGGGACTGACGTCTCTGCTGAGCAGGTGAACAGGTAACAAGGATAATTGACCCTATACACATTAGACTAATGTTGGCCAAAACCTGCTGGAATCAGTTAAACATGTATGGTGATTAATGGTGGGGAGAGATATCGACCACACATGCCTGATTTAGGATTGCATTGTTCTCCCAGAGATAAGCTGCTGGCCAACAAGTCAGGCGATGACTGTCTCATAGAGAACATTGGAACACTGGAACATTGGAACACTCGGCCAAATAATTGTTCCCAGCGTCGGACTGGAGCACATTGGGCCCACCAGAGAAAATCTTTCTTGGGGCCCACTATGTAGTGTAGCGTGGCTAAAGGGTGTCTAATCGACGGGAGACATGTGTCACATAGATGGCTTGCCGCTGTGATGTAACCATAGCTACCTATATGTGTTTCAGGACCTGTGGTGATGTCACAGCCACATGTCTGGTCATGTGATGGGTTCTGGGTGTGGTTAGACATATAAAAGAAAGCCTAATGCTTAACACAGTAGATATGTATGGAGGTGGAACCCTCCTGAGTGTGTTAAGGCTCCAGGACTGAGCCTGAAGGACTGGACACTTGTTTTCTTGCCTGAGCCAGAGGCTATTTGTTTTCTGTTATTTTTACCAAATGGTTTATGATGCAATAAACCTTTGTGAACTTTTAAAGGAACGTGCCTCCTGAGTGTCAGCCGTCGCACCTGAGTGAGTGAAATCCCTACAATTGGTGGTAGACGTGCGGGCAGCGTTCCCAGCCGAGTAGTAAATCTATTATTGAATGTCCTGGGTCAAGTCTGTTGCAAGCCAGCAAGCACTGCCGGGGAAAATGGAGGACCTGCTGAAACACTTGGTCCAGATGCAGTCACAGCAGGAGCAAAGGCAGCAAGAGACCAACAGGCTGTTGATGCAGCAGATGCAACAGAGCCAGCAGGAGCAACGGCAGCAGATGCAGCTTCTGGCAACCGCTATCCAGGGCAAGACGAGCGCCCCAACTCCAGGTCTGGCTGATGACACCCACGTCCGGAAGACGGTAAGACGCGCATTGCAGAAAATGACCCCCGGGGATGATGTTGAGGCCTTCCTGACGGTGTTTGAGAGGGTCGCTGAGAGGGAAAAACTCCCGCCAGAGCAGTGGGCAGAGGTACTGGCGCCATACCTGACGGGAGAACCCCAGAGGGCGTACTATGATTTGACCTTGCAGGATGCCAAAGAGTATCACAAATTGAGAGTCGAGATTCTCGCACGTTTGGGGGTGACACTGACTGTCAGGGCACACTGCTGGGCCTATCACCGGGACAAACCGCCTCGCTCTCAAATGTTTGATCTGTTGCACCTGGTCCAGAAATGGCTGCAGCCAGAGTCATGTACACCTGCACAGATGGTGGAACGGGTGATGATGGATCGGTTTGTGCATTCCCTCCCGAGGTCCATACAGACTTGGGTTGCCCAGGGTGATCCCCAGAATGCCGACGAGTTGATCGGACTGGTTGAGAGATACCGAGGGTTGGAAGGCTCCTTTCCCACTCTGAGGGAAGCCTTTAATAATGTCACAGTTATTGATGGGGTGGTACAGGAGCCGGGAGCGAACACAAGATTTCCCCATTTTCTAATGAGTGGGGAGTTGTTGTACCGGGTAACAAAAATAAGGGAGGAGTTGGTAGAGCAGTTGGTAGTGCCGGGTCCATATAGACGGAAGGTGTTGGATATGGCCCATTCACACATCTTGGGTGGACACCCAGGGGTGGAAAAAACGCAGGAACGGGTTGTGCAGAGGTTCTATTGGCCTGGGTGTCACCGGGAAATAGTGAACTATTGCAGGTCCTGCCCTACATGTTAGCTAACTGCTCCCACTCCTCATTTCCGGAACCCCCTTGTGCCACTGCCCATTATTGAGGTGCCATTCGAGAGAATTGCCATGGACTTGGTCGGTCCCTTAGTTAAATCAGCCCGGGGCCATCAGTATATATTAGTCATCCTGGACTATGCTACACGCTATCCTGAGGCAATTCCCTTGAGAAATTCTTCCTCAAAGAGTATAGCTCGCGAGTTGGTCCATGTCTTTTCCCGGACAGGTCTGCCGAAGGAGATCCTGACTGACCAGGGGACACCTTTCATGAGCAAGGTGATGAGGGAATTATGCAAAGCCCTGAAAATCTCCCAGTTGACGACCTCGGTGTACCATCCCCAGTCAGATAGCCTTGCTGAGAGGTTTAACAAGACACTGAAGAGCATGCTGAGAAAAACTATAAAGAAAGACGGTAGAGACTGGGATTGTCTCTTACCCTATCTGATGTTTTCCATTCGTGAAGTTCCACAGGCCTCCACAGGGTTCTCACCGTTTGAGCTTCTATATGGCCGACATCCGCGAGGACTCCTGGATATAGCCAAGGAAACCTGGGAAGCCGAAGTCACGCCCTACAGAAGCGTCATTGAGCATGAGGTCCTGACAGAGCCACATGTGCGCATGAACGTGAAGCCCTATAGAATTCCTGAGGCCCGTCGAGAAGTAGTCTCCAAGGAAGTGGAGCGTATGTTGAAGCTTGGAGTCATTGAGGAATCCAAGAGCGGTTGGTCGAGCCCAATTGTCCTGGTCCCAAAACCTGATGGGGAGTAGAGATTTTGCAACGACTATAGGAAGTTGAATGAGGTCTCCAAGTTCGACGCATATCCCATGCCCCGCGTTGATGAGCTCATCGAAAGGCTTGGGCCCACCAGGTACATAACCACCTTGGATTTGACGAAGGGGTATTGGCAGATCCCCATGGCACAGGAAGCCAAGGAGAAGACGGTGTTTTCTACACCAGATGGATGCTTCCAGTATGTCCGGATGCCATTTGGCCTACAGGGAGCTCCGGCCACCTTCCAAAGGGCTATGGATAGAATCCTTGCACCCCACAAGGCATACGCTGCTGCGTACCTGGATGATATCGTCATCTTTAGCCCGGCCTGGGAGAGTCATCTGGAAAAGGTCCAAGCGGTGTTTGATGCTATAAGAGAGGCGGGGTTTACAATAAACCCAAAGAAGTGTGCCTTGGGTAAAGAATAAGCTTAGTACCTTGGATATATAGTGGGTCATGGAGAAATAAAACCCCAAATCAGTAAAGTCGAGGCAATTCAAACATGGCCAAAACAAGTTTCCAAAAAGCACGTTAAAGTCTTCCTGGGAATCGTGGGATATTACAGGAGGTTCATCCCAAACTTCGCCACGATGGCTGCGCCTCTGACTGATCTGCTAAAAGGGACAAAATCAGTAATGATTAAATGGTCTGAAGAAACAGAGTTAGCCTTCCAAGAGATGAAAGAGGCTCTGTGTAAGCAACCCGTTCTGATGGCCCCAAACTTCAAGAAAGAGTTTATTCTTCAGACAGATGCCTCAGATGTTGGGGTAGGAGCAGTCCTTTCCCAAGAACTACACGGGGAGGAGCATCCTGTTCTCTATCTGATTAGGAAGCTGTCCTCATCTGAAAAGAACTACTCAGTCGTAGAGAAGGAGTGCTTGGCCAATGAAGTGGGCGGTGGACACATTACGGTACTATCTGCTGGGATGTAAATTTAGACTGATATCCGACCATGCTCCACTTAGGTGGATGAGGGAAATGAAGAGTAGAAATGCTAGGGTCACCCGTTGGTTCTTAGCCCTGCAGGACTTCTGTTTCCATGTGGAACATAGGGCCGGAAGGCTGCACGGTGATGCTGATGCCCTGTCAAGAATCCCTTGTCTAGTGGGGGAAAGTGCCAAGCCCCACGGCTTTAGGCAGAGGGGGGAGGTATGTAGCGTGGCTAAAGGGTGTCTAATCGACGGGAGATATGTGTCACATAGATGGCTTGCCGCTGTGATGTAACCATAGCTACCTATATGTGTTTCAGGACCTGTGGTGATGTCACAGCCACATGTCTGGTCATGTGATGGGTTCTGGGTGTGGTTAGACATATAAAAGAAAGCCTAATGCTTAACACAGTAGATATGTATGGAGGTGGAACCCTCCTGAGTGTGTTAAGGCTCCAGAACTGAGCCTGAAAGACTGGACACTTGTTTTCTTGCCTGAGCCAGAGGCTATTTGTTTTCTGTTATTTTTACCAAATGGTTCATGATGCAATAAACCTTTGTGAACTTTTAAAGGAACGTGCCTCCTGAGTGTCAGCCGTCGCACCTGAGTGAGTGAAATCCCTACAGTAGCTACATAGAAATAAATACAAAATCACCAATTGTGTGGTAAAACATGCTAATATCAAGGCATAATATAAGGTGGTACACGTCTTAATTATGTAGCAGGGGTTAGGGTACCCCCTCATAGAATATAAAGTAGCCCCCTCATAGAATATAATGTAGCCTCCATCATGGAATATAATGCAGCCCCCTCATAGAATATAGTGCAGCCCCCTTCATTGGGTATAATGCAGCACCCCACAAATTATAATGCAACCCCCTCATAAGGTATATTGCAGCCTCTGAAAGAATATACTGTGCCTTATAGGGCATAATGCAGCTCCCCTCATATAGTATGATGTAGCCCCCAGAATATAATGTAGCCCCCGAGAAAATAATGCAGCTCCCACACAGAATGTATGGCAGCCCCCAAGAGAATATAATGTAGCCCACACAAAGTATAACGCAGCCCCCTCATAGGGTATAATGCAGCCCCCCCACCTGCATCATTGTTCTCCCCTCCACTCCTATTATTATCCTCATCACCACCTCCATAATGGCCTTCTCACCCACCACCCTTATCATTGCCCTTTCCACCACTTCCATCATTGCTTTCTCCCCCACCACCCCATTATTGCACATTCCATCACCCTATCATTGCCCATTCCAACACCTCCATCATTGCCTCCCCCCACCACCACCATCATTGTCCTTTCCACCATAACTATCATTGATTTCTCCCCCCACCACCCCATCATTGCCCATTCCAACACCTTCATTGCCTCCTTTCACCATCATTGTCCTTTCCACCTCAACCATCATTGCCTTCTACCCACCACCTCATCACTGCCATTTCCACCACCTCCATCATTGCCTCCTCTCCCCACCACCCCTATCGTCCTTTCCACCATCATCAACATTGCCTTCTCTCCCATCACCCCATCACTGCTCTCTCCATCACCCACATCATTGCCAATCTCCAATACACACATCTTCAATACACACAGCACCACACCACTCTCACACACACAGCACTGCACCACATAGATACAAGCACACACACACAAAGCACCGCATCACATACACATATGAATGCATGAAGACAGACAGACACACAGCACCACTCACCTAACCGCTAGTCACCCGCAGCCGCAGCACATCCCGGCAGCATCTTCATCGCCTGCAGCTTTCTGAAACAGCCGCACTGTGTCAGACAGGAAGTGCTGGGTAGGAAGCACTGCAGGATGGCATCGGACTCCTGCAGCTCAGCTCCGCTGCCAAGCTGCAGGGATCACTCCTGCCTGCCGATTGCCCTCAGGGTTAGCCACCCTGCAGGAGCCCACCTCTGGGGCCCCAATGCAGCTGCACTGGCTTCACATGCAGGCAGTGTCAGCCTCAGCCTGGGGCTAACACTGCCTGCTATTAAAGTGAAATGAGTATTCACTCCTCTCCACGCCCATGGGGGCGTGGGTGTAGAGGTCAGCCAGGGCCATAGTCGTGGCTGAGCTACTTGGGCTTTGCATGCCCTGGCCTCCCTCCTACATTAACTATCTACACCATTACTAAGTCCCTATCATACATTATGTACACTATCTCCATCTAGTGGTTCAATATTAATACTACACTTTCCCTAGGAAATATACATTAAATATAACATACATAGCAATATGAAATATACATCTTATCAAACAATACATGGCAACTAACATATAAATAAGTATATATATATATATATATATATATATATATATTGTAGGGATTGTACTCGCTCAGGTGCGGCGGATGACACTCTGGAGGCACGTTTCATTAAAAGTTCACAGGTTTATTGCTCTATAAACTACATAGCAACAGGAACAACAGGTTAACAGTCTTACTTCAGACAGTTGAATCCTCAATGTCCACATTAGAGCTCCGCTCTCTCTCAGACCTGTAGGCACACAGGCTGTGCTATGTCCAGCACTTAGGCTCTCCAGCCTAAAGATGGTCTCTGTGTGCTGTTCAGGACGTCTGTCCCCACGTGGAACCATCCAACACACAGGCCACTCTGCAGTGTCCAGCCAGGACACATGGAAGTCTGTCCACTCTTGCAGACTCCCAAACACACTCTCCATGTGCTACACACACACCTCTTTACATAGGTGTAACCACACCCAGGAACCCATCACATGATTAGACATGTGGTTCTGACATCACCACAGGTCCTGAAACAAACATAGATAGGCATGGTTATGCCCCTTACCCAGGGGTGAGGTATATGGGTAGCCAGACCCTCCCATCTCTCATAGCTACCCGTAACCCGGACCCAAATATCCTAAACAATTTCTTATTGCTTTATGTGCATTACAGAAAACACTCCGGGTCACATCACAGTGAAAAGCCTTCTCTGTGATACATACCTCCCGTCGACTATCCAACCTTTAGCCACGTTACATACCTCCCCCCTCTGCCTAAAGCCGTGGGGCTTGACACTTGTCCTAAACCGACTAGAGACCCCTCTCAGTCATCCCAGACAGTCAAACCGTCTGTCTAAGTCAGGGCCTGTTATTGAACCCTTTCGTCGGCATTCATCATCACTTTCCGTCACATCCTTTGATAACGATGACCCCTTGTCATCTCGTCTGCTACAGAATCTCCTGCTTAGGTCACTTAACCCTGAGCTAACTGAGGCATCACTGCTTCTACCCGTTTCATCAGGCCACCTTCTCCCATGGTTTTTATTGCCTGGAGAGCAATCCATCCACTTTTGTCTTTGTCCTCTGTTAGCTTCAGCTTGAGGACTTCTGGTCTTACGCAAACTTCTTCGCCTCTCTGGCAGCTGTTTATTAACTTGCCGTCTCTCAAGTCTCAGCTGCTCTACCTCCCTTAGGTATGCCATGCGATATTCCAGGAGCATGCAGATATTCCTGAGACTCTCTCTGGATACGACAACCAGGAAAGGAACCATCCCATCTTCACCCATGACCTGGACCTCTTCATCAGCCGGTATCCTCAGTCTCTTCAGACCAGATTTATCCACCATCTCCTGCATCACTCTCCCAAGTTTCCCAATGACTTTTGCCACCAGACCTTTAGTTACTTGGACTGTGTCTTCCACTAAGCCCAGCCGACTAAGAGCTTTCCTTTCACGCTCCAAACGTCGAACGGCTTCATCATTCTTCAGAATGATCTTCTGCTTTGTACGGAGGCAGTGTAGGTGCATATCCCTCAGGACAGCCACCTGCTTCACTGTGACTTCCATAGTCGACAGTATGACCAATTGCTGAGTCTCAGATGCCCAGTGCACACTACAAGCCTCTACTGCCTTTCTAAATGATTCATGCACACCCTTCCTGGCGCACACTTCCCGCATGTCTTCGGGTACTTCTATTACACTCTTGAAAAGCAGGGTCTCATCTTCACGGACATCTGCCACAACCGGGTGACTCTCTTGTTCTGCTTTTAGCACGAACTCTTCCTCAGTCTTTTCTTCCGCTTGAGCCTTTGCCAAGATGGGCATTGGCAACTCCTCTGCCAGGCAGCGACGTTCCTCCTCTCTCTGGAGAAGCTCCTGCTGATGCTTTTCTTGAGCCATTCTGAGCACATCCATATCTTTCAATATGGCCATATTCATGGCCTGACACGCTGATAGGTGACCTCTGAGTTCAACGACCTCCTTCTCTAGGTCACCCACTTTGTGCTCAATTGCTTGCCTCAGGACCCTTTCTTGTTCAAAAGTTTCTTTAAGCAGCTCTATGTTATGGTCCTGCTCAGCACATGTCGCACCATCACCTCTTTAATTAGATTTTCAGATGGGGTCTCTTGCCCACCCACACTCTGCCTCTGCAGAGTTCCACCTGTTTCTTCAGCATCAGGTACTTCATCATATTGAGCCACTTCACTCTTTGCGGGCATTGCAGATGTGGGTCTACTACAGGTCTGTTCTAACCCCAGCCCGTCACTAACCACCTCAGTGCTAGGGTTTGTCAGAGATAAAGTGACCCCCTCATCAAGGACAATAACGTTATCTGCACCTGACCCTGTCTCTTCCTCATCATCTTTCTTCTCAGAGGGTATAACTTGTCCCGCCTTTCTGCGGCCCCCGCGACGTGATGAAGATCTGTGATTTTTACTCGGCTCCTCCTTACTGCACTCCTTTCCCTTTGTGCTCGGGTCACAGTCTGAATAGGAGTCACCCCCTCTCACTCTGTCATCCTGGAACAGCAATTCCCCATTTAAACACGTCAGACCCACACTTTCTTCCAGTTACCCGGAACTCTGGACTATTAACCTTAGATGTCGCTATCTCCTTTTCACACATCACACCACTCGGAATCACTACAGCCGCCTGTTGTGGTGAGGCTCCCTTAGGGTCATTCTGGATCCTTTTTGAGCAACCAGACACTCCCCTTTCCTCCCACAAGTCCCAAAACCTTTCAAAGTCCTGGCCTATTACAACAGGGAATGGCAAGTCTGTGACTACAAGTACATCATGGCTGGCAATAATAGTGGGTGTCTCAATGATAACCCTGGACACCGGATAATCCCTAGCGACCCCATGAACGCAGTGGGCTTCCATCTTCCTTCCGGGAATCAGATAGACAGGGAGTGTGGCGCTCACCAGCGTCACCAGGCTCCCCGAGTCCAGAGATCCAGTCACGCACACTCCATTGACTTCTACAGAACAGCTCTGTGTCATCTTGCCAGATGAAAAGTCAGTACAATATTCTGAACATGTGCTGTTCGAACACTGAACCCAGCAACAGTCTATCAGTGCATTCACCGCCACCCCCTTTTGGACTCCACCCCCTTTTGGGTTACCGCCTCCTTGTGGACCATTTTCTCCTTTAGGGCCTCCGCCCCTTTTAGGGACTCCACCCCCTTTTCGGCAACTACCCCCTTTTGAGATGCAGCCTGTTATGACCTGGTGGTTAGGAGCACCCGGAATGACCTGATAGTTAAACCTCATACAGGACGAGCTCTGGGATGTGGGAGCCCTGCTGACCGCACACCCTAATCCTATCACACACACTAGAAATAGCCGTGGAGCGCTCCTGACCAGACCTAGGCGCCTCATCACAGCCTAAGAACTATCTAGCCCTAGAGATAGAAAATAAAGCCTACCTTGCCTCAGAGAAATTCCCCAAAGGTAAAGGAAGCCCCCCACATATATTGACTGTGAGTAAAGATGAAAGTCACAAATGCAGAAATGAAACAGGTTTCAGCAAAGGGAGGCCAGACTTACTAAATAGACAGAGGATAGGAAAGGTAACTTTGCGATCAGCACAAAAACCTACAAAAGACCATGCAGAGTGTGCAAAAAAGACCTCCGCACCGACTCACGGTGCGGAGGGGCCACTCTGCATCCCAGAGCTTCCAGCTAGCAAGACAACATCATGAAAACCAGCTGGACAAGAAAACAGTGAACAAATAATGACTATCAGGAATTTAGCTTCTGCAGGAGAAGGCAGGTCACCAGAGAGATCCAGGAGCGAACTGAACCAATGCAAAAACTTTGACAGCTGGCATGGAGTAACGATCTGAGAGGAGTTAAATAGAACAGCCAACCAAAGGATAAACCACGTCACCTGTGTAAGGAACCTCAGAAGCAGCAGCTTCACTCACAGCCACCAGAGGGAGCCCATAGACAGAACTCGCCAAAGTACCATTCACGACCACAGGAGGGAGTTCGACAACAGAATTCACAACAGTACCCCCCCTTGAGGAGGGGTCACCGAACCCTCACCAGAGCCCCCAGGCCGATCAGGATGAGCCAAATGAAAGGCACGAACAAGATCGGCAGCATGAACATCAGAGGCAAAAACCCAGGAATTATCTTCCTGACCATAACCCTTCCACTTGACCAGATACTGGAGTTTCCGTCTCGAAACACGAGAATCCAAAATCTTCTCCACCACATACTCCAACTCCCCCTCGACCAACACCGGGGCAGGAGGATCAACGGAGGGAACCATAGGCACCACGTATCTCCGCAACAATGACCTATGGAACACATTATGGATGGCAAAAGAAGCTGGAAGGTCCAAACGAAATGACACAGGATTAAGAACTTCAGAAATCTTATGGTCCAATGAAACGAGGCTTAAACTTAGGAGAGGAAACCTTCATAGGAACGTGACGAGATGACAATCAAACCAAATCCCCAACACGAAGTCGGGGACCAACACAACGCTGGCAGTTAGCGAAATGTTGAGCCTTCTCCTGGGACAATGTCAAATTGTCCACCACATGAGTCCAAATCTGCTGCAACCTGTCCACCACCGCATCCACACCAGGACAGTCCGAAGGCTCAACCTGCCCTGAAGAGAAACGAGGATGGAAACCAGAATTACAGAAAAAATTACAAAACTAAAGTAGCCGAGCTGGCTCGATTATTAAGGGCGAACTCAGCCAAAGGCAAGAAAGACACCCAATCATCCTGATCAGCAGAAACAAAGCATCTCAGATATGTCTCCGAAGTCTGATTAGTTCGTTTGGTTTGGCCATTAGTCTGAGGATGGAAAGCCGAAGAAAACGACAAATCAATGCCCATCTTAGCGCAAAAGGACCGCCAAAACCTCGAAACAAACTGGGAACCTCTGTCCGAGACGATGTTCTCTGGAATGCCATGCAAACGAACCACATGCTGGAAAAACAATGGTACCAAATCAGAGGAGGAAGGCAGTTTAGATAAGGGTACCAAATGGACCATCTTAGGGAAGCGATCACAAACCACCCAAATGACCGACATCTTTTGAGAAACAGGGAGATCAGAAATAAAATCCATGGAAATATGCGTCCAGGGCCTCTTCGGGATCGGCAAGGGCAAAAGCAACCCACTGGCACGAGAACAGCAGGGCTTAGCCCGAGCACAAATCCCACAGGACTGCACAAAAGAATGCACATCCCGTGACAAAGAAGGCCACCAAAAGGATCTAGCCACCAAATCTCTGGTACCAAAAATTTCAGGATGACCAGCCAATACTGAACAATGAATCTCCGAGATAACTCTACTAGTCTATCTATCAGGGACAAACAGTTTCTCCGTAGGACAACGGTCAGGTCTATCAGCCTGAAACTTTTGCAGCACACGCCGCAAATCAGGGGAAATGGCAGACAAAATTACCCCTTCTTTAAGAATACCCGCCGGCTCCGGAACACCTGGAGAGTCACGCGATGTTTAGCTCCTTCAAGCCAATGTCGCCACTCCTCGAATGCCCACTTCATGGCCAACAACTCCCGATTGCCCACATCATAATTGCGCTCAGCAGGCGAGAATTTTCTAGAAAAGAAGGCACAGGGTTTCATCACCGAGCCATCAGAACTTCTTTGCGACAAAACAGCCCCTGCTCCAATTTCAGAAGCATCAACCTCCACCTGAAAAGGGAGCGAAACATCTGGCTGGCACAACACAGGGGCAGAAGCAAAACGACGCTTCAACTCCTGAAAAGCCTCTACAGCCGCAGAGGACCAATTGACCACATCAGCACCTTTCTTGGTCAAATCAGTCAACGGCTTAGCAACACTGGAAAAGTTAGCGATGAAGCGACGATAAAAATTAGCAAAGCCCAGGAACTTCTGCAAGCTCTTCACAGATGTCGGCTGAGTCCAATCGTAAATGGCCTCAACATTAACAGGGTCCATCTCGATAGTAGAAGGGGAAAAAATGAAACCCAAAAATGAAACCTTCTGATCTCCAAAGAGACACTTTGACCCCTTCACAAACAAGGAATTCGCACGAAGGACCTGGAACACCATTCTGACCTGCTTCACATGAGATTCCCAATCATCCGAAAAGACCAAAATGTCATCCAAATATACAATCATGAATCTATCCAGGTACTCTCGGAAAATGTCATGCATAAAGGACTGAAACACAGATGGAGCATTAGAAAGCCCGAATGACATAACCAGGTACTCAAAATGGCCCTCGGGCGTATTAAATGCCGTCTTCCATTCATCACCCTGTTTAATTCGCACAAGATTATACGCACCACGAAGATCTATCTTGGTGAACCAACTAGCCCCCTTAATCCGAGCAAATAAATCAGACAGCAGCAACAAAGGATACTGAAATTTGACTGTGATCTTATTAAGAAGGCGGTAATCAATACAAGGTCTCAAAGAACCATCCTTCTTGGCCACAAAAAAGAACCCTGCTCCCAATGGTGACGACGACGAACGAATATGACTCTTCTCCAAGGATTCCTTTATATAACTCCGCATAGCGGCGTGCTCTGGCACAGACAAATTAAACAGACGGCCCTTAGGAAACTTACTACCAGGAATCAAATCAATAGCACAGTCACAATCCCTATGAGGAGGTAGGGCACCAGATTTGGGCTCTTCAAATACATCCCGGCAATCTGATAAAAACTCAGGGACTTCAGAAGGAGTGGAAGGTGAAATTGAGAGCAATGGAACATCACCATGTACCCCCTGACAACCCCAGATGGACACAGACATAGATTTCCAATCCAACACTGGATTATGGACCTGTAGCCATGGCAACCCCAAAACGACCACATCATGCAGATTATGCAACACCAAAAAGCGAATATCCTCCTGATGTGCAGGAGCCATGCACATGGTCAATTGAGTCCAGTACTGAGGCTTATTCTTGGCCAAAGGCGTAGCATCAATTCCTCTCAATGGAATAGGATACTGCAAGGGCTCCAAGAAAAAACCACATCGCCTGGCAAACTCCAAGTCCATCAAATTCAGGGCAGCGCCTGAATCCACAAATGCCATTACAGAATAGGACGACAGAGAGCAAATCAGAGTAACGGACTAAAGAAATTTAGACTGTACCGTACCAATGGTGGCAGACCTAGCGAACCGCTTAGTGCGCTTAGGACAATCGGAGATAGCATGAGTGGATTCACCACAGTAAAAACACAGCCCATTCCGATGTCTGTGTTCTTGCCATTCAGCTCTGGTCAAAGTCCTATCACACTGCATAGGCTCAGGCTTATGCTCAGAGAATACCGCCAGATGGTGCACAGCTTTGTGCTCATGCATGCGCTGATCGATCTGAATGGCCAAAGACATAGACTCATTCAGACCAGCAGGCGTGGGAAATCCCACCATGACATCCTTAAGGGCTTCAGAAAGACCCTTTCTGAAAATTGCCGCCAGGGCACATTCATTCCACTGAGTAAGCACAGACCACTTTCTAAACTTCTGACAGTACACCTCCGCTTCATCCTGACCCTGACACAAAGCCAGCAAGATTTTCTCTGTCTGATCCACTGAATTTGGTTCATCATAAAGCAATCCAAGCGCCAGAAAAAACGCATCAACATCACGCAATGCCGGATCTCCTGGCGCAAGGGAAAATGCCCAGTCTTGAGGGTCAAATAAATAATGATTTTTACCTGTTGAACGGGGGTCACCAGAGGAGCGGGGTTTCAAAGCTAGAAACAGTTTACAATTATTTTTGAAATTCAAGAACCTAGATCTATCCCCAGAAAACAAGTCAGGAATAGGAATTTTAGGCTCTAACATAGGATTCTGAACCACAAAATCTTGAATGTTTTGTACCCTTGCAGAGAGATGATCCATACAAGAGGACAGACCTTGAATGTCCATATCTACACCTGTGTCCTGAACCACCCAAAGGTCTAGGGGAAAAGAAAGACAAAACACAGTGCAAAGAAAAAAAATGGTCTCAGAAGTTATCTTATCCCTCTATTGAGATGCATTAATACTTTGGGGCCAGCTGTACTGTTATGACCTGGTGGTTAGGAGCACCCGGAATGACCTGATAGTTAAACCTCATACAGGACGAGCTCTGGAATGTGGGAGCTCTGCTGACCGCAAGCCGTAATCCTATCACACACACTAGAAATAGCCGTGGAGCGCTCCTGACCAGACCTAGGCGCCTCGTCACAGCCTAAGAACTATCTAGCCCTAGAGATAGAAAATAAAGCCTACCTTGCCTCAGAGAAATTCCCCAAAGGTAAAGGAAGCCCCCACATATATTGACTGTGAGTAAAGATGAAAGTCACAAACGCAGAAATGAAACAGGTTTCAGCAAAGGGAGGCCAGACTTACTAAATAGACAGAGGATAGGAAAGGTAACTATGCGATCAGCACAAAAACCTACAAAAGACCATGCAGAGTGTGCAAAAAAGACCTCCGCACCGACTCACGGTGCGGAGGGGCCACTCTGCATCCCAGAGCTTCCAGCTAGCAAGACAAAATCATGAAAACCAGCTGGACAAGAAAACAGTGAACAAATAATGACTATCAGGAACTTAGCTTCTGCAGGAGAAGGCAGGTCACCAGAGAGATCCAGGAGCGAACTGAACCAATGCAAAAACATTGACAGCTGGCATGGAGTAACGATCTGAGAGGAGTTAAATAGAACAGCCAATCAAAGGATAAACCACGTCACCTGTGTAAGGAACCTCAGAAGCAGCAGCTTCACTCACAGCCACCAGAGGGAGCCCATAGACAGAACTCGCCGAAGTACCATTCACGACCACAGGAGGGAGTTCGACAACAGAATTCACAACAGCAGCCCCTTTTTGGCCAACCATAATTATTTGGGCATCGCTCCGTTTTTATGGGACTCCACCCACTTTTTAGGGACACCACCCCACTCTGGGGTAAACCCTGTGGACTTCCCACAGTACTCTCAGGCCCCAGTTTGCACAGCACACCAATGTGACTCTGGCCCTTTAAGAGTCTGCACACTCTAAACCAGCAATGTCTTTTTTTTTTTTCTTTGCTGTAACTGCACTTTACAAGGCTCTGCACCGCTGACTTCGTGGACCCGCCGATCCATAGCAAAACTTCGTAACCCTGCCGAGTTACCGCCAGACGCCTTCAGTCTTCGTGGCCCTGCCGAGCCACAGCAAGTTGATCACAGAAGAAAAAAAAGAAATACATGGACTCGCCGGTCCACAGCAAACACTTGCACATGTGCTTATAAAAAAAAAACACAGTCTCTCAGTGACCTCTGGTCAGTATAGCACAGACTCCGGTCTGTTACACACCCGGATTTAACATAGCCCAAAAACAGTTTTTTCACTGACCCCATTCAGTACAATACACGGTTTTCAGACCGTCACCCGTTGGCAACTTCACGGGTTTCTGGACACCTGTCAGCCTCAGAGATGCCCAGACGCACTGTCTCTGTTTTCTTCCACTCTGACCCCGGTCAGTACACACGGACACCTGTCTTGGTGCCGGCCACACAGGTTCCCGGATCCCTCTTCTCCTCAGAGGTATCCCAAAACAGCAGTTCTCACTGACCCCAGTCAGTATTTACTCACGGTTGTCAAATACCGTCCTATCTTCTGGCTCAGACCAGCCATCGCTGCAACATGTGCTCCTTGGATCTTTGCCCGCATTCGAAACACCAATTGTAGGGATTGTACTCGCTGAGGTGCGGCGGATGACACTCTGGAGGCACGTTTCATTAAAAGTTCACAGGTTTATTGCTCCATAAACCACATAGCAACAGGAACAACAGGTAAACAGTCTTACTTCAGACAGTTGAATCCTCAATGTCCATATTAGAGCTCCGCTCTCTCTCAGACCTGTAGGCACACAGGCTGTGCTATGTCCAGCACGTAGGCTCTCCAGCCTAAAGATGGTCTCTGTGTGCTGTTCAGGACGTCTGTCCCCACGTGGAACCGTCCAACACACAGGCCACTCTGCAGTGTCCAGCCAGGACACATGGAAGTCTGTCCACTCTTGCAGACTCCCAAACACACTCTCCATGTGCTACACACACACACACACCTCTTTACATAGGTGTAACCACACCCAGGAACCCATCACATGATTAGACATGTGGTTTTGACATCACCACAGGTCCTGAAACAAACATAGATAGGCACGGTTATGCCCCTTACCCAGGGGTGAGGTATATGGGTAGCCAGACCCTCCCATCTCTCATAGCTACCCGTAACCCGGACCCAAATATCCTAAACAATTTCTTATTGCTTTATGTGCATTACAGAAAACACTCCGGGTCACATCACTCTGTGATACATACCTCCCGTCGACTATCCAACCTTTAGCCACGTTACAATATATATATATATATTTTTATATATATATATATATATATATGTATATATAAATTGTGACGCCGTGGCATCTGATACAGCTAGGGGGCGTTGTTTGTTCTCCCCAGAATGTGCATGCAGATGGATGAAGTCCATAGGTGTACATGAGAGTCACGGATCTCCGGTCCGGGTTTTCCATGTGGCTGAAGGCCTCAGGTTTGTGTGTGTTTAAAAGCCCTGCAGTAAGGGGTATGGGTGTGTCAGGTGTCTGGCCAGGAGAGGCCAGGTGTGTGAGGTGCACATCAGTGTCAGTCTGGTGTGTGCTGGTCTGCAGAGTGCATGGAGGCCAGCAGAGCCAGCATCCAGGGCAGCTGAAAGCCTGGCACCCGCAGCGTACACAGAGATGCAAGTCGTCCACGGTACTGGTCTCGGATGTGGACAGTCCTGTGCCCGGAGGTGGATGTCCTGTACCCGAAAGAGAACTAGCATGTGCAACGATTGAAAACAGGTGGATATGGTGCCCGGCTGCTATCTGGAGGATATCCTGAACTGTGTACGACTGTGTGAGTAATGAGTCTGTAAGAGACTGTGATACAGCGATGCAGGACACCCACGAGAACTAGTCAGAGGAGGGCTGGCGTGTGTAGTGTCTGCAACACATAAGGCTGTATGTACGGAGACATATAGAGACTGTGAGATGGCGTGCGGTCGCCCAGGGAAACTGGACAAGGGAAATCTGGCCTGTTCAGGGACCACCAATCTAAAGCCATGTGATATGTATTACTTTGAACTGGTGTAAATTGATCACTGAAGTTATATGCATTTATGTGAAATGGACTTTAATGCTGTGAAGAAACACATTAAAAGAGACTTTTGTGTTTGAATTTGTGGGTCACTGCTTCTTTACTGCGTACGAAGCTGCTGCAGCTTTACTATATACAGTGGGGCAAAAAAGTATTTAGTCAGTCAGCAATAGTGCAAGTTCCACCACTTAAAAAGATGAGAGGCGTCTGTAATTTACTTCATAGGTACTAGGTAGACCTCAACTATGGGAGACAAACTGAGAAAAAAAAATCCAGAAAATCACATTGTCTGTTTTTTTATCATTTTTTTTGCATATTATGGTGGAAAATAAGTATTTGGTCAGAAACAAGCAATCAAGATTTCTGGCTCTCACAGACCTGTAACTTCTTCTTTAAGAGTCTCCTCTTTCCTCCACTCATTACCTGTAGTAATGGCACCTGTTTAAACTTGTTATCAGTATAAAAAGACAACTGTGCACACCCTCAAACAGTCTGACTCCAAACTCCACTATGGTGAAAACCAAAGAGCTGTTAAAGGACACCAGAAACAAAATTGTAGCCCTGCACCAGGCTGGGAAGACTGAATCTGCAATAGCCAACCAGCTTTGAGTGAAGAAATCAACAGTGGGAGCAATAATTAGAAAATGGAAGACATACAAGACCACTGAGAATCTCCCTCGATCTGGGGCTCCACACAAAATCCCACCCTGTGGGGTCAGAATGATCACAAGAACGGTGAGCAAAAATGCCAGAACCATGCGGGGGGACCTAGTGAATGAACTGCAGAGAGCTGGGACCAATGTAACAAGGCCTACCATATGTAAAACACTATGCCACCATGGACTCAGATCCTGCAGTGCCAGACGTGTCCCACTGCTTAAGCCAGTACATGTCCGGGCCCGTCTGAAGTTTGCTAGAGAGCATTTGGATGATCCAGAGGAGTTTTGGGAGAATGTCCTATGGTCTGATGAAACAAAACTGGAACTGTTTGGTAGAAACACAACTTGTCATGTTTGGAGGAAAAAGAATACTGAGTTGCATCCATCAAACACCATACCTACTGTAAAGCATGGTGGTTGAAACATCATGCTTTGGGGCTCTTTCTCTGCAAAGGGGCCAGGACGACTGATCCGGGTACACTAAAGAATGAATGGGGCCATGTATCGTGAGATTTTGAGTGGAAACCTCCTTCCATCAGCAAGGGCATTGAAGATGAAACGTGGCTGGGTCTTTCAACATGAGAATGATCCAAAGCACACCGCCAGGTGTTATGTTTGCTAATGACAGGTGTTATGAAGGCAATCCAGAAACACAGTGTGCTTAGCGATCAGAGCGCACACAGTGATCTGACAAATACCCAAAAATACAAGAACGAGCTCTGAGACGTGGAAACTCTGTAGACTGCACACCTGATCCTATCCTAAACACAACTAAAAGCGGCTGTGGATTGCGCCTAACAACTACCTAGGCAACTCGGCACAGCCTAAGAAACTAGCTAGCCTGAAGATAGAAAAATAGGCCTGACTTGCCCCAGAGAAATTCCCCAAAGGAAAAGGCAGCCCCCCACATATAATGACTGTGAGTAAGATGAAAAGACAAAACGTAGGGATGAAATAGATTCAGCAAAGTGGGGCCCGATATTCTAGGACAGAGCGAGGACAGTAAAGCGAACTTTGCAGTCTACAAAAAACCCTAAAGCAAAACCACGCAAAGGGGGGCAAAAAAACCCCACCATGCCGAACTAACGGCACGGCGGTATACCCTTTGCGTCTCAGAGCTTCCAGCAAAACAAAAGACAAGCTGGACAGAAAAAAAGCAACAAAAAAGCAAAAAGCACTTAGCTATACAGAGCAGCAGGTCACAGGAACAATCAGGAGAAGCTCAGATCCAACACTGAAACATTGACAAGGAGCAAGGATAGCAGCATCAGGCGGAGTTAAGTAATGAAGCAGTTAACGAGCTCACCAGAACACCTGAGGGAGGAAGCTCAGAAGCTGCAGTACCACTTGTGACCACAGGAGTGAATTCAGCCACAGAATTCACAACAGTACCCCCCCCTTGAGGAGGGGTCACCGAACCCTCACCAGAGCCCCCAGGCCGACCAGGATGAGCCGCATGAAAGGCACGAACAAGATCAGAAGCATGAACATCAGAGGCAAAAACGCAGGAATTATCTTCCTGAGCATAACCCTTCTATTTAACCAGATACTGGAGTTTCCGTCTAGAAACACGAGAATCCAAAATCTTCTCCACAATATACTCCAATTCCCCCTCCACCAAAACCGGGGCAGGAGGCTCAACAGATGGAACCATAGGTGCCACGTATCTCCGCAACAACGACCTATGGAATACATTATGTATGGAAAAGGAGTCTGGGAGGGTCAAACGAAAAGACACAGGATTGAGAACCTCAGAAATCCTATACGGACCAATAAAACGAGGTTTAAATTTAGGAGAGGAAACCTTCATAGGAATATGACGAGAAGATAACCAAACCAGATCCCCAACACGAAGTCGGGGACCCACACGGCGTCTGTGATTAGCGAAAAGTTGAGCTTTCTCCTGGGACAAGATCAAATTGTCCACTACCTGAGTCCAGATCTGCTGCAACCTATCCACCACAGAATCCACACCAGGACAGTCCGAAGACTCAACCTGTCCTGAAGAGAAACGAGGATGGAACCCAGAATTGCAAAAAAATGGAGAAACCAAGGTAGCCGAGCTGGCCCGATTATTAAGGGCGAACTCAGCCAACGGCAAAAAGGACACCCAATCATCCTGGTCTGCAGAAACAAAACATCTCAGATATGTTTCCAAGGTCTGATTGGTTCGTTCGGTCTGGCCATTAGTCTGAGGATGGAAAGCCGAGGAAAAGGATAGGTCAATGCCCATCCTACCACAAAAGGCTCGCCAAAACCTTGAAACAAACTGGGAACCTCTGTCAGAAACAATATTCTCAGGAATGCCATGCAACCGAACCACATGCTGAAAGAACAAAGGTACCAAATCAGAGGAGGAAGGCAATTTAACCAAGGGCACCAGATGGACCATTTTAGAAAAGCGATCACAGACCACCCAAATGACTGACATCTTTTGAGAAACGGGAAGGTCAGAAATGAAATCCATCGAAATATGTGTCCAAGGCCTCTTTGGGACCGGCAAGGGCAAAAGCAACCCACTGGCACGAGAACAGCAGGGCTTAGCCCTAGCACAAATCCCACAGGACTGCACAAAAGTACGTACATCCCGTGACAGAGATGGCCACCAGAAGCATCTAGCCACTAACTCTCTGGTACCAAAGATTCCAGGATGACCAGCCAACACCGAACAATGAAGTTCAGAGATAAGTTTATTAGTCCACCTATCAGGGACGAACAGTTTCTCTGCTGGACAACGATCAGGTTTATTCGCCTGAAATTTTTGCAGCACCCGCCGCAAATCAGGGGAGATGGCAGACACAATGACTCCTTCCTTGAGGATACCCGCTGGCTCAGATAAACCCGGAGAGTCAGGCACAAAACTCCTAGACAGAGCATCCGCCTTCACATTTTTAGAGCCCGGAAGGTACGAAATCACAAAGTCGAAGCGGGCAAAAAATAACGACCAACGGGCCTGTCTAGGATTCAAGCGCTTGGCAGACTCGAGATAAGTCAAGTTCTTATGATCAGTCAATACCACCACGCGATGCTTAGCTCCTTCAAGCCAATGACGCCACTCCTCGAATGCCCACTTCATGGCCAGCAACTCTCGATTGTCCACATCATAATTACGCTCAGCGGGCGAAAACTTCCTGGAAAAGAAAGCACATGGTTTCATCACTGAGCAATCAGAACCTCTCTGTGACAAAACCGCCCCTGCTCCAATCTCAGAAGCATCAACCTCGACCTGGAACGGAAGAGAAACATCTGGCTGACACAACACAGGGGCAGAACAAAAACGACGCTTCAACTCCTGAAAAGCTTCCACAGCAGCAGAAGACCAATTAACCAAATCAGCACCCTTCTTGGTCAAATCGGTCAATGGTTTGGCAATGCTAGAAAAATTTCAGATGAAGCGACGATAAAAATTAGCAAAGCCCAGGAACTTTTGCAGACTTTTCAGAGATGTCGGCTGAATCCAATTCCTGGATGGCTTGGACCTTAACTGGATCCATCTCGATAGTAGAAGGGGTAAAGATGAACCCCAAAAATGAAACTTTCTGCACACCGAAGAGACACTTTGATCCCTTCACAAACAAAGAGTTAGCACGCAGGACCTGAAAAACCATTCTGACCTGCTTCACATGAGACTCCCAATCATCTGAGAAGATCAAAATGTCATCCAAGTAAACAATCAGGAATTTATCCAGATACTCACGGAAGATGTCATGCATAAAAGACTGAAACACAGATGGAGCATTGGCAAGCCCGAACGGCATCACTAGATACTCAAAATGACCCTCGGGCGTATTGAATGCAGTTTTCCATTCATCTCCTTGCCTGATTCTCACCAGATTATACGCACCACGAAGATCTATCTTAGTGAACCAACTAGCCCCCTTAATCCGAGCAAACAACTCAGATAACAATGGCAAGGGATACTGAAATTTAACAGTGATCTTATTAAGAAGGCGGTAATCAATACACGGTCTCAGCGAACCATCCTTCTTGGCTACAAAGAAGAACCCTGCTCCCAGTGGTGATGACGATGGGCGAATATGTCCCTTCTCCAGGGATTCCTTCACATAACTGCGCATAGCGGCGTGTTCGGGCACGGATAAATTAAATAATCGACCTTTAGGGAATTTACTACCAGGAATCAAATTGATAGCACAATCACAATCCCTATGCGGAGGTAGAGCATCGGACTTGGGCTCTTCAAATACATCCTGATAATCAGACAAGAACTCTGGGACCTCAGAAGGGGTGGATGACGAAATCGACAAAAATGGAACATCACCATGTACCCCCTGACAACCCCAGCTGGATACCGACATGGAATTCCAATCCAATACTGGATTATGGGTTTGTAGCCATGGCAACCCCAACACGACCACATCATGCAGATTATGCAACACCAGAAAGCGAATAACTTCCTGATGTGCAGGAGCCATGCACATGGTCAGCTGGGCCCAGTATTGAGGTTTATTCTTGGCCAAAGGCGTAGCATCAATTCCTCTCAATGGAATAGGACACCGCAAAGGCTCCAAGAAAAACCCACAACGTTTAGCATAATCCAAATCCATCAGATTCAGGGCAGCGCCCGAATCCACAAACGCCATGACAGAAAACGACGACAAAGAGCATATCAAGGTAATGGACAGAAGGAATTTGGACTGTACAGTACCAATGACGGCAGACCTAGCGGACCGCTTAGTGCGCTTAGGACAATCAGAAATAGCATGAGTGGAATCACCACAGTAGAAACACAGACCATTCAGACGTCTGTATTCCTGCCGTTCAACTCTAGTCATAGTCCTATCGCACTGCATAGGCTCAGGTTTAACCTCAGGCTGTACCGCCAAATGGTGCACAGATTTACGCTCGCGCAAGCGTCGACCGATCTGAATGGCCAAAGACAAAGACTCATTCAAACCAGCAGGCATAGGAAATCCCACCATGACATCCTTAAGAGCCTCAGAGAGACCCTTTCTGAACAAAGCTGCCAGCGCAGATTCATTCCACTGAGTGAGTACTGACCATTTCCTAAATTTCTGACAATATACTTCTATATCATCCTGACCCTGGCACAAAGCCAGCAAATTTTTCTCAGCCTGATCCACCAAATTAGGCTCATCGTACAGCAATCCGAGCGCCAGGAAAAACGCATCGACACTACTCAATGCAGGGTCTCCTGGCGCAAGAGAAAATGCCCAGTCTTGAGGGTCGCCGCGCAAAAAAGAAATAATAATCAAAACCTGTTGAATAGGATTACCAGAAGAATGAGGTTTCAAGGCCAGAAATAGCTTACAATTATTTTTGAAACTTAGAAACTTAGTTCTATCTCCAAAAAACAAATCAGGAATAGGAATTCTTGGTTCTAACATAGATTTCTGATCAATAGTATCTTGAATTTTTTGTACATTTATAACGAGATTATCCATTGAAGAGCACAGACCCTGAATATCCATGTCCACACCTGTGTCCAGAATCAACCAAATGTCTAGGGGAAAAAAAAAAAGTGAACACAGAGCAGAAAAAAAAAAAAATGATGTCAGAACTTTTTCTTTCCCTCTATTGAGAATCATTAGTTAGGCTCCTTGTACTGTTATGTTTGCTAATGACAGGTGTTATGAAGGCAATCCAGAAACACAGTGTGCTTAGCGATCAGAGCGCACACAGTGATCTGACAAATACCCAAAAATACAAGAACGAGCTCTGAGACGTGGAAACTCTGTAGACTGCACACCTGATCCTATCCTAAACACAACTAAAAGCGGCTGTGGATTGCGCCTAACAACTACCTAGGCAACTCGGCACAGCCTAAGAAACTAGCTAGCCTGAAGATAGAAAAATAGGCCTGACTTGCCCCAGAGAAATTCCCCAAAGGAAAAGGCAGCCCCCCACATATAATGACTGTGAGTAAGATGAAAAGACAAAACGTAGGGATGAAATAGATTCAGCAAAGTGGGGCCCGATATTCTAGGACAGAGCGAGGACAGTAAAGCGAACTTTGCAGTCTAAAAAAACCCTAAAGCAAAACCACGCAAAGGGGGGCAAAAAAAAACCACCGTGCCGAACTAACGGCACGGCGGTACACCCTTTGCGTCTCAGAGCTTCCAGCAAAACAAAAGACAAGCTGGACAGAAAAAAAGCAACAAAAAAGCAAAAAGCACTTAGCTATACAGAGCAGCAGGTCACAGGAACAATCAGGAGAAGCTCAGATCCAACACTGAAACATTGACAAGGAGCAAGGATAGCAGCATCAGGCGGAGTTAAGTAATGAAGCAGTTAACGAGCTCACCAGAACACCTGAGGGAGGAAGCTCAGAAGCTGCAGTACCACTTGTGACCACAGGAGTGAATTCAGCCACAGAATTCACAACAGCCAGGGCAACGAAGGAGTGGCTTCGTAAGAAGCATTTCAAGGTCCTGGAGTGGCCTAGCCAGTCTCCAGATCTCAACCCTATAGAAAACCTTTGGAGGGAGTTGAAAGTCCGTGTTGCCAAGCGAAAAGCCAAAAACATCACTGCTCTAGAGGAGATCTGCATGGAGGAATGGGCCAACATACCAACAACAGTGTGTGGCAACCTTGTGAAGACTTACAGAAACGTTTTCTGTAAGTCTTCACAAGGTTGCCACACACTGTTGTTGGTATGTTGGCCCATTCCTCCATGCAGATCTCCTCTAGAGCAGTGATGTTTTTGGCTTTTCGCTTGGCAACACGGACTTTCAACTCCCTACAAAGGTTTTCTATAGGGTTGAGATCTGGAGACTGGCTAGGCCACTCCAGGACCTTGAAATGCTTCTTACGAAGCCACTCCTTCGTTGTCCTGGCGGTGTGCTTTGGATCATTGTCATGTTGAAAGACCCAGCCACGTTTCATCTTCAATGCCCTTGCTGATGGAAGGAGGTTTGCACTCAAAATCTCACGATACATGGCCCCATTCATTCTTTCATGTACCCGGATCAGTCGTCCTGGCCCCTTTGCAGAGAAACAGCCCCAAAGCATGATGTTTCCACCACCATGCTTTACAGTAGGTATGGTGTTTGATGGATGCAACTCAGTATTCTTTTTCCTCCAAACACGACAAATTGTGTTTCTACCAAACAGTTCCAGTTTGGTTTCATCAGACCATAGGACATTCTCCCAAAACTCCTCTGGATCATCCAAATGCTCTCTAGCAAACTTCAGACGGGCCCGGACATGTACTGGCTTAAGCAGTGGGACACGTCTGGCACTGCAGGATCTGAGTCCATGGTGGCGTAGTGTGTTACTTATGGTAGGCCTTGTTACATTGGTCCCAGCTCTCTGCAGTTAATTTACTAGGTCCCCCCTTGTGGTTCTTTGATTTTCGCTCACCGTTCTTGTGATCATTCTGACCCCACGGGGTGGGATTTTGCGTGGAGCCCCAGATCGAGGGAGATTATCAGTGGTCTTGTATGTCTTCCATTTTCTAATTATTGCTCCCACTGTTGATTTCTTCACTCCAAGCTGGTTGGCTATTGCAGATTCAGTCTTCCCAGCCTGGTGCAGGGCTACAATTTTGTTTCTGGTGTCCTTTGACAGCTCTTTGGTCTTCACCATAGTGGAGTTTGGAGTCAGACTGTTTGAGGGTGTGCACAGGCGTCTTTTTATACTGATAACAAGTTTAAACAGGTGCCATTACTACAGGTAATGAGTGGAGAAAAGAGGAGACTCTTAAAGAAAAAGTTACAGGTCTGTGAGAGCCAGAAATCTTGATTGTTTGTTTCTGACCAAATACTTATTTTCCCCCATAATATGCAAAAAAAATGTTAAAAAAACAGACAATGTGATTTTCTGGATTTTTTTTTCTCAGTTTGTCTCCCATAGTTGAGGTCTACCTATGATGTAAATTACAGACGCCTCTCATCTTTTTAAGTGGTGGAACTTGCACTATTGCTGACTGACTAAATACTTTTTTGCCCCACTGTATATATATATATATATATATATATATACTCTAAACCCCACTACATTCTCACTGCCTTAAACTTTATTATGTACAGTCACATACTCCACAAAGGGGAAAATACATTAAAATGAGGTAGCATACTTATATTGGCTCTACGTGAGCCGAGTCCATATGGAGTAACAGTCCACTCCTTTATTAAAACTAAAGCCCGTCTAGTCAGTCCTCAGATGGTGTCCAAATTAGCCCCAGTATTAAAATTAGTGACCCCTTTCATTAGGGTCCATAGATTTAAATGGGTTGTCCCCCTTCCTTTGAGCGGAGCACCATCCCTTTGCTGATGTGTAAGCCACCTGTACTGCAGACAGTCTGTTTCTGTAGCCTGCACACAGTCCTATTGCTCCAGCAAACAAGGTTCTGCTGTCCAGCAGAAATGAGCAACACGTGCAACAAAACAAAAACTGAACATAACTCCAACTTTTCGTCTCTTCTGGCCGTCTGGCCGCATTTGGAGGATGCAGAACAGTCCCGTTTCTCCTAGTATCAAAAAGTGCAACGGGCACAATTTATTTAAAGCTATTTTTATTCATTTCATCGGTACACATCCCGTACCGTCTTTTCATCAGTGTTCCTGGCTTGAGTTCGGCCTGAGGGGGACTCTGCAGCCGCAGAGCCTGTTATCTGCCAGGAGGTAGCAGGAGCAGAGTGGGGAGGAGTATCTGCGCGGGTAGCTCACTGCTCCCGTCCTGAGTCCAGCACATTTTCCTCCTTACATAAAGTCACAGACATGGCATAGTAGCACCTGGGACAGTCTTCTTTAACCCCTTCATGACCCAGCCTATTTTGACCTTAAAGACCTTGCCGTTTTTTGCAATTCTGACCAGTGTCCCTTCATGAGGTAATAACTCAGGAACGCTTCAATGGATCCTAGCGGTTCTGAGATTGTTTTTTCGTGACATATTGGGCTTCATGTTAGTGGTAAATTTAGGTCAATAAATTCTGTGTTTATTTGTGATAAAAACGGAAATTTGGCGAAAATTTTGAAAATTTCGCAATTTTCACATTTTGAATTTTTATTCTGTTAAACCAGAGAGATATGTGACACAAAATAGTTAATAAATAACATTTCCCACATGTTTACTTTACATCAGCACAATTTTGGAAACAAAATTTTTTTTTGCTAGGAAGTTATAAGGGTTAAAATTTGACCAGCGATTTCTCATTTTTACAACGAAATTTACAAAACCATTTTTTTTAGGGACCACCTCACATTTGAAGTCAGTTTGAGGGGTCTATATGGCTGAAAATACCCAAAAGTGACACCATTCTAAAAACTGCACCCCTCAAGGTGCACAAAACCACATTCAAGAAGTTTATTAACCCTTCAGGTGCTTCACAGCAGCAGAAGCAACATGGAAGGAAAAAATGAACTTTTAACTTTTTAGTCACAAAAATGATTTTTCAGCAACAATTTTTTTATTTTCCCAATGGTAAAAGGAGAAACTGAACCACGTAAGTTGTTGTCCAATTTGTCCTGAGTACGCTGATACCTCATATGTGGGGGTAAACCACTGTTTGGGCGCACGGCAGGGCTTGGAAGGGAAGGAGCGCCATTTGACTTTTTGAATGAAAAATTGGCTGCACTCTTTAGCGGACACCATGTCACATTTGGAGAGCCCCCGTGTGCCTAAAAATTGGAGCTCCCCCACAAGTGACCCCATTTTGGAAACTAGACGCCCCAAGGAACTTATCTAGATGCATAGTGAGCCCTTTAAACCCCCAGGTGCTTCACAAATTGATCCGTAAAAATGAAAAAGTACTTTTTTTTCACAAAAAAATTCTTTTAGCCTCAATTTTTTCATTTTCACATGGACAACAGGATAAAATGGATCCTAAAATTTGTTTGGCAATTTCTCCTGAGTACACCGATACTTCACATGTGGGGGTAAACCACTGTTTGGGCACATGGTAAGGCTCGGAAGGGAAGGAGCGCCATTTGACTTTTTGAATGAAAAATTATCTCCATCGTTAGCGGACACCATGTCGCGTTTGGATAGCTCCTGTGTGCTTAAACATTGGAGCTCCCCCACAAGTGACCCCATTTTGGAAACTGGACCCCCCAAGGAACTTATCTAGATGCCTAGTGAGCACTTTAAACCCTCAGGTGCTTCACAAATTGATCCGTATAAATGAAAAAGTACTTTTTTTTCACAAAAAATTTATTTTCGCCTCAATTTTTTCATTTTCACATGGGCAATAGGATAAAATGGATCCTAAAATTTGTTGAGCAATTTCTCCCGAGTACGCCGATACCTCATATGTGGGGGTAAACCACTGTTTAGGCACACGGCAGGGCTCGGAAGGGAAGGCGCGCCTTTTAACTTTTTGAATGGAAAATTAGCTCCAATTGTTAGCGGACACCATGTCGCATTTGGAGAGCCCCTGTGTGCCTATGCATTGGAGCTCCCCCACAAGTGACCCCATTTTGGAAACTAGACCCCCCAAGGAACTTATCTAGATGCATACTGAGCACTTTAAACCCCCAGGTGCTTCACAGAAGTTTATAATGCAGAGCCATGAAAATAAAAAATAATTTTTCTTTTCTCAAAAATGATTTTTTAGCCTGGAATTTCCTATTTTGCCAATGGTAATAGGAGAAATTGGACCACAAATGTTGTTGTCCAGTTTGTCCTGAGTATGCAGATATCCCATATGTGGGGGTAAACCACTGTTTGGGCGCACGGCAGGGCTCAGAAGGGAAGGCACGCCATTTGGCTTTTTAAATGGAAAATTATCTCCAATCATTAGCGGACACCATGTCGCGTTTGGAGAGCCCCTGTGTGCCTAAACATTGGAGATCCCCCACAAATTACCCCATTTTGGAAACTAGACCCCCAAAGGAACTAATCTAGATGTGTAGTGAGCACTTTGAACCCTCAAGTGCTTCACAGAAGTTTATAACGCAGAGCCATGAAAATAAAAAAAAAAAATTATTTTCTCAAAAATGAATTTTAGCCCGCAATTTTTTATTTTCCCAAGGGTAACAGGAGAAATTTGACCCCAAAAGTTGTTGTCCAGTTTCTCCTGAGTACGCTGATACCCCATATGTGGGGGTAAACCACTGTTTAGGCACATGCTGGGGCTCGGAAGTGAAGTAGTGACGTTTTGAAATGCAGACTTTGATGGAATGCTCTGTGGGCGTCACGTTGCGTTTGCAGAGCCCCTGATGTGGCTAAACAGTAGAAACCCCCCACAAGTGTCCCCATTTTGGAAACTAGACCCCGAATGGAACTTATCTAGATGTGAGGTGAGCACTTTGAACCCCCAAGTGCTTCACAGAAGTTCATAACACAGAGCAGTGAAAATAATAAATACGTTTTCTTTCCTCAAAAATAATTTTTTAGCCCAGAATTTTTTATTTTCCCAAGGGTTACAGGAGAAATTGGACCCCAAAAGTTGTTGTCCAGTTTCTCCTGAGTACGCTGATACCCCATGTGTGGGGGTAAACGACTGTTTGGGCACACGTGGGGGCTCAGAAGGGAAGTAGTGACTTTTGAAATGCAGACTTTGATGGAATGGTCTGCGGGCGTCACATTGCGTTTGCAGAGCCCCTGGTGTGCCTAAACAGTAGAAACCCCCCACAAGTGACCCCATTTTGGAAACTAGACCCCCAAAGGAACTTATCTAGATGTGTGGTGAGCACTTTCAACCCCCAAGTGCTTTACAGAAGTTTATAACGCAGAGCCGTGAAAATAATAAATACGTTTTCTTTCCTCAAAAATAATTATTTAGCCCAGAATTTTTTATTTTCCCAAGGGTTACAGGAGAAATTGGACCACAAAAGTTGTTGTCCAGTTTCTCCTGAGTACGCTGATACCCCATGTGTGGGCGTAAACCACTGTTTGGGCACACGTGGGGGCTCAGAAGGGAAGTAGTGACTTTTGAAATGCAGACTTTGATGGAATGGTCTGCGGGCGTCACATTGCGTTTGCAGAGCCCCTGGTGTGCCTAAACAGTAGAAACCCCCCACAAGTGACCCCATTTTGGAAACTAGACCCCCCAAGGAACTTATCTAGATATGTGGTGAGCACTTTGAACCCCCAAGTGCTTCACAGACGTTTACAACGCAGAGCCGTGAAAATAAAAAATCATTTTTCTTTCCTCAAAAATTATGTTTTAGCAAGCAATTTTTTATTTTCTCAAGGGTAACAGGAGAAATTGGACCCCAGTAATTGTTGCGCAGTTTGTCCTGAGTATGCTGGTACCCCATATGTGGGGGTAAACCACTGTTTGGGCGCACGTCGGGGCTCGGAAGTGAGGGAGCACCATTTGACTTTTTGAATACGAGATTGGCTGGAATCAATGGTGGCGCCATGTTGCGTTTGGAGACCCCTGATGTGCCTAAACAGTGGTAACCCCTCAATTCTAACTCCAACACTAACCCCAACACACCCCTAACTCTAATCCCAACTGTAGCCATAACCCTAATCACAACCCTAACCACAACACACCCCTAACCACAACCCTAACCCCAACACACCCCTAACCCTAACCACAACCCTAATTCCAACCCAACCCTAATGCTATGTGCCAACGTTGCGGATTCGTATGAGATTTTTCAGCACCATTTTTGAAAAATCCGCGGGTAAAAGGCACTGCGTTTTACCTGTGGATTTACCGTGGATTTCCAGTGTTTTTTGTGCGGATTTCACCTGTGGATTCCTATTGAGGAACAGGTGTAAAACGCTGCGGAATCCGCACAAAGAATTGGCATGCTGCGGAAAATACAACGCAGCGTTCCCGCGCGGTATTTTCTGCACCATGGGCACAGCGGATTTGGTTTTCCATATGTTTACATGGTACTGTAAACCTGATGGAACACTGCTGCGGATCCTCAGCCAAATCCGCACCGTGTGCACATAGCCTAATTCTAAAGGTATGTGCACACGCTGCAGAAAATGCTGCGGATCCGCAGCAGTTTCCCATGAGTTTACAGTTCAATGTGAACCTATGGGAAACAAAAATCGCTGTACACATGCTGCGGAAAAACTGCACGGAAACGCAGCGGTTTACATTCCGCAGCATGTCACTTCTTTCTGCGGATTCTGCAGCGGTTTTACAACTGCTCCAATAGAAAATCGCAGTTGTAAAACCGCAGTGAAATGCGCAGAAAAACCGCGGTAAATCCACGATAAATCGGCAGCGGTTTAGCACTGTGGATTTTTCAAATCCGCTGCGGAAAAATCCGCATAGGACCAGAATACGTGTGCACATACCGAAACTATAACCCTAGCCCTAACCCTAGCCCTAACCCTACCCCTAACCCTAACCCTACCCCTACCCCTAACCCTACCCCTTACCCCAACCTTAGTGAAAAAAAAAAAAATTCTTTATTTTTTTTATTGTCCCTATCTATGGGGGTGACAAAGGGGGGGGTCATTTACTATTTTTTTTATTTTGATCACTGAGATAGGTTATATCTCAGTGATCAAAATTCACTCTGGAACGAATCTGCCGGCAGGCAGATTCGGCGGGCGCACTGCACATGGGCCCGCCATTTTGGAAGATGGCGGCGCCCAGGAAAGAAGACGGACGGACCTCGGGCGGCTAGGTAAGTATAAGGGGGGGGAGATCAGGGCACGGGGGGGGCGTCGGAGCACGGGGGGGTGGATCGGAGCATGGGGGGGGGTGGATCGGAACACGGGAGGGAGGATTGGAGCACGGGGGAGGATTGGAGCACGGGGTGAGGGATCGCTGTGCGGGGGGGTGGATTGGAGCACGGGGGGGGTCGCTGTGTGCGGGGGGGGGGATCGGAGTGCGGGGGGGTTTGATTGGAGCGCGGGGGGTGTGATTGGTGCACGGGGGAAGCGGACAGGAGGACGGGGGAGCGGAGCACAGGACGGAGGGGAGCGGACCACAGATCGGGGGGCTGGGGGGGGCGATCGGAGGGGTGGGGTGGGTGCACATAAGTGTTTCCAGCCATGGCCGATGATATTGCAGCATCGGCCATGGCTGGATTGTAATATTTCACCAGTTTTTTAGGTGAAATATTACAAATCGCTCTGATTGGCAGTTTCACTTTCAACAGCCAATCAGAGCGATCGTAGCCACGAGGGGGTGAAGCCACCCCCCCTGGGCTAAACTACCACTCCCCCTGTCCCTGCAGATCGGGTGAAATGGGAGTTAACCCTTTCACCCGGCCTGCAGGGACGCGATCTTTCCATGACGCATATGCTGCGTCATGGGTCGGAATGGCACCGACTTTCATGACGCAGCGTATGCGTCAAAGGTCGGGAAGGGGTTAAAGAAAGAGACCCAATCCCCTCCATTAGGGGTCTCCCATGCTTAACGGAGGCAGCATTACTATATCATTTGTGCCTGCCTCTCGGATGAACCCATAACCTAGGTTCGCATTGGCATAGACCAGTTGGCCGCGAGAACGATGCCCGGCCATAGCGTCTTCTTCGTACTGGTATAGTTGGGCCCAAATCTCCTTCTCACATCTCTTTATCTGGGCAATAATGTCTGATATCCAGACTGATTGTCCTGGGATACGGGGCAGACCCTGTAGTGCTGTGTCGACCCATGGAGTGCCTGTTTCCACATTGGCGCCTGACTTGGGCCTGGCCCCCTGTTTCTGATCGCTGCAGAACACTTCACAGGGCTCACCCCTGGGACAAGGGACCATGGAATAGCTTGGCTTGGCGGGGTTGCAGGCCAGGGTAAGGAACAGTCCTCTGGGGTTAAGGGGTGAAGAACACTCACCACCGATGACTCAGGAGATCCAGCCAGATCTGTCTCACAGGTGCTGTATCCCTCCACGGCTGCGCTCCATGACTCCCTGGGATGAAGCGCCGCCTCGGCCCTGACTTCCAGTCTTGGCTCCTCTGGGTTTGCCGCTGTTTCTGGTCTTCCACTGCTGCATCACCGACTCCCAGTGAAGAGGTTCCGCCTTTTAAAGACATTCTGGCTCCGGACGTCACGATGGTTCCAGCTTTCTGTCCTGCTGCTCCACTCCAGTATCTTCTTCAGGTAAAAGCTCCTGTGGGGCTGTTGCTGTCCCCAGCTCTCGGCATTGGTGTTCCCGCTCACGATGTCGTGGCAACTTGGGCTCCGGCAGCTACCGGCAATGTTCTCTAACGGGTGGTGAGTAGTCCTCTCCAATTCCCTCCTCCGGTCATCTGGGAAGTACCTTTTCCTCCTCCTGCCACCATTTCCACTCGATGTGGCCTATCCTTCTGCAATGAGGGGAGCAGAAGTGGTGCATCACTGCCGCTGCCGTGTTTCATAATGATGCCTGGCAGCTGCACATAGACTGTTCTTCTGGGCCCCACCCATCCCAGGGTGGGGTCACTTCCTGCTGCTCTGCCCATTTTCTTGTTACCTGTTGAAAGGGGAGAGTTCCTCTCCTTCTTCGTCACACCCACCTGAGGCGGGTACCCTGATCAGGCCATAGACTTTTCCAAACAGTTTCTCGAGCCAAATCTCCATCAGGACGCTCATGACGGGAGGGAATAGAGTCATCATCCTCTAATGGTGTGCCATTATCCGCCATCTCTAGGGCTGCCTTCTTGGTCATTACAAAGTCAGTTTCATCAGCGTTTTTTGACAAGTCTGATATCTTAGTCACATTCAACAAATCAGTAGTATCCACAACAACTTCATCTCTCTCTTCTCTCTACACATCAATCGCATTGTCCAGAGGTTTCCCACATGGCACGGCTTCAGCATCCTGCTGACTATGCCAAGTATAGAGGTCAGCCAGGGTCATAGTCGTGGCTGAGCTACTCGGGCTTTGCATGCCCTGGCCTCCCTCTACATAAAAATCTTGTCGCTCTGTCGGCTCACCTGCTGCTCCATTCTCTGCACTGGCAGGTCCTCCATTCAGCTTTGGTCGGACTGCTCCAGTCTCTTTGGAAATAACTGAGACACAGTCCAAGTATAACTTCAAACACAACACTTTACTTTCATATCTAACTTCAAACACAACACTTTACTTTCATATCTGCACAGGTCATCCAGTTCCATTACAAAAGTTTCATCAGGTTTCACAGTCAATTCAGCTTTCCCTTTAATCCTTTCCTCCTCATGTGGCTCGAGCCAGGGTCCTACCATCTCATATGGCATTTCAGCATCCTCCCTGTCCAGATTCCTTGCCTCAAGTGGGGGTTCCCTCAGCTGTTTCGCACACGCCTTCGAGGGGGTCAGCCCACGCAATCATCTGTCACATGGTGAGCGACTTACATATCTTTCCTGCCTTGTCTACTTTTAAATCCAGCTTTCGTCCAGAAGCTGTTGAAGCTTGTAAGGCTTTGACTAGGCTAGTAATGGGGTTGCTGGATGGCTGGGCGGTATGCTTAGACACCAACGTTATGGGGTATCTAAATTGTTCCTGGGCATTTAAGCCTTTCTGAGCTTTATGGGTGCCCGGCCCTTCTGACTGAAAACAGGAAGATCCCTTCCTCTAACCCAAGTGACCCCTCCTACATTAACTATCTACACCATTACTAAGTCCCTATCCTACATTATGTTCACTATCTACTTGGCAATGATGCATACCAGTATATATACTCTAAACCGGGACATGCTTAGGGGGGTTTAGGATGGCTAACCCGACCCCACTACATGCGGAAGCATGAATATTCATTTCTGTTTAGCAGCAGGGACAGGCTCCTGTCTCCGGCTGCTGCTCTGCTGGCACTGGGCGGGCCCCCTTGACTCAGGGACCCCATAGCTGTGGGTTGTTCCGCTATTAGCGACATGCCACTGGCTGGGGGCCCCAGGAACAGTGGGGTCCCTAGGCAGCTGCTGGCCAGTATGGCAGCAGGTGTCAGTGCCTGGGCCCACAGTAGAATCCTCCGGTTCTCTGGTAGGCCAGTCCGACCCTGAGTGTTCCTATATATGGGAGAGTCGGCTGAGATGATTGTCAGATGGACATTTTTCGGCATACAACTATCTAATATTTATAGCCAACTTAAGAGAAAGATAGGTAGATGCATAATCTCTGAATGGGGGAGATGCGTAAACTCCACCAGCAACAATTAACCCATCTTCATTCCTGCTATTTACTATGAATGACAGGGGCTCTCAGAAGAGTTTTGTCATTTTATACAGCAATTTAGAGAGACCTTGTTCTAAATTAGAGATGAAAGATTTGCTCTTCCTTTAATGACCTTACAAACAAAGCAGAGGACAAACATACTTTACTGCTAAAAATTCACAGCAGAATCAAATGACATTTTGAAGGTATTCAACAACTTGTACAAGTTCATCCTTCTTGGGCATGAAGAATTTAAAGGTAATCCTGGGTAAATGTAAATGTAGGCTGTAATTCAGGTAAACAGCCAAACTTGCTGATCCCTGAAACACCAGAGCTTTTAGTAATCTCAATTATTCATAAACACTCTCACATTCCTTCCCGAAAGTTCAGGAGGTCACATCTATATGAATATTCCACATTTCTCTTCTCTATAGGTCAGAAATTGGGCTTTTCATGCTTGAATGGTTTCCATTCAGACTTTTTGATTTGACATTAATATTGATTTATTATTATATATATATATATATTTTCTCTTGTAAATTGAAATATTTTTGTGTTCTTTGTTGTCGATTTTACTTTTCAGAATCTGTTTGTTGTGCTGTAGATGCATGGGTGATCACTGACATTCACAATCAAAGCTGGAATCTTAAATTGATATTTTCAGAGTGAAATATTTGACGCTTTTAACAATTGTTGGTACAAAAAAATCATGAAAAAACAAATGGAATGAGAACAAAATTGTAGAGAGAAATCTTTATATATATAATGTGTACTTTGCCTATAAACACATAGAAGATGCAAAAAAAAGTAATAAAAAGGAAAAGCAAATTTTCAGCACCCTGGTTAGGGCTTAAACCCATCATCATGGATCATACCTTGTTTTAATAAATAGAAGTTCTTCAACATATTCCTGGATACCTCCTGCACTGCTGAAGAAGAAGTGCCTGTCACTTCGAAACACGTTGAATAAAAACTGCATGTTTAAATAATTCCTGTGAATTGACGTCTTCAATAATCGGAAGCACGGGAAGTAATTACAAAGTCTCGATTTCTTCATTCTCATCAGTTTGAGTACTTGTGGATCTGCAGCAGCCGAACAATGATACCAAAACGTATAAAATCATGGATCAGGTTAGCACAATCTGATAAAAACATTTTTTAAATTGTTTGTCAGATAAGATCCTATTTGCGCAACTTTCTCCCTAAAGTTTTATCTCAGCATATTCCTTACGCATAAGTCTAGTTAAATCAAGTTTCACTAGGAAATATACTGAGTTTTATTTTATAGGTAGGCTCATATGCAGTGCATGCTCCCATAGGATGGAACATTTTTTTAGTAGCTCTTACATCGCCACACGAATAGGTAATGTTGACCACCAGCTGTGTCAAATATTGTTAATTATTGTTTAAACAATTTTTTTTATTAAATATGTTTACTACTTTTATATTGTTGACGTATCCTTTGGACAATGAGGGTCTACAACCGCCCCCAACCCATCACCACCAATCAGCTTATATCAGCTCAGGAGTGGCCAGATGTAAACAGTATACGGAGCTGGCAAGTCCTCTTCTAATTTATATCCGACATGTGACAGAATTTCCTGTGTCACTATTTGACCATAGCTGTTTGGATAACTTTTTTAACTGCAAAAAAAACAATAATTTACCCAATCCCCTTTTTTGCCACATCCAATTTATTAACAGAGCTTATAGCTCTTAAAATGAGCAGTCGGACAATCTTTACTCACAGCCACCATCACGGATCAGGACAGGAAATGCAATGCTGTGCCAAAACAGTCCAGAAGCGAGCGTATCGGAACCAGATCTTTTAGCTGAAGATTATTCATATTGGAAGATGGCTCCTATGGGAACTTTATCATTACATTGCAAAACTTACTTGGTTATAGGGATATTCTCAAGTTTGAAAATGATTCCATATCCATATCCATATATCCAAATGATTCCATATCCATGGAAATTCTTCTGAAGAACTCTATGTGAATAGAACTATGGTCACTCATGAGCACTGATACTCCATTTATTCCTAATGGGACCGTCAGAGGTAGTGTGCCTAGAGTTGTACAATACATTACTGGCTGGTGTATTTGTCCAATGTTTTAAGGTTTACTATTTCTATCTCTATTGCAAAGCTGTGAGCTCTGATGACCTCACTCATTATCCTAACTCAACCTAAAATGGCTGCTGCATTCCTTACTTTATCTTTCATACAGTTTTGATACTCCATACTAATTGGCAGTGTGTACACTACACCAGAGGTGCAGAAACTCAGGCCCTCGATGACCTTTTATCTGAGCCCCAAGCAGATCAATGGAGACTGCAGTGTTTGGGCCAGAAGCTGTATTTTTACACCTGCCAATTAATTTCTTCTTGCTCTGTAAGCACACGTACAGTGTTCACTACTGAACAATGAGGTGCGTACAATCAAAAATTTTGTCCTGACAACACTGCCAGTCAGGATTTACTTTGAGGGTGGAATGAGTGCACAATTTTTAAGGCCCCCAAAGGATGGTATAAATATCCAAATGGCCCTTGTCAGAAAAAAGATTCCTCACCTCTGCAGTATACACATTGTGATGTGATAGTTGCAAAGCATTATGAAGATGTCTGGGAGTCGACCTGATGTCATGTGATCCAATCTTCTTCAATGTGAAAAATGGAGGAGGGCATTTTTTCTAGATTTGTGCCAATCAAATCACAAATTGTTCAAATTTACGGGAACCCTCGAACTTCATAAAATTATACACAAATTTAATTTGCGTGGAAACGATAGGTTCATCTCTAGTGAAGACTTATTTTTAGTGGTTAGCACTGCAGCCTTGCAGTCCTAGGTTCAAATCCCACCAAGGACAACATCTGCAAGGAGTTTGCATGTTCTCCCTGTGTTGGCGTGGGATTCCTCCGGGTTCTCCAGTTTCCTCCCACATTCCAAAGACATACTAATTGGGAATTTAGATTGTGAGCCCCATCGGGGACAGCGATGATAATGTATGTAAACTGTAAAGGGTTGCGGAATATGTTAGCGCTATATAAAAATAAAGATTATTATTATTTTACAATATTCTGTATGGTGTTAATTGGTGCCTACTAGTGTTGAGCGATACGTTCCGATATTTGAAAGTATCAGTATCGGATGGGATCGGCCGATATCCAAAAAATATCGGATATCGCCAATACTGATACCCGATACCAATGCAAGTCAATGGGACACAAATATCGGAAGTGATCGCGACGTCATCGAAGGTCCTTCACTCTCTGCATTCTTAGGAACAGAGGCAGACGCTTGCAGCGATGACAGCTAGGGTTCGTCGGAGGGGTGAGTATATCCATATTTTTTATTTTTATTCTTTTTTTTTTACATGAATATGGATCCCAGGGCCTGAAGGAGAATCCTCTCTCCTCCAGACCCTGGGAACCATACGCACTGCACACGCCGAAGATGACTGGGAACTTATAGGAACTTCCGATTCTGATTTCCAATATCGCAAAAATATCGGAACTCGGTATCAGAATTCCGATACAGCAAATATCGGCCGATGCCTGATATTTGCAGTATCGGAATGCTCAACACTAGTGCCTTCTCTTCCCTTCCTACTAAGAGCAGATTTTTATCTTTAGTTGTCATTTCTAAATGATTCATGTGGTTTTCTCCATCCTTCTGTGATGTTTGTAAGCTGAACAGAAATAATTTGCTCAGTTATGCAATATGCTACACATTTTAGGATGCCATGTGGACACAATGTGGGAGTTCTTACATTTAACAACATGGAAAAGCACAGTGATGTATGCAAACAAATGTCCTCCATCTGCAGGTGATGACTTGAGGCCGTTTTCATAACGCATAATGAATTTCATTTACATTTCAAGTTACAGATTATATTTCATTTGTGAAGACGTGTTATGCAGATGTGAGTTTACATCTCTACATATTATTTCAGTTAAATGTTTATTACACACCTCAACATTGAAAGTTGTGGAATTATGGATATCTGAGAATGGATAGACATGTTAATGATCTGCCAATGATGAAAAAATTTAACATTTTCAAAAGATCTCGATTTATTCATGTTTATTCATGTTCTGCCATGGTAAATGCACTAGGGCAAATCAGAAAATCATCTGGATCTTCTGCTGGCTGCTCCATTGCAATTGCAATTGCAATTTTATTCATTGGTACCTGAAGAAGACAGCGATTGGCTGTTGAAATGCGTTGTTATTAAAGATTTTAAATCCTTAACCTGTGCTCTGGTGGCCTCTGTCATCAGCGCTCCATCCAGACCGCTTTACTTTTTCCAATTTGCATTACTGCTCCCTCCTTAAGAGATTGCGGTGGAAGCTGTAGCTAACAAGCCAAATTGCCTTTGCTGCTCCAGGACCTTCTACCACGTGACTGGCAGGTCCTTGATCACGTGGGAAGTAGTACTCAGAGTCTCCTGCATGCCGGCACATCTCCGGACTTCAGCCATCCTTCATCGTCCTGTTCCTTCTGGATACAACTCTGCCGAGGTCTGGGAGCTGCTGTTCATCTGTCCCACAGAACTAGGAATCCTTCTGAGCCACTCCACATTGTTATGCTTTTCCAGCATAACCGTCTGCGGTGAGTAGGTCTATTACCTTTCTGCATTCTTTTCCCGGCTGATACCATTCATGTGCGCTCCCCTCTCTCTTTGTTTCTTTTTTTTGTTTCGTTTATGTTTTCAAGGTTTTTTTATCGGGAGAAAAAAAAATAAAATTTTTAATGTCTCTAACCACATAACAGAAAACAATGGAACACAAGTTAACTTGACAGTAGGTAAACAGACTAGGAACTCCTGAAATGTTTAGCCTTCTGATTAGTTACAGACGTCACCAAAGTATAGTCTCAGTAAACAGGAATCTGTTACTGAATAGGGCCGATTATCACCATGAGAAGGACGGGCTGCTGTGGGCGTTTAGAGCAACTTTATAAAGTTTTCAGTATATACAGTGACGGTCAGGCATGGTCTGCCAAACCTGGTTACAGTTAAGAGGCACGTAGGGTGACAAGGGACCTGATAAGGATAAAGTTTGCAAAAAAAGAAAAGTCCACAACACTTCCAAAGTCCAAAGATGACACAGGATCCTTTAAAATAATTGCATATCTAATCGATGCTGCTATCTCTGACTCCTTTATAGATCTACTTTTCATTAAAGCCTGCCACCAGCAATAAATACGTGCCTATAGAGTCTTGCAGGACATCCCATAGTGAAGGACACAAAACCATAAAGTGCAGTCTCTTAAATGCCAACACACATTATATTCAGCTCTGTCTCAGCAACACGTAAAACCTAAAACATTTAGTTTCTAAAACATGGGGCAAATGGACGGAGACTGCCAAAATTTTTCTAGCCGCCTCCCCATGACTAATGCATAGACTTCTTATCCAATGCACAAAAGGAGGGGTATATTTCTTTGGGGGCATAATATTACATATAGGAGCTAATGGCAATTCACACTTCTTCCATCATCTCTATAGATTTATTTCGACCATGGTAAAAAATATCAGCATGCAGTCTTCTTCTCCAGAGCTTTACGTTGGGGAACCAAAAGTGATGAAGATTTAGCTGCGGTATAGAAGCATGCGTTCTGCGCAGGTCTGACCCACCAAAGTGGCGTACTGCTTGACAACAGTCTCATCGCTTGGCCCCTTGCGTCTCTTCTAGTGTTGAGCGATACCTTCCGATATTTGCAAGTATCGGTATCGGATGGTATCGGCCGATATCGGCAAAATATCGGATCTCGCCGATACTGAGTTCCGATACCAATACAAGTCAATAGGACACAAATATCGGAATGTATCCTGCATGGTTCCCAGGGTCTGAAGGAGAGGAAACTCTCCTTCAGGCCCTGGGATCCATATTAATGTAAAAAATAAAGAATAAAAATAAAAAATATGGCTATACTCACCCCTCCGAAGAATCCTGGCTGTCACCGCTGCAAGCGGCCGGCTCCGTCCTTAAGAATGCTGTGAGTGAAGGACCTTCGATGACGTCGCAGTCAGGTGACCAGTCACCTGACCACTCACGTGACCGCTCACCTGACCGCGACGTCATCGAAGGTCCTTCACTCACAGCATTCTTAAGGACGGAGGCGGACGCTTGCAGCGGTGACAGCCAGGATTCTTCGGAGGGGTGAGTATAGCCATATTTTTTATTTTTATTCTTTATTTTTTACATTAATATGGATCCCAGGGCTTGAAGGAGAGTTTCCTCTCCTCCAGACCCTTGGAACCATACGCACCGCACACTCCGATACCGATTTCCGATATCACAAAAATATCGGATCTCGGTATCAGAATTCCGATACAGCAAGTATCGGCCGATACCCGATACTTGCAGTATCGGAATGCTCAACACTAGTCTCTTCTTGTAGACGCTGTAAGGCATGACAGTACGTTTGTGCAAGACTCGAACTCGATTCAACTCTGACAAGTGGTCCTTGTCCCCTTCTTTAGGATTATAACTAAACCGGGAGTATTTAGAAGACTTGAGTAGCAGTAAACATTTCTCGATAGGCACCCAGGAATAGCTCTCCGGACAAAGAAGTTGAGATGGCTTATACTGACCCTTGTATCTCATCTTCGGACAGGTGTGGCTATAAAAGCCCATGTAGTAATAGCACAGATCGGATGCCTTTTTCTGCAACTCTCGGGTGAAAGCAATTTCTCTTAAGGCAGAATAAACACCAAGCGACAGGAAGGAGTAATCAGGGTCATAGTAAAGGTATACAGACGAGACACAGTATGGAAGGATGTCAATGACTCCCACTGCAATGATCTTGCCATAGAGCCAATACTGCTGGTGAAAAGAGCCATACCCACACGAGACCCCGTCTGATCGAGTCTCAGGCTCCAGTGGAGAATCACATAGGAACCTTGTAAACTCCAGTCTATGAGCTAAACTGTCGCTGTCTGGCACATGGATAAATTCTTCTATAGATTTGGTGCCACTTGCTTTGGGTTTTGAGGAAGTTGGGGTGACGGCTGTGTGCTCTGTCAGCGTAGTCTGATCACCCTTTTCAATCAGCATTTTCTGCAGACACCGCTCCTTTAGGAGGTCTTTGGCTTTCCGACAAGGCGGCTGTTAAGGCTGGCAATCAGGCAACACAGCGTGCAGTAATCAGCGCACATACAGAGATCTGGCAATAACCAAAAACAATAGGACGAGCTCTGAGACGTGGAATCTCTGTAGACTGCAGTACCTGATCTATCCTCACACAACTATAAGCAGCAGTGGATTGCGCCTAACAACTACCTATGCAACTCGGCACTGCCTGAGGAGCTGACTAGCCTGAAGATAGAAATACAAGCCTGACTTACCTCAGAGAAATACCCCAAAGGAATAGGCAGCCCCCCACATATAATGACTGTTAGCAAGATGAAAAGACAAACGTAGGAATGAAATAGATTCAGCAAAGTGAGGCCCGATATTCTAGACAGAGCGAGGATAGCAAAGAGAACTATGCAGTCTACAAAAAACCCTAAAACGAAAACCACGCAAAGGGGCAAAAAGACCCACCGTGCCGAACTAACAGCACGGCGGTGCACCCCTCTGCTTCTCAGAGCTTCCAGCAAAAGACAATAGCAAGCTGGACAGAAAAAAAACAGAAAACAAACTAGAAGCACTTATCTAGCAGAGCAGCAGGCCCAAGGAAAGATGCAGTAGCTCAGATCCAACACTGGAACATTGACAAGGAGCAAGGAAGACAGACTCAGGTGGAGCTAAATAGCAAGGCAGCCAACGAGCTCACCAAAACACCTGAGGGAGGAAGCCCAGAGACTGCAATACCACTTGTGACCACAGAAGTGAACTCAGCCACAGAATTCACAACAGTACCCCCCCCTTGAGGAGGGGTCACCGAACCCTCACCAGAACCCCCAGGCCGACCAGGATGAGCCACATGAAAGGCACGAACAAGATCTGGGGCATGGACATCAGAGGCAAAAACCCAGGAATTATCTTCCTGAGCATAACCCTTCCATTTGACCAGATACTGGAGTTTCCGTCTAGAGACACGAGAATCCAAAATCTTCTCCACAATATACTCCAATTCCCCCTCCACCAAAACAGGGGCAGGAGGCTCCACAGATGGAACCATAGGTGCCACGTATCTCCTCAACAACGACCTATGGAATACATTATGTATGGAAAAGGAGTCTGGGAGGGTCAGACGAAAAGACACCGGATTGAGAATCTCAGAAATCCTATACGGACCAATAAAATGAGGTTTAAATTTAGGAGAGGAAACCTTCATAGGAATATGACGAGAAGATAACCAAACCAAATCCCCAACACGAAGTCGGGGTCCCACACGGCGTCTGCGATTAGCGAAAAGCTGAGCCTTCTCCTGGGACAAGGTCAAATTGTCCACTACCTGAGTCCAGATCTGCTGCAACCTGTCCACCACAGAATCCACACCAGGACAGTCCGAAGACTCAACCTGTCCTGAAGAGAAACGAGGATGGAACCCAGAATTGCAGAAAAATGGAGAGACCAAGGTAGCCGAGCTGGCCCGATTATTAAGGGCGAACTCAGCCAACGGCAAAAATGACACCCAATCATCCTGGTCAGCGGAAACAAAACATCTCAGATATGTTTCCAAGGTCTGATTGGTTCGTTCGGTCTGGCCATTAGTCTGAGGATGGAAGGCCGAGGAGAAAGATAGGTCAATGCCCATCCTACCACAAAAGGCTCGCCAGAACCTCGAGACAAACTGGGAACCTCTGTCAGAAACAATATTCTCAGGAATGCCATGTAAACGAACCACATGCTGGAAGAACAAAGGCACCAAATCAGAGGAGGAAGGCAATTTAACCAAGGGCACCAGATGGACCATTTTAGAAAAGCGATCACAGACCACCCAAATGACCGACATTTTTTGAGAAACGGGAAGGTCAGAAATGAAATCCATCGAAATATGTGTCCAAGGCCTCTTCGGGACCGGCAAGGGCAAAAGCAACCCACTGGCACGTGAACAGCAGGGCTTAGCCCTAGCACAAATTCCACAGGACTGCACAAAAGCACGCACATCCCGTGACAGAGATGGCCACCAGAAGGATCTAGCAACCAACTCCCTGGTACCAAAGATTCCTGGATGACCGGCCAGCACCGAACAATGAATTTCAGAGATAACTTTACTAGTCCACCTATCAGGGACGAACAGTTTCTCGGCCGGACAACGATCAGGTTTATTAGCCTGAAATTTCTGCAACACTCTCCGCAAATCAGGGGAGATGGCAGACACAATGACTCCTTCCTTGAGGATACTCGCCGGCTCAGATAACCCCGGAGAGTCGGGTACAAAACTCCTAGACAGAGCATCCGCCTTCACATTTTTAGAGCCCGGAAGGTATGAAATCACAAAATCAAAACGAGCAAAAAATAACGACCAACGGGCCTGTCTAGGATTCAAGCGCTTGGCAGACTCGAGATAAGTCAAGTTCTTATGATCAGTCAATACCACCACGCGATGCTTAGCACCCTCAAGCCAATGACGCCACTCCTCGAATGCCCACTTCATGGCCAGCAACTCTCGGTTGCCCACATCATAATTACGCTCAGCAGCAGAAAATTTCCTGGAAAAGAAAGCACATGGTTTGAACACTGAGCAACCAGAACCTCTCTGTGACAAAACCGCCCCTGCACCAATCTCAGAAGCATCAACCTCGACCTGGAACGGAAGAGAAACATCAGGCTGACACAACACAGGGGCACAGCAAAAACGACGCTTCAACTCCTGAAAAGCTTCCACGGCAGCAGAAGACCAATTAACCAAATCAGCACCCTTCTTGGTCAAATCGGTCAATGGTCTGGCAATGCTAGAAAAATTACAGATGAAGCGACGATAAAAATTAGCAAAGCCCAGGAATTTCTGCAGACTTTTTAGAGATGTCGGCTGAGTCCAATCCTGGATGGCCTGAACCTTAACCGGATCCATCTCGATAGTAGAAGGGGAAAAGATGAACCCCAAAAATGAAACTTTCTGCACACCGAAGAGACACTTTGATCCCTTCACGAACAAGGAATTAGCACGCAGTACCTGGAAAACCATTCTGACTTGCTTCACATGAGACTCCCAATCATCTGAGAAGATCAAAATGTCATCCAAGTAAACAATCAAGAATTTATCCAGATACTCACGGAAAATGTCATGCATAAAAGACTGAAAAACAGATGGAGCATTGGCAAGTCCGAACGGCATCACCAGATACTCAAAATGACCCTCGGGCGTATTAAATGCCGTTTTCCATTCATCTCCCTGCCTGATTCTCACCAGATTATACGCACCACGAAGATCAATCTTAGTAAACCAACTAGCCCCCTTAATCCGAGCAAACAAGTCAGAAATCAATGGCAAGGGATACTGAAACTTAACAGTGATCTTATTAAGAAGGCGGTAATCAATACACGGTCTTAGCGAACCATCCTTCTTGGCTACAAAAAAGAACCCTGCTCCCAATGGTGACGACGATGGGCGAATATGTCCCTTCTCCAGGGACTCCTTCACATAACTGCGCATAGCGGTGTGTTCAGGTACGGACAAATTAAATAAACGACCCTTAGGGAATTTACTACCAGGAATCAAATCGATAGCACAATCACAATTCCTATGCGGAGGTAGGGCATCAGACTTGGACTCTTCAAATACATCCTGAAAGTCCGACAAGAACTCTGGGATGTCAGAAGGAATGGATGACGAAATAGACAAAAATGGAACATCACCATGTACTCCCTGACAACCCCAGCTGGTTACCGACATAGAGTTCCAATCCAATACTGGATTATGGGTTTGTAGCCATGGCAACCCCAACACGACCACATCATGCAAATTATGCAGTACCAGAAAGCGAATAACTTCCTGATGTGCAGGAGCCATGCACATGGTCAGCTGGGCCCAGTACTGAGGCTTATTCTTGGCCAAAGGTGTAGCATCAATTCCTCTCAACGGAATAGGACACCGCAAAGGCTCCAAGAAAAATCCACAACGTTTAGCATAATCCAAATCCATCAGATTCAGGGCAGCGCCTGAATCCACAAACGCCATGACAGAATACGATGACAAAGAGCACATTAAGGTAATGGACAAAAGGAATTTGGACTGTACAGTACCAATAACGGCAGAGCTATCGAACCGCCTAGTGCGTTTAGGACAATTAGAAATAGCATGAGTAGAATCACCACAATAGAAACACAGTCTGTTCAGACGTCTGTGTTCTTGCCGTTCTACTTTAGTCATAGTCCTGTCGCACTGCATAGGCTCAGGTTTACTCTCAGGCAGTACCGCCAGATGGTGCACAGATTTACGCTCGCGCAAGCGACGACCGATCTGAATGGCCAAGGACATAGACTCATTCAAACCAGCAGGCATAGGAAATCCCACCATTACATCCTTAAGAGCTTCAGAGAGACCCTTTCTGAACAAAGCCGCTAGTGCAGATTCATTCCACAGAGTGAGTACTGACCATTTCCTAAATTTCTGACAATATACTTCTACATCATCCTGACCCTGGCATAAAGCCAGCAGATTTTTCTCAGCCTGCTCCACTGAATTAGGCTCATCGTAAAGCAATCCGAGCGCCAGGAAAAATGCATCAACATTACTCAATGCAGAATCTCCTGGTGCAAGAGAAAACGCCCAGTCCTGTGGGTCGCCGCGCAAAAAAGAAATAATAATCAAAACCTGTTGAATAGGATTACCAGAAGAATGAGGTTTCAAGGCCAAAAATAGCTTACAATTATTTCTGAAGCTCAGGAACTTAGTTCTGTCACCAAAAAACAAATCAGGAATCGGAATTCTTGGTTCTAGCATCGATTTCTGATCAATAGTATCTTGAATCTTTTGTACATTTACAACGAGATTATCCATTGAGGAGCACAGAGCCTGAATATCCATGTCCACAGCTGTGTCCTGAAGCACTCTAATGTCTAGGGGAAAAAAAAGACTGAAGACAGAGCTAAGAAAAAAAAATGATGTCAGGATTTCTTTTTTCCCTCTATTGGGAATCATTGGTGGGGCTCCTTGTACTGTTATGGCTGGCAATCAGGCAACACAGCGTGCAGTAATCAGCGCACATACAGAGATCTGGCAATAACCAAAAACAATAGGACGAGCTCTGAGACGTGGAATCTCTGTAGACTGCAGTACCTGATCTATCCTCACACAACTATAAGCAGCAGTGGATTGCGCCTAACAACTACCTATGCAACTCGGCACTGCCTGAGGAGCTGACTAGCCTGAAGATAGAAATACAAGCCTGACTTACCTCAGAGAAATACCCCAAAGGAATAGGCAGCCCCCCACATATAATGACTGTTAGCAAGATGAAAAGACAAACGTAGGAATGAAATAGATTCAGCAAAGTGAGGCCCGATATTCTAGACAGAGCGAGGATAGCAAAGAGAACTATGCAGTCTACAAAAAACCCTAAAACGAAAACCACGCAAAGGGGCAAAAAGACCCACCGTGCCGAACTAACAGCACGGCGGTGCACCCCTCTGCTTCTCAGAGCTTCCAGCAAAAGACAATAGCAAGCTGGACAGAAAAAAAAAGAAAACAAACTAGAAGCACTTATCTAGCAGAGCAGCAGGCCCAAGGAAAGATGCAGTAGCTCAGATCCAACACTGGAACATTGACAAGGAGCAAGGAAGACAGACTCAGGTGGAGCTAAATAGCAAGGCAGCCAACGAGCTCACCAAAACACCTGAGGGAGGAAGCCCAGAGACTGCAATACCACTTGTGACCACAGAAGTGAACTCAGCCACAGAATTCACAACAGGCGGCCTAGTGGAATCGGCACCTTTACCTGGTTTTGGCATGAAATGAATATGTGCTTTCAACTGAGCGGTTTCTATAGGGTCATCACTTTCTTTCTGTGCTTCCTCCGAGTCTCTCTCTATTTCCCTTTCTCCATGATGTTTCTCAGTTTCTTCCACCTCAGTGCTCAGTGGTTTCAGCTCATCCTCTGGGACTTCACTCTGGTATTTGCAGAAAACATTGCAGGAGACGGGGCTGTCTGCCTGAGAGTCCATTGGTTCAACCGAAATTCCATCGTTGGTAGTATGGGTCATTTCTCCATCTTGAAGAAACTTTTGCACTTTTTTGAGGACTTTCTTGTGGGATTTGTTAGGTTGGTAATTTACTGCAGATAATCTTATGCTGTACTGCGGGCAGCAGGTCTGGCTCATCAGAGGCTTGTACGCATAATTCCCACTCCGTCTCCAGCTGCGGTCTATCAGATTTTGGTAATCCTGGACTGTCAAAAAATGTGCCCACATGCCATGGGAGACGTTCCTGGCTTCGCTCTTACAATAGCTGCACCGGTTCCCATCCTACCCACAAAAGTACTCCAGGATACTGATCGCTCCCCCCCCCCGGCGGACGCCATCTTCCTCCCTGCTCCAGTCCCCCTCTCTCTTTGTTTCTATTGCAATGACATTCCAAATGTGCTTGATGGAGGAAATGTCTGGAGACACTGCAGACATTAGTAGCATGTTTAGGCCATGCATGTTGCTCACAATAACACAATCAACATGCAACCTTGGTGTCATGATCAAAAATGGCTAATGGGACACTTTGGAAATGTCCGTAACACTGTTTCCACAGGCAAATCAATGTTACACTAAGCTGCTTACAATACCTGAAAGGAAAACTAGATGAGTCTGACTACCATTCATTATGCCACCCCACACTATAATCCTGGGAGTAGGACTGGTGGGACATTCACTTGTGAAGGTGTTCCTTTGAACTCACTCAAGATCGCAATGAAGACAAGAATGGAGGTCAATCCTCATCACCAACAAGTCACACTTTTGTCTTGGATGCAGTAAGAGGAGAAAGGGGATAGATTTGGAAACTCCATGAAGAGACCTTCATCAGTCAACACACCAATTCTACTCCAAGGATTGTGCAGAGTTTCACATAAGTCCCTGTTTCCAATAGAGTATTACAGCAAAATAAAATGCAACTTTGAATAGATATCTGATAAAATATTTTTAAAGAGTCAAAATACATAAGGGAATAACATAATTTTGTCTGTAACATTAACTGGTATAATAAAGTATAATAAAACAGAATCCAGATAACTGGTGGAGAGAGTATCTAACAACAGGGAAGTCAGGAAAATAAAGGATACCTGCTCAGGGAATCACTTCCTTAGGTGGGTCACTGGTTAGCTGAGCAATAATTTGTAGCTATATCTGGTGTGGAAGTACAGGGCCTGAAAGAACAGACAAGCTGGGACAAGGTGTCAGAACGCCAAGTGCTGTGGAATGGTGAGTATCAATTGTAAAGAATTATGAGTCCCTTTAGCAACATATTCCATGGCTAGCAAACCCCTGAGGTCTTTATTCAGAGGTGGGGTTACTTACACGTCACAGTAATTAATTGGCTATTTAGCCAGCTATCTGCCTTAGATTACTGCCAATTGTAGCTTTGCTCAATGGGTGTGTGGGCTATTTGCTCGTAGTCTTGTATTCTGATCTTTATTTCTTGACCTTGGATTTCCCTTTGACTATCTGCTTGCCTAGCCCTTTTGTCGTGATCCACTACCTTCTTGGAATTCTGACCCCAGACCGTGACATGACTAGACCTTTCATCTCAACCCTCTGCCTTTGACTCACCCTCCTGGCTTTTGATGATGGACCTCGTGACTACCCAGCCTTTCGTCTTGTCCATGAGTAGTCATATAGGAACTATCTTTCACTGGACTGTTCTCTACTGTACATTTGGAAAAAAGTTTTAGATTTTATTTTTCACATTCTTCACTTCACAATATTCGTCTAGGAAAGTTCAACTATTGAACTGGAGATAAAGTTCACATTGTTTTCATCTTGTTTTTACAGAAATTAAATTTTTACAACGTTCATTGGGCTTTTTAGTTTACATTAACTAATTTTTGGTAACTTTGCACCACACTCAGTGCTTGGCACATAAAATGCAAACAACATTCATTTCACTGCAATGCAAATGTGTTGTAAAGCAGATTTTCATACCAGCCTGTGTCATCTTGATATACATGGCAGTAAAACTTGGGAATGAATAAATGCGCTTAGCTGAGGCTTGAATGGACCATAAGTAGTCTTGAGCCCCGTTTAGGAAATCGAGCCCCATTTGCAATGCACGGTTGTGCAAGTGAAATTTTAGTTAGTGAATATACTGCTCTGATCCATTTATCATCATAAAAACTCGAACTTTAGAATATGCATTTGGTTGTAAATTGCACCTGCAATAAACTTTTATTCCTAATGTACTCAGAGAAAAATATATATTTCTGCAAACAAAATTTTTGCATAGAGCGGCAAAAAAGAATATATCATTTAATAGGTTTCTCAGACAAGGAAGATATAAATAGTGAAATTCCTTGCCGAGTAAAAGTATGAGTTACTGTGTAGTTAATACATATTTTTAGTCATGGAAAAAAAATTCAAGCAAATGTTTCTATAACTTCCTAATGTTAAAAAAAAAGTCTCAGTAATGCGACATCGGCAAAGTCTCGATCGAGGTAACTAAGCCTAATGTCTAGTGTAGGGCTTGAAACTCTTTCGAGGACTTGTTAGCAGAAAGTATCCAGGGTAAATCTGATATTGTTTTCTGTCTCTCTGACAATGACATATATTTGGCTCAGGGACCATTCTTTTATTTTTATTATACACTTGTTCACATGGCCAGAAGATTTTGTTTATTTTCACCTTCCCCAAACATTGCTATGAATATGAGATCTTTTTTAGACACATTTTTAGTGTTTCTCTCTATGATTTACAGAGGTCCTGACAGAGATGAATGACAAGAATCTTTTGAAAATTAATAAAATTTTTTTAGAAGAATCAGCATGGGTAGTTGGAAGAACACATCAGCGTCATGGGCAAAAAGCTGTGCTGAGCATGTACCGAGCATAGAGCACCTGTGACATCTTCACAAATGCCTGCCTTTCCTGCTCTTGCTTCTGTCACCAGGTGGTACCACACTCACATTACAAGTGACGTGGGGTGACAGTTCTAGTTTTGTGTCCTTTGGGAATTGTAGTCCCATCCAACCTGGGAAGTTGCTGTGTGGTTTGGGTGGTCCTGCAAGCTATATAAGATCCTGAGATCCTGCTGTCCACTGCCAGTTATATAATGACCTGCTTCTGAGTAACTTGCCTATCTATTCTCCTATGGGACAGTCCTTATGTTTGATCTTGACTTGCTTTTTTGACTATTCTCAATCTTTTTTATTGCTTCACCTCTGGACATCAACTCTTCGATGGAAGTTGAATGCCCGCCAGGGCTGTGGGATACTCGGTACTGGGTCCTATACTTAAAGGAATGTGTCACGGCGGCGGTGGCCCGGTCTTTGGCCCTGTGCACCCAAGTAAAAGGGACAGTCTTTAAAGGGAATTGTGAAATAATAAAAGTTTGTGACGCCACCTGTGGTATTTGGTCAGGGGTGACTGACGCTGCTTACAGGGTTCCGCTGGGGTGATGTTATGGCAGCTGGGATGGTATGGCTTCCCACAGGTGAAGCTGGGTCCCTAGGGCTCCTGATGTAGTTGGGACAGGTGGTAGGTGGTGTAGAATGAAATGGAGGACACAAGGTTGCAGTCTCTTTACCTCTTTACTGCTGAATTCAGGTAGCCGCAGTCAAGGATCCCGGATCACAGGTACAGGTATGGTCCGGCCGGCTTAGAAGCGAATCTGGAATCCCCTTTACTAGATGTAGTTGAAAGCCTTCCTACTAGCGCTGCGTTGTAGTCCCTTGCTGCCTTAGGCCTCTCACAAAGTCCTCACATTTTCTCTCTGTCCCCCTATAGGTAGGACACTACCCGTATGACCGGTAACTTGAGCCTTTTTACAGGATCTCTATCATGACCCGGGCTCTATTTGCTGCTATGTCCTCAGGTGTTAATGGTGAACAGGTAACTTGCAATCTGCTGTCCTGCTGGTTTCTGCAATGGGGCATAGAGTTATCCCCACAACCTCGGTCTTCCAGCTACCGGTATCTGTGCTCACCATGGAGGAAGCCCAGTAGCAGCTTCTCCCTCCAGCTTTTCACTTCGCCTTTGCTTCTTTCCTCCTTCATGCTCTCTACAACTTATTCCATCCTTTCCTTTCCAGGAGCTGCAGAACTCGGTCTGCATGGCCCCTACTTTCCTCACAGAAGCTCCAGCACTTTTCGTGGCTACACGGCCCCTCTTTTTATCTGTCTCTCTCACAGACTCCTCTCACTGACTTCTTTCCCTCAAGCCAGAATATATATAGGGGAGCCACCCACAAGCTGGATCAGATCTCCCCCTTCTGGCCTGGAGTAAGAACATGTTGCATGTTTTTGAATACCTGATAAAGGGATCCTTCCTCGCTTCCAAGCATGACATCACTCTCTCCATGAGGAAAGCAATGCCACTGTAACAACCAGGAACCTGGGGTGTTACAGAAGCAATCCAGTGGACCACATATTAAGTCCAGGTCCTTGTACAGTGGTTAAAGGGTGCAGATCAGGGTTCCCCTCTAATCTCCCAGACAGAATAGTGCCAAGTCAGGATTGAATGGAATCTGCTTGAAAACAGATTATTCATACTCTATCTCTTTTGAAGTTAAAATGATTGTACCAAGATTATAAATTCATCAATCATCCATCCAAGAGAAACATGACATCTTAATGATCACTGGGTGTCCCAATGTTGGGACCTACACCAATGAAGAAAATTAGATGTTCACCATCCTCTATGGAATGAAGCAGCAGTCAAAGTTTATATTACAGACAAAGATAACCAAATACCAGCGTCCTCTTTTATCAGCCACCAGCTTTTGGTAAAACAGAAAAATGCGGGTCACTGTACCCTATTGTTGCAATAGTTGGGAATCCTAGAGGATGGACTCTCTCCTATCTAAAACTAGCTGAAACCTCAGTGGTAGCTAAAGCCTGATAAATCTGTACACTTGTTTTGAAAAAAGCATTTATTTTATTGTATTTCTTTACACGTTTGCCTGATAACAACAACAAAAATTAAAAATGGCAAAAAAAGAAGTCATATGTATCATGAAATCTAATGAGTAAAATAGAAGTTTTAAAACAACCAACATGTACTTAAAAAAAAATGTATTGAATAGATTATGAGTTTCACAGATCACACACTCGGATCTGTTATTTTTCACATACTGTATGTGTAAATAGATCCATGAAACTCTATGGATCCATACTCGGTCCGATAAAAAAAGTGGGTAGCATGCAGACATTTCACATGTGTGAATGCAGCCATATACATAGGATTACAGGTATATTGTTTAGTAAAACAGACATAGTATAAGTCATTGACAAAGGGTTTAAGTGAATTAAGAACATAAGAAGAGAAGCTTGGCAGTGGTGTAGGTGTTCATCCAAGTTTCTTCTGCTTTCGCCTTAGGGGTTTTGTTGCAGTAATTCAACAACCTTTGAAGATAAAAAGACGGAAGACACCTTTATTCTATGTGTAGAGCCTGGCACGTCTTTTGCTCAGTTGGCAGTTAGCGTGCTTCCTCCTCCATTTTTCGGCCAACCTTCTTTGGTCACAGTTTTGTTGGTAAATTTAAATGCATTTAATTTCTTTTCATATCAAATTTAGACGTAACATTCATATTTCATGCTTCTATTAATGCAAACATATTAATATGAGAAAATTGCTATAATATAGATGCTACCTACTTGAAATGTAATATACCGTATATACTCGAGTATAAGCCGGCCCCCCTAATTTTGCCACAAAAAAACTGGCAAAACTTAATGACTCGAGTATAAGCCTAGGGTAGAAAATGCAGCAGCTACCGGTAAATGTCAAAAGTAAAAATAGATACCAATAAAAGTAAAATTAATTGAGACATCAGTAGGTTAAGTGTTTTTGAATATCCATATTGAATCAGGAGTGCCATATAATGCTCCATACAGTTCATGATGGGCCCCATAAGATGCTCCATATTAAAATATGCCCCATATAATCCTGCATAAAGGTTAATAATTGCCCCATAAGATGCTCCATAGACACATTTGCCCAATATAATGCTGCACAAATGCTGATTATGACCGCATAAGATGCTCCATAAAGATATTTGCCCCATATGGTGCTGCACAAACGTTATGGCCCCATAAGATGCTCCATACAGACATTTGCCCCATATAATGCTGCACAAATGTTAATTATGGCCCCATAAGATGCTCCATACAGACACTTGCCCCATATAGTGCTGCACAAACGTTATGGCCCCATACAGACACTTGCCCAATATAGTGCGCACAAACGTTATGGCCCCATAGATGCTCCATACAGACACTTGCCCCATTTGCTGTTGCTGCGATTAAAAAAAAAAAATCACATACTCACCTCTCCGTCGCTCAGACCCCCGGCACTTTCAATATTCACCTGCTCCTCGTTCCGGCGCCGCTCCATCTTCAGCCTCTTCTGCACTGACGTTCAGGCAGAGGGCGCACACTAACCACGTCACCGCGCCCTCTGACATGAGCGTCACTGCAGAAGACGCTGAAGACTGAGCGGTGCCGGAATGAGGAGCAGGTGAATATCGCGCAGCGCTCCCCTCCCTGTTATACTCACCTGCTCTTGGCGCGGTGTCCTTGCTTCCCCAGCGCTGCAGCTTCTTCCTGTACTGAGCGGTTACCGTTACCACTCATTACAGGAATGAAAATGCGGCTCCACCCCTATGGGAGGTGGAGCCGCATATTCATTACTGTAATGAGCGGTACCATGTGACCGCTCAGTACAGGAAGAAGCTGGGGCGCCGGGGAGCCAGGGACCTGCAGGGACCGTGCCAGGAGCAGGTGAGTATAATTAGACAGCCCCCGCTCCCCCTCCCCTGCCGACCCCTGGGTATGACTCGAGTATAAGCCGAGAGGGGGACTTTCAGCCCCAAAAAATGGGCTGAAAATCTCGGCTTATACTCGAGTATATACGGTATGTAACCAAAAAATGTTTAACTTTCACAACATCTTGTCATTTTAAGAAATGCCTTAGAAATTGTAGTATGGCAGAAACATACTCTATACCAGGGATCTAAAACTTGGCTGGGTATATGGGCCCCACATATATAAAATTTGAATTTGGTGGACCGCATTCTTTGCAAGACAAAGAGACATTTTTCATGATACCATTTTTTTCTATACAATTTTTGATAGTTTTTTAGAATATTTTTACTGTTTATTTTATTTTTTTAAATGGCATTCATTGTATGGGTTATGATACAGTTTAATAGCTTGGCTCATTATGGATGTGGCGATAAAAAACGTGCACTTTTTTAGTTCAGTTCATATATAAAACAGGATTATCCTGTTTCCCTTCGTGTAGTAATCCCCTCATCCAGGTCCCAATATTAACCAAAAAAAGTCCATAAACATATTATTTATATAAGGGGACCTTAACCCCTTTCTGACCTCGGACAGGATAGTATGTCCTTGGTCAGAACCCCCGCTTTGATGCGGGCTCCGGCGGTGAGCCCGCATCAAAGCCGGGACATGTCAGCTGTTTTGTACAGCTGACATGTGCCCGCAATAGTGGAGGGTGGAATAGCGATTTGGATCGCTCCCCAAGGGCCGTGGGGTACTCGGTACTGGATCAGATGTTCACTGGGGGATGTCACGGTGGCTGACCCGGTCCGTGGCCCTGGGACGCCCGTGTAAAAGGGAAAGGTCTTTAAAGGGATAAAGTTTATGTTTGTGATGCCACCTGTGGTATTCGGTCAGGGTGACCGACGCTGATTTAAGGGGTCCGCTGGGGTGATATTATGGCAGCTAGATGGTATACCTTCCCACAGGTGAAGTATGTCCCCAGGGCTTCCCGCTGTGTAGATGGTGGTATTGTGAGAGGTACAGAGAAGAATGAGGACACAAGGTTGCAGTCTCTTTACCCTTACTGAAGACTTCAGCATCCACAGTCAGAGCACCAGATCACAGGGCAGGCAGAGTCCAGCCCGTTTGGAGGCAAGTCCAGAGTTCCCTTGTCCAGGTGGAAATCAGTAGCCTTCCCTTGCGCTGCTGTGGTGTAGTCCCTAACTGCCTATGGCTTCACATAAGGGTCTCACAGATGTGATATTTCGCTCTCTCTGTCCCCCGTATAGGATAGGACAAACCAGTATGACTGGTGACTTGACCCTGCTTATAGGGTCTCTTAGATAACCCGGCTCTGTAGGTGTCACCGTGCCTCCTGGGTGTAGGTGCGGACAGGTAACCTGCAATTAGCTGTCCTGCCGGTCTCTGAAATAAGGCATAGAGGTCTTTACTCCCTCGGTGTTCTGGCTACTGGGATTTTGCGCCTCCGAAGGAGGCAGCCTGAGCGGGGCTGGTCCCCTTCTGGTATCCTCTCCTTTGCTTCAACTTCCTTCACGCTCGCTGTAATACAATTCTGCCTTTCAATATCTCTTTCTGGGAGCTGCAGCTCCGAGGGCACGCACAGCTCCTTTAACTTTCTGTCCTCCTCAGACTCCGGTCTGGAACTAACTGAGCTGAGCTCAGCCAGCAACTAAATTCTGTCTGGAACTGACTAACTTTCCCTACAGGCTACCAGTTATATATATGTGGGGAGTGATCTAATAAATTGGAGCAGAAGCTCCCCCTGGTGGCCTGGAGTGTGAATGTGTTGCATGTTTGTGATACCTGGATGCAGTTATCCTTCTTTGCCTCCAATTGTAGCATCAATCTCCCCGAGAAGAAAGCAATACCACTGCGACGACCAGGACCCTGGGGCACCGCAGATTCACCCACCGCTATTAACTAGTTAAATGCCGCTATCAAACGCTGACAGTGGCATTTAACTAGCGTTTCCGGCCATCGGGCTGGAAATGAGCGCATCGCTGACCCCCATCATGTGATCAGGGGTCAGCAATGCATCAGCATGACAACCAGACGTCTATTGAAGACCGCTATGGTTGTTGATGCCAAATTGCTGTGAGCGCCACCATGTGGTTGTCCCTCATAGCAATGCAGTAATTCAGCTACATTGGAGCGATCTGTGCATGTAGCAGAGCCGATCAAATTGAGCCAGCTTCAAGCCTCCCATGGAGGCTACTGAAGCATGGCAAAAGTAAAAAAAATGTTTTAAAAAATATGAAAAAAATAAAAAATATAAAAGTTTAAATCACCTCCCATTCACCCCATTCAAAATAAAACAATAAATAAAAATCAAACCTATACATATTTGGTATTGCCGCATTCAGAATCGCCCAATCTATCACTAAAAATAGGATTAACCTGATCGCTAAACAGCATAGCGAGAAAAAAATTCAAAGCGCCAGAATTATTATTATTATTATTATTATTATTATACATTTTTATAGCGCCATTTATTCCATGGCGCTTTACATGTGAATACGAGGCAAATATAGACAAATACATTAAACATGAGCAGATAACAGGCACACGGGTACATAAGGAGGGAGGACCCTGCCCGCGAGGGCTCACAGTCTGCAGGGGGTAGGTGAGGATACACTAGGAGAGGGTAGAGCTGGTTGCGCGGCGGTTCAGTAACTTCAGGATCACTGCAGGCTGTAGGCTTGTCAGAAGAGGTGGGTCTTCAGGTTCTTTTTGAAGGTTTCTATGGTAGGCGAGAGTCTGATGTGTTGGGGTAGAGAGTTCCAGAGTATGGGGCAAGCACGGGAGAAGTCTTGGATGCGGTTGTGGGAAGAAGAGATGAGAGGGGAGTAGAGAAGTAGGTCTTGAGAGGATCGGAGGTTGCGTGTAGGTAGGTACCGGGAGACCATGTCACAGATGTATGGAGGAGAAAGGTTGTGGATGGCTTTGTATGTCAGTGTGAGGGTTTTGAACTGGAGTCTCTGGGCGATAGGAAGCCAGTGAAGGGCTTGACATAGGGGAGAGGCTGGGGAATAGCGGGGAGACAGGTAGATTAGTCGGGCAGCAGAGTGTAGGATGGATTGGAGCGGTGCCAGAGTGCACCATAATACATAATTAATTATGTATTTTTGGTCGCCATGACATTGCAATACAATGTAATAATGGGCGATCAAAAGTACGTATCTGCACCAAAATGGTATCATTAAAAAAGTCAGCTTGGCGAAGCTACAGGTATCGGAAAATTGCGCATTTTTTTTAAGCAAAGTTTGGAATTTTTTTTACCACTTAGATAAAAAAGAACCTAGATATGTTTGGTGTCTATGAACTGATAATGACTTGGAGGATCATAATGGCAGGTCAGATTTAGCATTTAGAGAACCTAGCAAAAAAGCTAAACAAAAGACAAGTGTGGGATTGCACTTTTTTGCAATTTCACCGCACTTGGATTTTTTCCCCGTTTTCTAGTACACGACATGCTAAAACCAATGATGTTGTTCAAAAGTAGAACTTGTCCCACAAAAGATAAGCCATTACATGGCCATATTGACGGAAAAGTAAAAAAGTTATGGCTCTGGGAAGGAGGGGAGCAAAAAACAAAAACGCAAAACCGAAAAAAGCTGGGGTCATGAAGGGGTTAAAGTCAAAAGAGAATAAGCCCCATTACAGTCAGAAATATGCATCAGGTGGCACTGGCTCTGTGGCAGTGTGGACGGGCATTGATACTATATTATGGGTAAGCCTTAATTTACTTAATATATTTTATGGTTGTCCTAAATGGATATATCAATTTACACTTATGCACTTCATTTCCAGCCTAATACCCTGGGTTTTACGATAGGACCTATTTAGCCCTTTTTCGATATCGGGCATAATAGTACACCGATTTCAGACACCCTCCCTTTGATGTGGGCTCTGACGGTGAGCCCACACCTTTCAAGACACATCAGCGGTTTTCAACAGCTGACATGTGCCCAGAGCAGCCGCGGGTGGAATCCCGATCCACCCGTGGCTATTAACCAGTTAAATGCCACTGTCAAACGCTGACAGCGGCATTTAACATGTGCTCCCGGCAATCGAGCAGGAAACCCGCCCGTGATCACGGGTCACCAATAGGTTGCTGTGACAACTGGAGGTTTCCTGCAGACCTCTTTGGTTGTCATTGCTGGCTTGCTATGAGCGCTGCCCAGTGGTTGGCGCTCATCGCAAGTGAGTAATTCTGCTACATACAGGTGATCTGATCATCCCCTGTATGTAGCAGAAACGATCGGGTTATGGAAGCTTCTAGCCTCCCATGGAGACTATTGAAGCATGCCAAAAGTAAAAAAAATGCTTTTAGAAATATAAAATATATATAAAAGTTAAAATCACCCCCCCCCCCCTTTTGCCCCTTTCAAAATAAAACAATAAAAAAACAAACATACACATATTTGGCATCGCCCCGTTCAGTATCGCCAATCTATCAATAAAAAAAATAATTAACCTGATCGCTTAACGACGTAGCAAGAAAAAAAGTCAAAACGCCAAAATTACTTTTTTTGGTCGCCACGACATTGCATTGAAATGCAATAACCGGTGGTCAAAAGATCGCATCTGCACCAAAATTGTATAATTAAAAATGTCAGCTCGGAGCGCAAAAAAGAAGCCCTCATCCAACCCGAGATCACGAAAAATGGAGACATTATGGGTATCGGAAAATGACGCAATTTAAAAAAAATTTTTTTAACAAAGTTTGGATTTTTTTTCACCACTTAGGTAAAAAACAACCTATACATGTTTGGTGTCTATGCACTTGTAATGACCTAAAGAATCATAATGGCAAGTCAGTTTTAAGATGTAGTGAACATAGTAAAAAAGCAAAACAAAAAAAAGTGTGGGATTGCACTTTTTGCACAATATGTTAAAATCAATGATGTCATTCAAAAGTACAAATCGTCCTGCAAAAAATAAGCCCTCACATGGCCATAGTGACGGAAAAATAAAAAAGTTATGGCTTTGGGAAGAAGGGGAGCGAAAAACAAAAATGCAAAAATGAAAATACCTTTGGTCATGAAGGGGGTTAATACATTGCTATTTATGTACCTCTAGCCTGTTACTATTTCACTCCACCACTATTGCTTGAGTATTTTCCTCTTGTTTATTTCCTCTTTCATGTCTCATGCTATTTTTGATTCATGTTGTTTTACTATGTGTATTAAACTTTTGAATAAAATTACCATTTTTTAATATATCTCTCTTGAGTGGTGTGTTTGGATACTTGATATCCATTTTACAGGTCCCAATATTGTAGTAATGTCCCCATATTGGTCCTCGTCTTGGAGTAATGTCCCCGTCCTGGTCCCCTTGTTGTAGTTCATGTACTAATTCCCCATCCTGGTTCCCATCTTGTAGTAATGTGACCATGCTCATCTTCATTTTCTAAAAATGCCCCATCCGGGTCCCCATATTGTGGTAATGTCCACATTCAGGTCCTCATATTGCAATAATGTCTCCAAACACATGCACAAGTTTCTTGAGAAACTTCGTTATGCCATGCCTGACGAAGGGACCTGAGAAGTCAAGAAAGCTTGCTTTGTAATATCATTTATTTTATTTTTGTTAGCCATTAAAAGGAATCATAACTACAAAATTGTCTAGTTTTTCACACTGAGAGCATTATTTTTTCAATTGGCTAACATGGTACCAAACCCCTTTTTTTCTTTTAACATCTGTGAAAAACATGGATAGAACACATACATGAAAAAAAGATTGTCTTAATGAGGCCAGAACAGGACACATGGTAGGAAAAAGTTTGCAAGGCAGCAGGCTAAATAGGACTAGAGTTCACAAATCCTTAGACATCTTTCACACGCCTTTTTGTGTCATCCACATGTTACTGTATCTGTTTTTTAACAGCAGATGGACACATGATAGTCTATGGCTCTTTTCATTTCTTCAGAGTTCTTTTGTTAATCAAATTCATTATTTACAATGAACAAGGGGCAGCCCTCTGTGTTGAATGCAAGTGCTTTCCACTAAAGGCCGGCGTCACACTAGCGAGTTTTACGGATGTATGAGCGCATAAAATACATCCGTAAAACACGCATTACACACGGCCCAATGCTTCTCTATGCCCCTGCTCCTATCTGCCGTATTTTACTGATCTGTATTATACGGCTTGCTACGGCCATAGAAAACGCAGCATGCTGCGTTTGTCACCGTATTGCGCAAAAAAAATGCCAATGAAAGTCTATGGAAGCCCCAAAAATACGGATTACACACGGACCAGCAGTGTGACTTGCGAGAAATACGCAGCGGTGTTAGAGAGAAAAGCCGGCAATTCATTGCGGTGTACAGTAAAATCACACTGACAGCTTACAATAGAATAGGTAGAATAAATGTGTACACATAGAATAGGTATATATATATATATACAGTGGGGCAAAAAAGTATTTAGTCAGTCAGCAATAGTGCAAGTTCCACCACTTAAAAAGATGAGCGGCGTCTGTAATTTACATCATAGGTAGACCTCAACTATGGGAGACAAACTGAGAAAAAAAAATCCAGAAAATCACATTGTCTGTTTTTTTAACATTTTATTTGCATATTATGGTGGAAAATAAGTATTTGGTCAGAAACAAACAATCAAGATTTCTGGCTCTCACAGACCTGTAACTTCTTCTTTAAGAGTCTCCTCTTTCCTCCACTCATTACCTGTAGTAATGGCACCTGTTTAAACTTGTTATCAGTATAAAAAGACACCTGTGCACACCCTCAAACAGTCTGACTCCAAACTTCACTATGGTGAAGACCAAAGAGCTGTCAAAGGACACCAGAAACAAAATTGTAGCCCTGCACCAGGCTGGGAAGACTGAATCTGCAATAGCCAACCAGCTTAGAGTGAAGAAATCAACAGTGGGAGCAATAATTAGAAAATGGAAGACATACAAGACCACTGATAATCTCCCTCGATCTGGGGCTCCACGCAAAATCCCACCCCGTGGGGTCAGAATGATCACAAGAACGGTGAGCAAAAATCCCAGAACCACGCGGGGGGACCTAGTGAATGAACTACAGAGAGCTGGGACCAATGTAACAAGGCCTACCATAAGTAACACACTACGCCACCATGGACTCAGATCCTGCAGTGCCAGACGTGTCCCACTGCTTAAGCCAGTACATGTCCGGGCCCGTCTGAAGTTTGCTAGAGAGCATTTGGATGATCCAGAGGAGTTTTGGGAGAATGTCCTATGGTCTGATGAAACCAAACTGGAACTGTTTGGTAGAAACACAACTTGTCGTGTTTGGAGGAAAAAGAATACTGAGTTGCATCCATCAAAACCCATACCATACTGTAAAGCATGGTGGTGGAAACATCATGTTTTGGGGCTGTTTATCTGCAAAGGGGCCAGGACGACTGATCCGGGTACATGAAAGAATGAATGGGGCCATGTATCGTGAGATTTTGAGTGCAAACCTCCTTCCATCAGCAAGGGCATTGAAGATGAAACGTGGCTGGGTCTTTCAACATGACAATGATCCAAAGCACACCGCCAGGGCAACGAAGGAGTGGCTTCGTAAGAAGCATTTCAAGGTCCTGGAGTGGCCTAGCCAGTCTCCAGATCTCAACCCTATACAAAACCTTTGGAGGGAGTTGAAAGTCCGTGTTGCCAAGCGAAAAGCCAAAAACATCACTGCTCTAGAGGAGATCTGCATGGATGAATGGGCCAACATACCAACAACAGTGTGTGGCAACCTTGTGAAGACTTACAGAAAACGTTTGACCTCTGTCATTGCCAACAAAGGATATATTACAAAGTATTGAGATGAAATTTTGTTTCTGACCAAATACTTATTTTCCACCATAATATGCAAATAAATTGTTAAAAAAACAGACAATGTGATTTTCTGGATTTTTTTTTCTCAGTTTGTCTCCCATAGTTGAGGTCTACCTATGATGTAAATTACAGACGCCTCTCATCTTTTTAAGTGGTGGAACTTGCACTATTGCTGACTGACTAAATACTTTTTTGCCCCACTGTATATATATATATATATATATATATATATATGTCAGTAGACACATATATGCATATATATTATTACTTCATACAGCGCTAGATAGCTTTAAAGCCGGTAATTCAATTACTGGCTTTTGCTATCTCCTTCCTAAACCCAACATGATATGAGACATGGTTTACATACAGTAAACCATCTCATATCACCTTTTTTTTTGCATATTCCACACTACTAATGTCAGTAGTGTGTATATGCAAAATTTGGCATTTCTAGCTATTAAATTAAAGGGTTAAATGGCAGAAAAAAATGGCGTGGGCTCCCGCGCAATTTTCTCCACCAGAGTAGTAAAGCCAGTGACTGAGGGCAGATATTAATAGCCTGGAGAGGGTCCATGGTTATTGCCCCCCCCCCCCCCCTGGCTAAAAACATCTGCCCCCAGCCACCCCAGAAAAGGCACATCTGGAAGATGCGCCTATTCTGGCACTTGGCCACTCTCTTCCCATTCCCGTGTAGCGGTGGGGTATGGGGTAATGAAGGGTTAATGTCACCTTGCTATTGTAAGGTGACATTAAGCCAAATTAATAATGGAGAGGCGTCAATTATGACACCTATCCATTATTAATCCAATAGTAGTAAAGGGTTAAAAAAACCACAAACACATTATTAAAAATTATTTTAATGAAAAAATCACAAAGGTTGTTGTAATATTTTATTCTACGCTCAATCCACTCACTGAAGACCCTCAATCTGTAACAAAAAAAAAAAATAAACCAACAATATCCATACCTTCCGAAGATCTGTAACGTCCAACGATGTAAATCCATCTGAAGGGGTTAAAATATTTTGCAGCCACGAGCTCTGCTAATGCAGCATTGTTTGTGGCTGCAAAACCCCGGGGAATGAAGGTAAAGTAGGTCAATGACCTATATTTACCTTCATTTGTGGTGAGGCGCCCTCTGCTGGTTGTCCCTAGATCGTGGGAACTTTCCTAGAAAGCTACCAGGCTCGAGTTCATAAGAGGACAACCAGCAGAGGGCGCCTCACCGCAAATGAAGGTAAATATAGGTCATTGACCTACTTTACCTTCATTCCCCGGGGTTTTGCAGCCACGAACAACGCTGCATTAGCAGAGCTCGTGGCTGCAAAATATTTTAACCCCTTCAGATGGATTTACATCGTTGGACGTTACAGATCTTCGGAAGGTATGGATATTGTTGGTTTATTATTTTTTTTTGTTACAGATTGAGGGTCTTCAGTGAGTCGATTGAGCGTAGAATAAAATATTACAACAACCTTTGTGATTTTTTCATTAAAATAATTTTTAATAATGTGTTTGTGTTTTTTTTAACCCTTTACTACTATTGGATTAATAATGGATAGGTGTCATAATTGACGCCTCTCCATTATTAATTTGGCTTAATGTCACCTTACAATAGCAAGGTGACATTAACCCTTCATTACCCCATATCCCACCGCTACACGGGAATGGGAAGAGAGTGGCCAAGTGCCAGAATAGGCGCATCTTCCAGATGTGCCTTTTCTGGGGTGGCTGGGGGCAGATGTTTTTCGCCAGGGGGGGGCCAATAACCATGGACCCTCTCCAGGCTATTAATATCTGCCCTCAGTCACTGGCTTTACTACTCTGGCGGAGAAAATTGTGCGGGAGCCCACGCCAATTTTTTCCGCCATTTAACCCTTTAATTTAATAGCTAGAATGGCCAAATTTTGCATATACACACTACTAACATTAGTAGTGTGGAATATGCAAAAAAAATGGGGATATGAGATGGTTTACTGTATGTAAACCATGTCTCATATCATGTTGGGTTTAGGAAGGAGATAGCAAAAGCCGGTAATTGAATTACCAGCTTTAAAGCTAACTAGCGCTGTATGAAGTAATAATATATATACATATATGTGTCTACTGACATATATATATATATATATATATATATAGACAGTATATATGGTTTTTTTTACACATGGATCCCTTGTATAGCCGTATGTCGGTTTTGCAAGCCTGCGAGAAAAACACGCAGTACGGATGCCATACGGATTACATACGGAGGATGCCATGCGCAAAAAACGCTGACACACCCTGCCTACGGAGGAGCTATGGACCACTATTTTGGGGACTTTTCAGCGTATTACGGCCGTAATATACGGACCGTATTGTCTTACGCTGAGTGTGACTCCAGCCTTAGAGATAGCAGCAGAGTGGGGGTTGGACACAAATCTCTAATGTCTCTGAGATGTTAGAGAAAACAGCTTACAGATAAGAATGAATCCAGATGAAGAGGAAATACACTGGTGAGCAAAAGGGTATCAATATTTTGAAAGATTGACTTTCAGGCATCATATCTCACCATCCACTACTGCTTCAAAAGTGAGACTACTATATTGCATATGATTAGTTATGCAGATTCTTGTCATGTCACTCAACGCATTGTTACTGCTTTCATGGTAGAAATGGTATTGATGAAAATGTCATCTTGTCTAACAAAAAACAAGCCCCCATACAGCTCCGTCAACAAAAAATAAATGTGGTCAAATTAAGGCCATGAAAAACTTTTTCTCTACAAAATTATTTTCATTGTATAAAAGCAGCAAAACATAAAAAAATATGACCACCCACTCCTAACACTGTCATTGGAGAATCCTCACAACATGTCGTGTGCGTGCTGTGAGGATTCACATGTCTGCAGTCACATACAGTGACTTCAGACTTTTAGCCTAAGGCTGGGCAACCCCTTTAACCCATCTTTTTTGCACTCTTCTTCGGCCTGTTCAAGGCAAGGATTGAGCAGCATGAAACTAGTTCCTAGCTATTCTGAGTTCGTTTTGCAGATTTAGACCAAAAATAACCAGTTGCCTAGAGAAAGAAGTCAGTATCCTGTTGTACAGAAAAGGCCTCCCATGAACATTAGATTAACATATGGAAAACCTGATAGATATACTTGCACTAAGAATACCTTTCTTGATGGGAGTTCAAAAGTAAACTGCACCTATGAGGATATAGGACCATGTAGGAACACACACGTGAGCAGGAGATAAATCACTAGAAGAGCAGTAATAGTTACTGAATCTGTAGGATTCAAAAAATATTCAAGGTACACCCCAATGAGCAGTATGATTGTCCCACAATCTGTGGTGGAAAGCAATCAAATGGGGTACAATAAAATGGAGTACAACCAAGTCCCATCAGTCTGATAAAAGGTTTTCCTATAGGTTCAAAGAAAGTCAACCAGGCAAAACCTTAAGTTCAAAGAGCTATTGTAAGTCTTTCCACCAATAGATGTACTGACTGCGATATAGGGAAAGTGGATTTACCTTTCCCGTGGTGACTTAGATGCCCAATCTGTAGTAGATGTTGCCGGTCTTCAGTGCTGTAGCTTGACAATGTGGAGGCACAATGGTGAGCAGATAAGATCGGAGTGGAGCACCCACTAGGACTGTGGGGTACTCGGTACCAGATTCGGTGGTCGCTGTGGCAGTTACCCAGTCTGTGGCCCTGGGCATCCAGTTAAAGGGGCGTGTCAATGAAAGTGGAAATAAAGTCTTTAACGGATAATCCGTGACGCCACCTGTGGTGTTCGGCAATTGAGATGTTAGCCGACGCTGCTGTACAGTCCTCTGGGGCAGATGATAATGCATCTGTGTTGTTAAAGCTATCCACAGGTAAAGCTTGGTCCCCAGGGCAGTTAGTGGTGTGGATGGCAATGTTGCTAGAGACAGGTAGAGGTGCAGAGTAGGAGATGCCGAAAAGTAATGGAAGGACACAGCATGTTGCAAATTTCACAGTTTTACTCACATTTCGGGCCCTCAGCCGGGGTGCTGTGTCCTCCGGGTATGAAGACCAGGAAACTCCCCGGCAAGTTGGGCACCTGTCCAGAACTCCTCTTTTGTATGCCTCTCCTGGCCGTCTTTCTGTGCTGGCTACCTCCTCCCCTGCCCTACGCTTGCCACCCAGTGTCCCAAGCCAGTGAATGTGGATCTTGTCAGGCGACATACTCTCTGTCCCCTGGACCCTCTGTGTTCACCTTTTCGGTGAATAGATGCAAGTTTGGCTGCTGCACCTACAGTCACAGCAGCCTCCGGATTGCTAGCTGGAGCCTGAAGCTGTCCCGCTAGTTCAGGGGCCAGTCCCCTACTGCAGCCTGGTTGTTCTACTTCTGGATACTGGACCCACAGGTGGCCTCCGCAATTCCCATGTCCACGGATCCCCTTCTAGCTTCCTGGGAGCTTCTTGCTTTCCTTCTCCCTTCAGCCTGTCAGGAGCTGCAGACGCCCATGTCTGCTTAGCTCCACTTCCTTTCTCCAACTCCCTGTGTCTAACTCTGTGTTAACTAGCTCCCCCCTCTTTTCTACCTACCTCCACCCACACTCTCTACCTATTAACCCTCTCCAGCCTGGGATGAGGCCATCCCCCCTAAGGGTACACCCAGGTGCACTAATTGGATAAGTGTGGTATTGGATGCAGGTGTTAGAGTTCTGTACAATGTTCCCTTCTTATCAGTGAGTTGGGATGCTACACCTCGGGCTGAGATGCAGTACCTCTGTGGCGTCTGGACCCTCAGGGGCGCCACATGAGCGCTGTCCAGACTGGTGACAGGTGCTCTGTGTGACTCCTCTGACCGATTGTGGGAATGCGGCCACTGACTCAACTCCAATGTCGGGCTCTGCTTGCTCCTTCCCTTACAGCTCTCCCTCTTTGCTAATTACAATGGGAACCCGGAAAACACTTTCGATGTCATCAAACAAAGCGTTTTTAAGTGAGTTCAGATGCTGAGCAATGCCTGAGGTTAAATTTTTATTGCTCCCACAAACTTCTTTTACATGGACAATAAGTAGCCATACAGATTGCTCATCTGGCATGTCATCCACTCTTGTACTCATTTGCATTTTAAATATCCAGGTGTGGCCTGGACCTCTTTTTGCCATTCCCATAATTTTTTGCCACTACTGCAAAATTACATATTTAATCCAGCCAGCAAATGAAGGATTGTTTGGAAGTTGTGTTAAAGAGGATCTGTCACCAATTCGAAAGTTGCCGAAGTTTGCTCTTATTTTAGTCTCATTGCTCCAGAGTATTCTGGTTTTTGTTTTCTTAAAATCTACCATGTGGTTCCAGAAATATGGATCTCTTCATTCAGTACTAATTTTTATGGTCTTTGGTTCAGTTGAGCAGCAGGAATAAAATAGTGGCAAAAATGGATTACTCTTAGTCTTGACCTGGTGACAGGTCCTCATAAAATATGGCAGTGATGAACACATTTTGACTTTTTATTGTTTCAGTGAAAACATCTTGTACATTCCTAAAATTTTCATGCTCAGAAAACTTTCTCTGAATATCTTTATTGCATTCTCTTGGAAAAACTGCTACAGTATTTTATCTTCACAATGCAGGGTTACTAGTTCATTCTTTTTTCCATGGGAAAAATTCTCGGTTTATATCCTGTAACCTTGATTTTATTGCAAAGTTTCAGCCAATTTTATATACCTGTCTTATTTTTTTTCCAAAGCTCAGGTTGCAGATACAAGGCTAGTAAGTCCATCTGAAGGTAAAAGTGTGAAATTATTATTGGAGAAATCAAAAGCCAAACAAGCTAACGCACAATTTCATATTATATTGAATTGAAAGAAGTATTATTAATTTAGTCAATGAGATGGGGAATGTTTGGAGCAAGGTATTGCAAACGTGGTGTAAACTATTATAATAAGGAAGCATTAGCAGATGTAAATAAAAACTAGTTATAACATGCATGTAAAATATTGTATTTAGTTATACAGAGGGGGCGCAAAAGTAAATATACAGTTTAAATAATAATTTAATTTTATTCATGTTATCATGTTACATAATTTTGGTAACTTCCTAAAAGAAAAAGTCCATCTACCTATGGTCTGGTAACCATTGTGGTGAGTCAACCAGACCTCGTCTACTTATTCTCTTATAGGAAAAAAAAATATGAACAGACACTGTACTGTACATACAGTTGAAATTAGAAGTTTACATACACACATACATACACAAATAGACATACAGTTAGGTCCATATATATTTGGACAGAGACAACATTTTTCTAATTTTGGTTATAGACATTACCACACTGAGTTTTAAACAAAACAATTCAGATGCAGTTGCAGTTCAGACTTTCAGCTTTCATTTGAGGGTATCCACATTAAAATTGGATGAAGGGTTTAGGAGTTTCAGCTCCTTAACATGTGCCACCCTGTTTTTAAAGGGACCAAAAGTTATTGGACAGATTCAATAATTTTAAATAAAGGGGACGGGAAGAAAAACATTAGACTTGAACAAAGAAGACCCAGGAAAACATACTCAGATGGGAGGTAAGAACATTTCTAAAGCAATCCACAGCGAGGAGATTGGAACAAAACAAAATCCTCTAAACTGCATGCTCGCAAACGCCAGAAGCCTGACAAACAAGATGGAAGAACTAGAAGCAGAAATATCTACAGGTAACTTTGACATAGTGGGAATAACCGAGACATGGTTAGATGAAAGCTATGACTGGGCAGATAACTTACAGGGTTACAGTCTGTTTAGAAAGGATCGTAAAAATCGGAGAGGAGGAGGGGTTTGTCTCTATGTAAAGTCTTGTCTAAAGTCCACTTTAAGGGAGGATATTAGCGAAGGAAATGAGGATGTCGAGTCCATATGGGTCGAAATTCATGGAGGGAAAAATGGTAACAAAATTCTCATTGGGGTCTGTTACAAACCCCCAAATATAACAGAAACCATGGAAAGTCTACTTCTAAAGCAGATAGATGAAGCTGCAACCCATAATGAGGTCCTGGTTATGGGCGACTTTAACTACCCGGATATTAACTGGGAAAGTGAAACCTGTGAAACCCATAAAGGCAACAGGTTTCTGCTAATAACCAAGAAAAATTATCTTTCACAATTGGTGCAGAATCCAACCAGAGGAGCAGCACTTTTAGACCTAATACTATCTAATAGACCTGACAGAATAACAAATCTGCAGGTGGTTGGGCATCTAGGAAATAGCGACCACAATATTGTACAGTTTCACCTGTCTTTCACTAGGGGCACTTGTCAGGGAGTCACAAAAACACTGAACTTTAGGAAGGCAAAGTTTGACCAGCTTAGAGATGCCCTTAATCTGGTAGACTGGGACAATATCCTCAGAAATAAGAATACAGATAATAAATGGGAAATGTTTAAGAACCTCCTAAATAGGCAGTGTAAGCGGTTTATACCTTGTGGGAATAAAAGGACTAGAAATAGGAAAAACCCAATGTGGCTAAACAAAAAAGTAAGACAGGCAATTAACAGTAAAAAGAAAGCATTTGCACTACTAAAGCAGGATGGCACCATTGAAGCTCTAAAAAACTATAGGGAGAAAAATACTTTATCTAAAAAACTAATTAAAGCTGCCAAAAAGGAAACAGAGAAGCACATTGCTAAGGAGAGTAAAACTAATCCCAAACTGTTCTTCAACTATATCAATAGTAAAAGAATAAAAACTGAAAATGTAGGCCCCTTAAAAAATAGTGAGGAAAGAATGGTTGTAGATGACGAGGAAAAAGCTAACATATTAAACACCTTCTTCTCCACGGTATTCACGGTGGAAAATGAAATGCTAGGTGAAATCCCAAGAAACAATGAAAACCCTATATTAAGGGTCACCAATCTAACCCAAGAAGAGGTGCGAAATCGGCTAAATAACATTAAAATAGATAAATCTCCAGGTCCGGATGGCATACACCCACGAGTAGTAAGAGAACTAAGTAATGTAATAGATAAACCATTATTTCTTATTTTTAGGGACTCTATAGCGACAGAATCTGTTCCGCAGGACTGGCGCATAGCAAATGTGGTGCCAATATTCAAAAAGGGCTCTAAAAGTGAACCTGGAAATTATAGGCCAGTAAGTCTAACCTCTATTGTTGGTAAAATATTTGAAGGGTTTCTGAGGGATGTTATTCTGGATTATCTCAATGAGAATAACTGTTTAACTCCATATCAGCATGGGTTTATGAGAAATCGCTCCTGTCAAACCAATCTAATCAGTTTTTATGAAGAGGTAAGCTATAGGCTGGACCACGGTGAGTCATTGGACGTGGTATATCTCGATTTTTCCAAAGCGTTTGATACCGTGCCGCACAAGAGGTTGGTACACAAAATGAGAATGCTTGGTCTGGGGGAAAATGTGTGTAAATGGGTTAGTAACTGGCTTAGTGATAGAAAGCAGAGGGTGGTTATAAATGGTATAGTCTCTAACTGGGTCGCTGTGACCAGTGGGGTACCGCAGGGGTCAGTATTGGGACCTGTTCTCTTCAACATATTCATTAATGATCTGGTAGAAGGTTTACACAGTAAAATATCGATATTTGCAGATGATACAAAACTATGTAAAGCAGTTAATACAAGAGAAGATAGTATTCTGCTACAGATGGATCTGGATAAGTTGGAAACTTGGGCTGAAAGGTGGCAGATGAGGTTTAACAATGATAAATGTAAGGTTATACACATGGGAAGAAGGAATCAATATCACCATTACACACTGAATGGGAAACCACTGGGTAAATCTGACAGGGAGAAGGACTTGGGGATCCTAGTTAATGATAAACTTACCTGGAGCAGCCAGTGCCAGGCAGCAGCTGCCAAGGCAAACAGGATCATGGGGTGCATTAAAAGAGGTCTGGATACACATGATGAGAGCATTATACTGCCTCTGTACAAATCCCTAGTTAGACCGCACATGGAGTACTGTGTCCAGTTTTGGGCACCGGTGCTCATGAAGGATATAATGGAACTAGAGAGAGTACAAAGGAGGGCAACAAAATTAATAAAGGGGATGGGAGAACTACAATACCCAGATAGATTAGCGAAATTAGGATTATTTAGTCTAGAAAAAAGACGACTGAGGGGCGATCTAATAACCATGTATAAGTATATAAGGGGACAATACAAATATCTCGCTGAGGATCTGTTTACACCAAGGAAGGTGACGGGCACAAGGGGGCATTCTTTGCGTCTGGAGGAGAGAAGGTTTTTCCACCAACATAGAAGAGGATTCTTTACTGTTAGGGCAGTGAGAATCTGGAATTGCTTGCCTGAGGAGGTGGTGATGGCGAACTCAGTCGAGGGGTTCAAGAGAGGCCTGGATGTCTTCCTGGAGCAGAACAATATTGTATCATACAATTATTAGGTTCTGTAGAAGGACGTAGATCTGGGGATTTATTATGATGGAATATAGGCTGATCTGGATGGACAAATGTCTTTTTTCGGCCTTACTAACTATGTTACTATGTATGTTACTATGTATTTTTAGTGCTTGGTTGAAAACCCTTTGTTAGCAATGACTGCCTGAAGTCTTGAACTCATGGCCATCACCAGACGCTGTGTTTCCTCCTTTTTGATGCTCTGCCAGGCCTTCACTGCGGTGGTTTTCAGTTGCTGTTTGTTTGTGGGCCTTTCTGTCTGAAGTTTAGTCTTTAACAAGTGAAATGCATGCTCAATTGGGTTGAGATTAGGTGGCTAACTTGGCCATTCAAGAATATTCTACTTCTTTGCTTTAATAAACTCCTGGGTTGCTTTGGCTTTATGCTTTGGGACATTGTCCATCTGTTGTATGAAACGACGATCAATCAGTTTGGCTGCATTTGGCTGGATCTGAGCACACAGTATGTCTCTGAATACCTCAGAATTCATTCGGCTGCTTCTGTCCTGTGTCACATCATCAATAACCACTAGTGACCCAGTGCCACTGGCAGCCATGCATGCCCGCGCCATCACACTGCCTCCGCCGTGTTTTACAGATGATGTGGTATGCTTTGGATCATGAGCTGGACCACGCCTTCACCATACTTTTCTCTTTCCATCATTCTAGTAGAGGTTGATGTCCAACTTTCATCTGTCTAAAGAATGTTCTTCCAGAACTGTGCTGGCTTTTTTAGATGTTTTTTAACAAAGTCCAGTCTAGCCTTCTTATTATTGATGCTTATGAGTGGCTTGCACCGTGCACTGAACCCTCTGTATTTACCTTCATGCAGTCTTCTCTTTATGGTAGATTTGGATATTGATACGCCGACCTCCTGGAGAGTGTTGTTCACTTGGTTGGCTGTTGTGAAGGGGTTTCTCTTCACCATGGAGATTATTCTGGGATCATCCACCACTGTTGTCTTCTGTGGGCGCCCAGGTCTTTTTGCAGTGATGAGTTCACCAGAGCTTTCTTTCTTTCTCAGGATGTACCAAACTGTAGATTTTGCCACTCCTAATATTGCAGCAATTTCTCTGATGGGTTTTTTCTGTTTTCACAGCATAAGGATGGATTGTTTCACCTGCATGGAGAGCTCCTTTGACCACATGTTTACTTCACAGCAAAACCTTCCAAATGCAAGCACCACACCTCAAATCAACTCCAGGCCTTTTATCTGTTTAATTGAGAATGGCATAACGAAGGGATTGCCCAAACATGTCCATGAAATAGCCTTGGAGTCAATTGTCCAATAACTTTGGGTCCCTTTAAAAACAGGGTGGCACATGTTAAGGAGCTGAAACTCCTAAACCCTTCATCCAATTTTAATGTGGATACCCTCAAATGAAAGCTGAAAGTCTGAACTTCAACTGCATCTGAATTGTTTTGTTTAAAATTCATTGTGGTAATGTCTATAACCAAAATTAGAAAAATGTTGTCTCTGTCCAAATATATATGGACCTAACTGTACTTTACATACATATATGAAAAGACACATATGAATGTTTTTCTCAATATCTGATATGAAATCGGAATAAACCTTTGCCGTTTTAGGTCAATTAGGATTACTATAATTGTATTATACTTGCCAAATGCCAGAATAATGAGAGAGAGAAAATGTTTTAAGGCATTTTTATTACTTACTGCAAAGTCAAAAGTTTACATACATTTCATTAGCATTTGGTACCATTGCCCTTAAACTGAATGATTTGGGTCAAACTTTTGGGATGTCCTTCCACAACCTTCTCACAATAGTTGATCAAAATTTGGGCCCATTCCTCCTGACAAAACTGGTGTAACTGATCCAGGTTTGTAGGTCGCCTTGCTCACACCTGCTTTTTCAGCTTTACCCATAAATTTTCAATAGGATTGAGATCAGGGCTTTGTGACAGCCACACCAAAGCATTGACTTTGTTATCCTTTAGCCACTTTGTTACCATTTTGGCAGTATGCTTTAGGTCATTGTCCATTTGGAAGACCCATTTCCACCCAGGCTTTAACTTCCTGGCTGATGTGTTGAGATGTTGCATCAGTATGGTCACATAATCTTTTCTCATGATGCCATCTATTTTGCGAAGTGCACCAGTCCCTTATGCAGCAAAACAACCCCACAACATGATGCTGCCACCCCCACTGGGATGGTGTTCTTAGGCTTCCAAGCTTCTCTCTTTTTTGCTCCAAACGTAAAGATAGTCATTATGCCCAAAAAGTTAAATTTTAGTTTAATCAGAGCACAGGACATGTCTCCAAAAATTAAAGTCTTTGTTCCTGTGCACATTTGCAAACATTAATGTGGCTTTTTTATGTTTCTTTTGGAGTAATGGCTTCTTCCTGGTAGAGTGGTCTTTCAGTCCATGTTGATACAGAACTTGTTTCACTGTGGATTTTGACACTATCTTACCAGCTTTCACCATCATCTTCACAAGGTCTTTTGCTTTTGTTCTTGGGATGACATGCACGTGTCGGAAAAAAGCACATTCATCTCTGGGACACAGAACCCGTCTCCTTCCTGAGCAGTATGATAGCTAGATATTCCCATCTTGTTTGTATGTGCGTATAATTATTTGTACAGATGAACAAGGCAATTTCAGGTATCTTGAAATTGTACCAAAGGGTGAGCCAGACTTGTGCAAGTCCACAATTCTATTTTTGATATATTGACTGATTTCTTTAGACGTTCCCTTGATGCTACACAAAGAAGCAGAGTGTTTCAGGTGTACACTAAAAAACATCTACAGGTGTGTCTCTAATTAACTCAGATGTTGCTACAAAATATTCCAAAAAGCTTCCAAACACATGACATCTTCGTACGGGCAGTCCAGAATTGTTTAAAGGCATAGTAATCTTAGTGTATGTAAACTTTTGACTTTGCAGTAAGTAATAAAAATGCCTTAAAACATTCTCTCTCGTTCTCATTATTCTGGCATTTGGCAAATATCAAAAATTACGGTCACCCTAATTGACCTAAAACGGGAAAGGTTTATTCTGATTTCATGTCAGATATTGAGAAAAACATGTACAGTGAGGCAAAAAAGTATTTAGTCAGTCAGCAATAGTGCAAGTTCCACCACTTAAAAAGATGAGAGGCGTCTGTAATTTACATCATAGGTAGACCTCAACTGTGGGAGACAAACTGAGAAAAAAAAATCCAGAAAATCACATTGTCTGTTTTTTTAACATTTTATTTGCATATTATGGTGGAAAATAAGTATTTGGTCAGAAACAAAATTTCATCTCAATACTTAAATATATCCTTTGTTGGTAATGACAGAGGTCAAACGTTTTCTGTAAGTCTTCACAAGGTTGCCACACACTGTTGTTGGTATGTTGGCCCATTCCTCCATGCAGATCTCCTCTAGAGCAGTGATGTTTTTGGCTTTTCGCTTGGCAACACGGACTTTCAACTCCCTCCAAAGGTTTTCTATGGGGTTGAGATCTGGAGACTGGCTAGGCCACTCCAGGACCTTAAAATGCTTCTTACGAAGCCACTCCTTCATTGCCCTGGCGGTGTGCTTTGGATCATTGTCATGTTGAAAGACCCAGCCACGTTTCATCTTCAATGCCCTTGCTGATGGAAGGAGGTTTGCACTCAAAATCTCACGATACATGGCCCCATTCATTCTTTCATGTACCCGGATCAGTCGTCCTGGCCCCTTTGCAGAGAAACAGCCCCAAAGCATGATGTTTCCACCACCATGCTTTACAGTAGGTATGGTGTTTGATGGATGCAACTCAGTATTCTTTTTCCTCCAAACACGACAAGTTGTGTTTCTACCAAACAGTTCCAGTTTGGTTTCATCAGACCATAGGACATTCTCCCAAAACTCCTCTGGATCATCCAAATGCTCTCTAGCAAACTTCAGACGGGCCCGGACATGTACTGGCTTAAGCAGTGGGACACGTCTGGCACTGCAGGATCTGAGTCCATGGTGGCGTAGTGTGTTACTTATGGTAGGCCTTGTTACATTGGTCCCAGCTCTCTGAAGTTCATTCACTAGGTCCCCCCGCGTGGTTCTGGGATTTTTGCTCACCGTTCTTGTGATAATTCTGACCCCACGGGGTGGGATTTTGCGTGGAGCCCCAGATCGAGGGAGATTATCAGTGGTCTTGTATGTCTTCCATTTTCTAATTATTGCTCCCACTGTTGATTTCTTCACTCCAAGCTGGTTGGCTATTGTAGATTCAGTCTTCCCAGCCTGGTGCAGGGCTACAATTTTGTTTCTGGTGTCCTTTGACAGCTCTTTAGTCTTCACCATAGTGGAGTTTGGAGTCAGACTGTTTGAGGGTGTGCACAGGTGTCTTTTTATGCTGATAACAAGTTTAAACAGGTGCCATTACTACAGGTAATGAGTGGAGGAAAGAGGAGACTCTTAAAGAAGAAGTTACAGGTTTGTGAGAGCCAGAAATCTTGATTGTTTGTTTCTGACCAAATACTTATTTTCCACCATAATATGCAAAAAAAATTATAAAAAAACAGACAATGTGATATTCTGGATTTTTTTTTCTCAGTTTGTCTCCCATAGTTGAGGTCTACCTATGATGTAAATTACAGACGCCTCTCATCTTTTTAAGTGGTGGAACTTGCACTATTGCTGACTGACTAAATACTTTTTTGCCCCACTGTATGTGTGTCTTTTTATATAGTGTATGTAAACTTCTAGTTTTAATTGTATACTGTATATGCACCCCCTCAACCGTACATTCAAAAATTGGTTATTTTCATTTTTGAAGAAACTTACTTTAAAAAATTCTGAAAAAATTCAGCAGGTGCTGTGTGAAGACTAGGGTTGAGCGAAACGGGTCGGCCAGATTCAGAAGTCGCCGACTTTTGGCAAAGTCGGATTTCATGAAACCCGACCCGACCCCTGTGTGGGGTCGGCCATGAGGTCGGCGATCTTCTGATCTGGAATCGGAATTCCGATACCGAGTTCCGATATGTTTAAGATATCGGGAATCGGTATCGGAATTCATATTTAAGTGTAAAATAAAGAATAAAAATAAAAAAATATTTATATACTCGGACGCGCCCTGGTTCTCACCGGCAGCCTTCCTTCCTAAGAATGAGTGCCTGAAGGGCCTTCGATGACGTCGCGGCTTGTGATTGGTCGCGTGAGCGGTCACATGGGCGGTCACACGACCAATCACAAGCCGCGACGTCATCTAAGGTCGTTCAGGTGCTAATTCTTAGGAAGGAAGCGTCCGAGGGCGCGTCCGAGGGTGAGTATATTCCTAATAGGTATATACTCACCCTCGGACGCGCCCTGGCTCTAACCCGTAGCCTTCCTTCCTAAGAATCAGCGCCTGAAGGACCTTAGATGACGTTGCGGCTTGTGATTGGTCACATGACGCCCATGTGACCGCTCACGCGACCAATCACAAGCCGCGACGTCATCGAAGGTCCCTCAGGCGCTGATTCTTAGGAGGGAAGGCTGCCGGTGAGAACCAGGGCGCGTCCGAGGGTAAGTATATCAATAATTTTTATTTTGATTCTTTATTTTACACTTAAATATGGATCCCACGGCCTGAAGGAGAGTTTCCTCTCCTTCAGACCCTGGGAACCATTAGAAACCCAATGCACAGCATTGGGTTTCGTGTTTCGGCCGACCCCGACCCCGACATTTCTATAGGATCGGCCGATTTCACTCGACCCGACTTTTGAAAAAGTCGGGTTTCATGAAACCCGACCCGATCCTATAAAAAGAAAAGTCGCTCAACCCTAGTGAAGACCTTCAGAAAGCTCCATGAGAGTGTGAACCAACTGTGCTTGTGTCTGGTCTTTGTCTCTTCTTTTGCTGAATAAAGTAGTAGATTGAATGTGGATAGTATCATAAATTTTTCAGATGGAACTGAGCACCAAGAATGCAGGTGCATTCACTTTTGTCTTGTTTTTTTGCTGAATATTATTGGTTGAGTAGTGCCCTGTGTTATTTTCTTGATTTTGTAATGTGGTTTGCACATCATCCCCGGTTTCTTGTATGGCCATTAGCTGCTGAATTTGAATTTATTTCTATGCTTGAAACCTAAACTTTAATATGTACAAAATGCCAAAAAGTCATCCATGTGTAAGGGGGTTACCTTCTCTGCTCCGTGCCTGGAACCACTTACCTGTGCAGCAGGTTTCACTGGGGGCAGACTTAGAGACCGGGACAGGAAGGAAGCCGGGCTGAGGGAGAGAAAGGGCACGCTTTCCAGGGCTAGAGGAGTGTGTACTGGACACAGAGCAGCGCGAGCAGCAGAGAGAGCAGCAGGTGCAGCGGAGAGAGCATCGAATACAGCAGCCAGAACAGCATGCAGCTGCGCTCCGGGGAAGAGAGAGAGAGAGCTCCTGGTCGGAGAACAGATAAAGGGAGATTGTCCAGAAAGACTGCATCTTGTGAGTACGTGAAAGCGGACACTTCTGTGACTGGAGAGGTGCACCCTGATGCCTGTGCAGAGACAGTGGCCCATGCAGAGACAGTGCCCCTAGTACCCACGGTATTAGTGCAGAGCCCCTGATTCCTATTGGGAGACCCAAAAATAGACAGTTGGTGTGTCTGTTCTGTGATGACATACTCTACCCTGCACTCTATTACACGTGGACCTGTTAATGACACATCATGTACAGTAACTCAGATGATCAGAAAGTAAGTCTGGGGAAAGCCACCTTATACCGATAGGGCTTCCTACAAGTTAGATTAAAGTCATCTGAAGCTGTGCATTTCAGTGAGACCAGCCAACCATCTAATATGTATGAAGACCTCTAAATTCATCCTCATTAGAAATAAGGTGCCACCAGAGTAATTTGGCAGACCTTACTTTTCATTCCCATATGATTGTCAAAAAGAGTTACAGAAAAGAGATTGACCACTTTCTCTTGTTTGTGCAACTTTCTTCAAAAGCTGACCAGCACTTCTGTCCATACTATGGCCACTGGTGGAGAAACATGTGACCACTGACCATACCTGTTCACTTTAGAGGGGAGCTGTGGGCTCATTATACTGTGTGTAGAGAGCTTTGTGGGCATTATACTGTGTTGAAGAGAGCTAAGGGAACATTATATTGTGTAGAGAGAGATGTGGAAAACTATACTATGTAGAGGGGAGCTGTGAAAACATCATATGGTATAGAGGAGAGCTGTGGGAGCATCATATTGTGTAGAGGGGAGCTATGGGGACAGCATATTGTGTATAGGGGAGTTGTTGGCCTATTATAGTCATGGCTGAAAGTGTTGGCACCCGCGAAATTAGCACCCTCCAGATTGTGCTTGCCGATCCTCTGTCCATGACACTAGGGCAGATGCCTCCCGCCCTGCATCTGTCCTTGCACATACTGAGGCACTATCGTCAGGCATTTCCAAATTCTGACAGCGCTCAGCTGTCACCACCCCAGGCCTTGGAACAAAAAAAGGAAGTTCCCAGCCACACATCCACAGGCCCAAACTCTAAAGGGGCACATTTCCAGGATGACTGCTGTGAAAATGTTGCCATTTAGGCTTAAAGACAACAAAGATTTCTGACGACTCATGGCAACCATCCCTAGGTACTCAGTTCCCAGCTGCCACTATTTCTTCCAGTGTTGTTTCCCCCCGCCTTGTACCCACACGTGTCCATAAACATCACCCAAGCCTTCACAAATGCTCTCATTGGGATTGTCCACATAATGACTGCACTTGTGGCCAGGGACACTATATTTCCCTGGCATTGTGGAAGCCAGGGCCAAGTCCCACCCTGACATGGCACATGTTATGCCTACACTGAAGATTATTGACCCTGTTCAATCAGGGTTTCCCTCACCTCCTACACCAGTTCCTGCACCCCCTCTAGCTCCTCCTCATCCTCCATCTCCAATGTGTTATCTCAGATGACATCCACATCAACATCCACATCAGCCGGGAGATGGAAGCTCTGCAGCACTGCCTCAGTGAAGTGTACCAGGCTCTGTTGAAGTCCTAGGAGACTATCCGCACACCACGGCAGTTATTGAAAGGAATACAAGACCAGACAGATCTGTGACTCTTGCCACTGAACCTACAAACAGGCATGGTCATGTGTGATAATGGGTGTAACCTGGTGGCGGCTGTAAAGCTTGGCAAGCTGAGACAAATACCATGCTTGGCCCACATATTCAACTTGGTAGTTCCGCAGTTTCTGAAAACCTACCCTGATTTACCAGAACTTCTGGTGAAGGTACGCTGAGTCAGCACCCATTTCCACAAGTTAACTATAGCTGCCACAACTCTGGCACTGCTGCAGCAATGCATGCAAGTGCCAGATCACTGATTGGGGTGCAACGTGACCATGCACTGGAACTCCACACTGCACATGCTGGCAAGGCTTTATGAGCAGCCGAGGCCACTTGTGGAATACCAGCTCCAACACGCCCGTCGATATTCTGGTTATCCTCCTCAGATAGCAACTGAACAGTAGGCATGGATGTCTGACATTTGTGCAGTTCTCCAAGACGTTGAGGACTCCATATAGATGGCGAACAGCGATGACGCCATAAGTAGCCCAACGATCCCGCTTCTGTACCTACTTAAACAGTTGCTGTTGCCAATTAAACATGAAGCTTTGTGTTCAGACCAGGTTGAGATGAAAGAAGACTTGAGACAGTGAGATACTATCCAGCCAGCCTCATCTCAACTCCTCAGAGTGGATTGAATAACAATAAGGAGGTAGAGGCTGAAAAGGAGAAATAGGAGCTGATTGATGGTGCAACAGAGGATAGTACCCACACAAGCTTCATCCCATCTCTCCTACATGGATAGGCTGAGGAAGGGAAGGAGGAGGAGATGGAGAGTCGTCATCATGGTGGAGACAGGTAAGTGTTGGCTGTAGGGACCTTGATACGTTTTACTGACTTTATGTACCCCTGCCTTTCCCATGACCCTCATGTTATATATATGTTGACCAAAAAAGAATACTGTTTTTTCACCCTGCTACACCAACACCTTCAAGGAGAACTTTGCTTCTCTCCTTCCTGAGGCGGATAGATATACTAACATAGTGCTATACCAGAAGGCCATTTTGGAAAATATGTTGAAAAAATTCCCGTTAGACAATGCTAGCGGCAGGTCCTTGCCAAAGCAAGGAGGAGAGGCGAGGGAGAAACACCAGCTACAACAAAGGCAGGGGTACACTGTCAATGGCATGGGACAATTTCATGACACCCTCCCAAAATCCAGGCTTTGATAACCGGGTATTTTTGACAAGGAGGGAAATGTTTTCAAAGATGGTCAAGCAATACCTGATTTGATATAACCAGCATACTGCCTAATTCCTCTGCTACCTTCAACTATTGGATGTAAAAACTGGAAATCTGGCATGAGCTATCCCTCTATGCCTTGGAGGTGTTGTATTGCCCTGCTGCTAGCATATTGTCTGAGCGGGTTTTTAGTGTCGCCAGTTGGGTCAGGTGCTGACAGGCTCACTCTGATAAAAATTAACAAAGCCTGGATTAGCCCCAACTTTTCCACACCACCAGATGATAGCAGCACATAAAGTGTTTTTAATCTTCAATATTTGTTGCCTTCAAGGGCAACGTGTTGCAACGTGTAGAGAGCCTTTATGAGTGCTGAAGTACCACAACTGCACTTTCTTAATATTTGAATGATGCTCTCCAGTTGGTGCCATTGAGAATGTATGGATGGCTCTGCTTTTAATATTTGGCAGGCTTTGCACTTTGTGCAGAGCTTTTATGAGTGAGTACCACTACATGACATGACAATTTGAGCAAACTGTGAATGAGGCCCTCCCCTATGTCTAATACAGGGTGAATCTGAGTCCCTCTTCCATCTAATTTTTGGCAGTTTTTGCTTCTTTCATAAATTTCACTGAAATGCCCCATTTTTTAACTAAAAATTTCAATTTTGGTTTACTTAAATTATTATTTTTTAAATCCTTTTTAAATGTTGCCTTATATGCAAGGAAAGAATACAGGAAAGATTTTTTTTCCTGTAAACTCCAATTTCTCTTTGACTTTGAATGTCATATTGTCAGTCCCTTAAATGGAGTAAAAGTATGACACCATTGTTCTCAGAAGCGATTTGGAGTCAGAGATACTTCCAGGGGTCTTCCCCATGTTATTTTATTTTTTTATTTTCAACATTTTCACTGCGACTGCCAGAAAAATGTCGGATTTCCCTTTGACTCCCATTATAGTCGTTACTCGAAACGAGCATCCAAGCATTAGGAATTGCTCGGTTCGAGTAACGAGCATCCGAGCATTTAAGTGCTCACTCTTCCCTAGTATTTATCAATTTGTTTGCAAGAGTAACCAGGCCTGAAATATAGGCTATTACTTATTCTTTTACATAGTAATATACTTTAGGAGGGAACCAAACTATGGAAACAGTAGACCCAGGGACATAATGCACATGGGAACAATGACTAGAAGCATAGGCAGACATTCTTTTACATATATGAAAACCCATTGTAGGCTAGTTACAAAGAGATTAGCAGAATAAAGGCAATTGAAGTACTGTGTAGTCCGAACTTTTGCCATGTAATGGGAAGACCTTTTATTTTTTCTAAACAAAGTCCTCTCTTCAAGGTAAGTGTGTATTGTAACAGGCCAGGAAGAATTCCACTTAAACATGGGTTGTCTTAACTCCACTGTCCATGGTCTTTGAATGTGACTTCCCTTATTTCTTCTGCTTTATACTTCACATAACCCAATGTGTTGTGTGTATGAAAAGAATTTCATGCATTGTGTAATGTTTATTGCAAGGTAAAATAATGCATTTATATGCTGTTTATTGTATAATTTAATACCAGAAAAGTGAGTACTGTGCAAAAGTTCTAAGGAGGTGTGGAAAAAATGCTATAAAGTAAAAATGCTTTTAAAAATAGAAATGATAATAGTTTATTCTTATCAATTAACAAAATGCAGAGTGAAAAGAAAATAGAAATCTACATCAAATCAATATGTGGTGTGACAGCCCTTTGCCTTCAAATTAATTCTTCTAGTTACACTTGCATAAAGTCAGGGATTTTGTAGGATTTTAGTCAGTTGTAAGAGTAACTAATAATACCAAACACATTAGAATGATTATCATTTTCATATGTAGGTTGAATCACAGTATTAATTGACACAGTAACAGATGTGTAGGAGGCTTAAAACTGAGAGAGGAGCAGCAAAACTTTCAAGCTCTTTTGAAGAAAGATCAAGTAATGGGTAACGTTGAGGACAGGTGATGCAGAGGTCGGCCAAGGAAATGTAGTGCAGCAGAAAAAAAGATAGACAAACCCCGATTCATCAAGACCAGTGTTGTTCATGCTGGACTTGATTAGGGGGAGTGTTGGAGTAAAGACGCACCTGATGTAGTAGGAGAACTACACCTTTTAATGAATCTGGTGCATCTAAAAAGTTGTATGCAAAGACTGAAGTAAGATTTCGGGCTTATGCAACACCACAGGTCGTCAGCAGTTAGATGAGCTGGGGCATCGCGCTCCCATTCCACTCCAACTCCACCCATTTTGGTGGAGCTGCAGAAAACTAGCCAAAACTTTTACACAACTCCGCAACATAATTGTGGCATAACTGATTTGATGAATTGGAGCTATAATGCTTACTTCACTTTAAAATTGGAAGATGCCCAGCAGTGCCATCAGCTCAGAACTGGCAGCTACCAGTTGGAACCAGCTACACCCATCTACAGTGTGGAGAAGTCTCACTAGAAGTGGTCTTAGGCCACGTTCACACATTCATTATATGGGCAGTATTTTACATTAGAAAAAACGGCAAAACAAGGCAGACAAGCTTACCTGCCTAGGCCTCTAAACAAATGCACTATCAGGATGCAGTGGACCCATGTGGTTAAGATGGAGACTACACAGGTGCAGCATAACCGATGAGGCAGCCACTCTCAACCTACCAAACTAATGGAGGTGCATTTGGATAGCGCTGGGCAGGCCCGCCTGATCTAATAGAAGGGTGTCACTACTAGGCCTGCCTGGATGCTGTGCATCTCCATTGTGTGAACAGCGCCACATGCAAGTCTTTTATGTGCAGCAATGTGCCAAGCAGCCACCCCCTCCATTAGTTTGGTAGGTTGAGAGTGGCTGCCTCATCGGTTATGCTGCACCTGTGTAGTCCCCATCTTAACCACATGGGTCCACTGCATCCTGATAGTGCATTTGTTTAGAGGCCTAGGCAGGTAAGCATGTCTGCCTCGTTTTGCTGTTTTTTCTAATTTTTGGAGGATCTCTGAATCCTCTTCTTGTGATCTTGCTGTTTAGAATTAGGACTCGTAAGTGTGGGGACCCTTGACGAGGGTTACGAGCTTGCGTATTTTGGCCAAAGTATAAACTAATACCTCACAAAAAAAAATGTATATATTTTTTTGTGTTTTTTGCACTTTTTTTCGGGGTGCAGTTGGGCCCATTTTTGTCTTGTAAACTGTGGTGTCTGTTCACATGGGGTGCATTTGGATAGTGCTGGGCAGGCCCGCCTGATCTAATAGAAGGGTGTCACTACTAGGCCTGCCTGGATGCTGTGCATCTCCATTGTGTGAACAGCGCCACATACAAGTCTTTTATGTGCAGCATTGTGCCAAGCAGCCACCCCTTCCATTAGTTTGGTAGGTTGAGAGTGGCTGCCTCATCGGTTATGCTGCACCTGTGTAGTCTCCATCTTAACCACATGGGTCCACTGCATCCTGATAGTGCATTTGTTTAGAGGCCTAGGCAGGTAAGCATGTCTGCCTCGTTTTGCTGTTTTTTCTAATTTTTGGAGGATCTCTGAATCCTCTTCTTGTGCTCTTGCTGTTTAGAATCAGTATTTTACATTAGCAATTGTAAACCAAAACCAGAAGTGGAACAATCAGAGGAAACGTATAATAGAAATATGTCACCACTTCATTTTTCACCCACTCCTGGTTTTGACTTACAAATACTGATATAATATACTGATCAAATACTGAATGTGTGAACGTGGCCTAAATAAAAGAAATGTGGCCAAAAATCCATATGCTTGATATGGAAACAAGGCCAAGTGACTCAGCAATGCACAAAAATAGGAACTGGATTGTAGAGAAAGGAAAGCAAGTGCTCTAGACTGATGACGTGAAATATCTGGCTGTAACTGAAGGCAGTTTGTTTGCCTAAGGGCTGAGAGTTGTACAATAATGAGTGTATGCAGAGTACAGCATGGTGGAAAGTCCTTACAAGTTTGTGACTGGATTTCAGTAAGTGGAGGTTAGGACTTATTCTGCAACAGGACAACGACCCCAAAAATACAGCTAATGGTATTAATGTTAATTGTAAAGAAAAACAATGAGGGCTGGAAGTTATTATATGGCCCCACATAGCCCTAATCACAACATCATTGAGGTTTTTCAGGATTACATGAACAAACAGAATGATTTGCACAATCCTACCTCTACAGAAGATCTTTGGTTAGTTCTTCAGGATGTTTGGAACAACTCCCTTCAAAATTCCCTTCAGAAATTCTGTACAAGTGCACCTAGAAAAATTTATGCTGTTTTGAAGGCAAATGGCGGGCACAGCAAACATGGCTTTGATTTAGATTTTGCATTTATTCATTCATTTTACATGTTGCTAATTGATACAAATAAATTATTAACACTTCTATGTTTGAAAGCATTCCTATGTTTCATGCACTATACAGTTGAAGGACCAGTTGTCGCACATCCTCACTGACATCTCATTCACACGGGACTTTGAGAGCACAATTCACATCATCAGTGCAAATCCCTGAGGTTGGATGCCCAACGATCCATAAGATCATTGACATATGTTGTGCTTCTTTCAAGAAATAGGAAAACAATATAGAAAAGGAAGTAATAAATTTAAAATACAGAAGTTGTCATTTTGGTGTTTTTGACCCCGAAAGGTTTTTTTTATGTATTATGGCCATATTGGAACCTATTGCAGTGTATCAACAAACCCGTTTCCTACAGCAGTAATGTCTGTACATCTAGTAATGCCTATTCCATTGAATTAGGGTCATCAAACCGTACACAAGTCACCTGAGCATGATCAAAAAGCATTTACAGGAAGGTTAGACAGTGCTGCAAAAGAATATACCTAGATTAGGAAGCTGAACTGATGGGATATATGCTTAAATGAATATAAATTAGCTGATAACGTCCCAGAAAAAATAACATTTCTCTCTTCTTTGTTATTTTATTCTATTTTATAGATCATTGGTTTTTTGTATCTGTAATGCTCTCGTATCAGGATATACGGAATCAGTCAGCATGGATATATCATTCTCTTACTATCTCGAATGATATTAAAACCATGCAGCATTTTTTTATCCCTTTTTAAGAAAAAGCCTCCCCCCTCCTCTATTTGCTTATCAGTGTATCCACCATTACATTTCTAAATGAAATTGTAGGTTTCCTTCTCTTTCTCTCATTCGTATACCAACCTCCCCCTTCCAAATTCCAAGATGTGGAACAGAAGTGAGGAACGCCTTTTCTCGCCTGAAAATTGTGACTTAGATTCAATTACAGATATACACAGAGCTTGCATTTGCATATACTGTCCTCCATTAATATCCATTTGAAACCCAAAATTAAGACAAAAATATCTTGAATATAGAATTTTTTAAAGATTTTTTATATTATTCAGTTTCATGTTATTATCTCCAGCATGATTGTTACATTTTGCATTAATATAGCTATTATATTGTTGAAAGAATTTTGTATGTTTACTTTTGAAGCGGCTTTTTACATTTTTAGGTTTTATTGTTTTACATATTGTATATGCTACTCTTATTATTTTATTGTTCATATATTTTACTATTCTTTTCCATTTCATTTTAAAAAAGAAGATTATCTTCAAAAGCAGGATAGGGATATACAAGTCATATAATGCCAAAATTGTGATATCCCTCAATGACACACACAAGACAGCTAAGGTAATTCTGAAAGGATACCTGCAATACCAAATGTAATAGTATAAAATAATAATATACCCCTTCTCACCCCACATTTCTAAGCCACTACAGAACATATAAAGCCCATGAAGAATATATGGTGCTTACTTACCCACAATTAACTTTGTTAACAAGTTTAAATTTATTTTTTTGACTTGCTCCTCCTACACATAGACCAACTCGGCACAGATGGTGACAATGGTGGCACATGCTGCAAACCCGCTTCCTGCAGCAGTGCTCCAGGTGCGCCAAACGTCTGTGGAGAAAATCTAATCTACTCGAAGATTTCATCCATTATAAGTTTATGCTTATAAGTTTCTGCCCTTCACTTCTCCAAACAAACCTATTAAAACACCCTCATCACTTCATTGTCCAATAACCCTAAACTTCTTTTTGAAACTTTTCATTCCCTACTCAACCCAAGAGTGCAGAACCCAACCACGGATCTCCGTGCTGACGATCTGGCCAATTACTTCAAAGGAAAAATTGACCATATCCGACAGGAAATTATCTCCCAATCCCCACATACCATGCATAGTCCTCCCTCCCCCAATGCATCTAGCTCACTCTCTGACTTCGAACCAGTCACAGAAGAAGAAGTAATCAGGCTCCTTGCATCTTCTCGCCCGACCACTTGCACTAGTGACCCCATTCCATCACATCTCCTCCAGTCCCTTTCCCCTGCTGTCACCGCTCACCTAACAAAAATATTGAACCTCTCTCTCTCTTTCGGTATCTTTCCCTCCTCATTTAATCATGCCATCATAATCCATTACTTAAAAAACCATCCCTCGACCAAAACTGTGCTGCTAACTATAGACCTGTCTCTAATCTTCCCTTCATCTCTAAACTCCTCGAGCACCTGGTCCACTCCTGTCTTATCCGCTATCTCTCAGATAACTCTCTTCTCGACCCTCTTCAATCTGGCTTCCGCTCTTTACACTCTACTGAAACTGCCCTCAGTAAACTGTCTAATGATCTACTAACAGCAAAATCAAATGGTCACTACTCCTTGCTAATTCTCTTGGATCTCTCCGCAGCATTCAACACTGTGGATCATCAGCTCCTCCTCACTATGCTACACTCCATCGGAATCAAGGACACCGTTCTCTCCTGGTTCTCCTATCTCTCTGACTGCTCTTTCACTGTATCTTTTGCTAGTTCCTCCATCTCTCACCTTCCCCTTACTGTTGGGGTTCCTCAAGGATCAGTCCTAGGTGCCCTCCTCTTCTCTTTGCATACCGCCCATGTTGGACAAACAATCAGTAGATTTAGGTTCCAGTACCATCTCTATGCAGATGACACCCAATTATACACTTCTTCTCCTGACATCACGCCTGTCTTTTTAGAAAACACCAGTGATTGTCTTACCGCTGTCTCTAACATCATGTCCTCCCTCTATCTGAAAGTGAACCTGTCAAAAACTGAACTCCTCTGGTTTTCTCCCTCTACTAACCTACCTTTGCCTGACATTGCCATCTCCATGTGTGGTTCCACCATTACTCCCAAGTAACATGCCTGCTGCCTTAGGGTCATACTTGATTCCGAGCTTTCATTCACCCCCCACATCTGATCACTGGCTTGCTCTTGTTATCTGCACCTCAAAAACATTTCTGGAATTTGACCTTTTCTGACTTTTGACACTGCAAAAACTCTTACTGTTTATCTTATTCATGCTCATCTGGACTATTGTATTTCTCTACTAATCGGCCTCCCTTTTACCAAACTCTCCCCTCTCCAATCTGTCCAGAATGCTGCAGCCAGAATTACATTCCTTACGAATCGTTATTCCGATGCCTCTACCTTGTGCCAGTCATTACATTGGTTACCCATCCACTCCAGAATCCAGTACAAACTTATTACCCTCATCCACAAAGCACTCCATGGCTCAGCACCGCCCTACATCTCCTCCCTGGTCTTAGTCTACCACCCTACCAGTGCTCTCCGTTCTGCTAATGACCTGAGGTTAGCATCCTCAATAATCAGAACCTCCCACTCCCGTCTCCAAGACTTTTCACGTTCTGTGCCAATTCTTTGGAATGCACTACCCAGGTTAATATGATTAATCCCCAATCCTCACAGTTTTAAGCGTGCCCTAAAAATGCATTTGTTTAGACTGACCTTCCACCTCAATGCATTAACCTAACTATCCCTATGTGGCCCGTTCAAAAAACTTAAACCAAAATCAGGTTCCTCGCATCATGTTCTCATACGCTTTATGCATTTAATAGCCCTCCGTGTAGGTACTGTTACATACTTAGGCTGATAACCGATTCATGCAGCATTACATGACCACCCGAGCCTTACACTATGGCTGGTCCGAACAATGAAAGCAATTGTTATCATCCACCATTCGTGTCTCCTGTTTTCCTCATAGATTGTAAGCTAGTGAGCAGGGCCCTCATTCCTCTTGGTATCTGTTTTCATCTGTGTTTGTTGTTGTGCTGTAATGTCTATTGTCTGTACAAATCCCCTCTATAATGTAAAGTGCTGCGGAATATGTTGGCGCTATATAAATAAAATTATTATTATTATTATTGCAGATTTCTTGAAGCAATTAATATATGACTCAGTTTGAAGTCTTTAGGCAATCCCCAGAAGTTCACTTTTCAATGATTCCCCCTTCAACGTTCCGGATGGGAGTGGGGAGTGAAGTTCCAATGTCATCAGAAGACCGAACAGTAATTATTCAGCTGAGATGGAGTGGATGGCTCTCTAGACAAGAGGAAAGTGAGGAAAAGATCAACCATACAAATGGGAAACCTGTCAACTCCAAAGTAATGTGCAATCTGTGTGCAGCATTTTATAGGACAGAAGAAACTAATCAGATCAATTTAGGATTTATCTTATTTTTTATTTATTTAAATCCCTGTACATCCTGGGATCAGAAGTCAAGGGTGCAGTCCCTATCAGACACTGAAAGCTTTTTCATATTAGAGTGCTTAGTTAAATAGCTGTCAATTACTGGTTAGAACCACCTCCATGACTGTTAAGGCCAGAATGAGCAAAGACTTCAGTAAATACAATGCCTGCAATTCCCCTAAAAAAAATTGCTAATGTACTAAATTGAGATGAGAGGAATGATTTGTGGGACTCCGGTCCAGTGTTAAGGTCAGTGGTACCTGTCGAGTAGACGGGAGGCCCATGAATTTTCAGTGTTCTGGGTGCAGTATTTGATTTGTCAGGGCTGGCACAACGTCATCTGTATGACATGACACTCAAATGACATTGCGCCATCCCTGGCTGATCAAACGCTGCACCAGGGACGCGGGAAGGTAAGAGAATCATGGACATCTTTTCTATTCACCAGGTACCACTGACATGGAAGCTGGACCGGAGTCCCACAAATAGATCTGCTCCTCTCTAGTGCTAAACAGTGTACCCAGAACAAAGGCCAATGGCATGGGATCTCTTTAAGAAAAACTCATGCTGATGATGGGGCACCTATACATGAACCCAGGACAGGCCTGACACAAAAATCTACTCACCATGGGACGCTGCTGGGCTACTGTTGCTGGAGGAGTGGATGGCGTCCTCATCCATTTAGAAGATGTACTCAGGCAATCAGAGGTCATTCTGTAGAACATCTGGGCACTACAGTTGGGTATCACGTAACTTCATAAATCTAATGTGTAAGGACTATAAAATGATGCTCACATAAAGCACATCTCGTCCAGTGAAAAGCAAAGCCGGGTGTAGCTGCATCGACCTACAAATCTAATATATAAAGCTGAGTGTGTGTGTGTATGTATGTGTGTATGTCCGGGATTGGCATCTGCACCGTCGCAGCTACAGCCACAAAATTTTGCACAGTCACACGACTGGACCCCGAGGGCGTCATAGGCTACATTGTGAGGTGAAATTTTTACCCAGCGCTTTCCAATTCATCAAACAATTTTGCCCCTATCTACATAATGGGGAAAACGTGAAAGGAAAAGTGTTGGAGGCAAATTGACAGCTGCCAGATGTGAACAAGGGGGACTTAAAGAGTGAGAGCGATGGCGCCAAAGAGTTTATACCTTACAGTTGCTAAGGTGGGGCCCCCGACATGGGATACTCACCACACCCGGGGATATGAACACACACACAAAATGCGCCCCACACTACCACGTGCTTGAGCACATATACCACCCTCAGCACACATTTCACCACACATACACAAACCTCACAACATAAAAGTCGAAACACAAAAGTCACCGCTCAAACCTCGCCACACGCAAAATTCGCCACATGCAAAACTCGCCACGTGCAAAACCAGCTCACGCAAAACTAGCCACATGTGCAAAACACACCTTATGGAAAACTCGCCACGCGCAGGACTTGCACATGCGGAAAATTTGCCACATGCACAAAAGTTGCAAAACATGCAAAAGTTGCCTCACACAAAACTTGCCCATACTCAAAACGCACTACACATAACACTCGTCACGCACAAAACTCGCCATGCGCAAAACTTGCTGCACACAACTTGCTACACTAACCTGTCACATGCAACTCGACACACAAAAAGTTGCTACACGCATGTCACCACACAAAACTCATCTCACAAAAGTCGCTACATGCTTGTCGCCACACGCAACTCAGCACACACAACTTGACGCATGAAACTCGCCCTAAAACACACACAAGTCTAATATTATCTTTCAAAAATAAAAATCTGATTAATAAGCAGACAAATTACATGACCTGTCTATATTGTGTATGTGTGAGCTAATATATACTGCCAGGGGGGAGGGCTTCCTGGTGGCTGGGGATTTATCAGGCTGCCAATTTAGCTTACAAATACTGAGGTAAAAATACTGACCAAATAACATGTGAACGAGGTCTAATACAGGAGGAGATGACATACAGGTACATACTATATACAGGGGAGATGACACACAGGTATATACTATATACAGGAGCAGATGACACACAGGTATGTACTATATACGGGAGGAGATGACCTACAGGTATATACTATATATAGGAGGAGATGATATACAGGTATATACTATATAAAATAGGACATGACACATAGGTATATAGAGGAGTAGAAGACATATAGCAGGCATATTCTATATACAGGGGAGATGACATACAGGTATATGCTATATACAGGAGATGACATACAGGTATATACTATATACAGGAGGAGATGACATACAGGTATATACTATATACAGAAGAGATGACATACAGGTATATACTATATACAGGAGCAGATGACACACAGGTATATACTATATACAGGAGGAGATGACATACAGGTATATACTATGTATAGGAGATGACATACAGGTATATACTATAATAATATATACAGGAGGAGATTACACACGTTTATACTATATACAGGAGGAGATGACATAGAGGTATATACTATAAAAAAGAGGAGATGACACATTGGTATATAGAGGAGGAGATGACATATAGTAGGTATATACTATATACAGGGGAGATGACATACAGCTATATACTATATACAGGAGATGACATACCGGTACAGTATATACTATATGCAGGAGGAGATGACATACAGGTATATACTATATACAGGAGGAGATGACATACAGGTAGATACTATATACAGAAGAGATGGCATACAGGTATATAGTATATACAGGAGGAGATGACACATAGGTATATACAATATACAGGAGGAGATGACATACAGCAGGTATATACTATTTACAGGGGAGATGATCTACAGGTATATACTATATACAGGGGAGATGACATACAGGTATATACTATATACAGGAGATGACATACAGGTGTATACTATATATAAGGGAGATGACAAACATGTATATACTGAGGGGAAAATGAGAGGTGTGAGGTGAAAATGAAAAGGTGTGAGTGCAAAATGAGAGGAGTGAGGGAAAATAGTGGAGTGATCAGAAAATGACAGATGTGAGGTCGAAATGACAAGTGTTAGGGGGGAATGATAGGAGTGAGGGGGAAAATAAGAGGAGTGAGGGGGAAAATGAGAGGTGTGAGGGAGAAAATGAGAGATGTGAGGGGGGAAATGAAAGTTGTGAGAGGGAAAATGACGTGGTGTGATGGGAAAATAAGAGAAGTGAGGTGCTATAACTAACCACAGATATTTACTATGCCCAGGCAACGCCGGGCTCTTCAGCTAGTAAATAATAAAGATATGACTGTTAAATCCAAAGTAGAAAGAACTATTCCAAAACTGGCCTTGTCCTCAAAGGGTTACATTCTGACATTTAAATGAAGATATTCCCAATTTATGTCACTGAGTAGTAAATATGTTCTGGTCTTGGGACAGATCTGCAATACCTGGTAATCATGTTCTTGGAGATTGTATGGATTATAGTAATTCCTGAGACAGCACTACGGACATTTTGTATTTCTCTCTGTTTCCCTTGGAGCACAGCAGCAGGCTTATTATATATACAGTATATTTCAAGAAATGATACTTACAAGATTTGTTTGGTTACCTTAGAAATCAGCATAGCTGAGCTCCTGCATCATTTATTTAGAACCTATAGGAAAAGTGAGCAAATTGCAATACTCCCCATATACTGTTCATGAAAACACCAGGCACATACATTGTCCAGATGACAAGATCATTAAGCTGTCAGCATACCCATCCCGACAAGGATATATGTTTACATAAAAATGTGTCTGATAGGATTACTGCCTGTCACAACCTGGGATATCATATTCTTTTAAAGGAACACTTACTATTACATTTTGTTTCTATTTATTGCAGATAAATGCTCGATATTAGTGCCTGCATGAAGTCACTTCAGGATATGGAGAAGATGATTATAGTGTTCCTCAATGGGATTACTAAACTAAAATATTTAGAACATGTCTGCCCTCAGGGCCAGTTTTAGACAAAGTGGGGCCCTAGGCAAATATAATAAAATTTATAATGGGGCCCCAAATGCTAACATATTGCACATCACGCAGAAGCATTTTGGTTGTATTTACATGCGCTGAGTTCAGGCCGCTAAACGAGTGTGATCGACAATATTGAGGTTGTTCAACGCTTGTTTCCCGGCCTCTTTCCACCTGCAGAGTAATAATGATGGAGACAGAACAATCAGTATTAGATCAATGTGTCCCCATACAGTATCATATTATCAGCAGCACATCTACAGTTTACATCGGCGATGTGCTGCTGAGAACAATGATTTCTGTTCCGGTATAAACAATATAATCTCTCGATGAATATGCAGCATTTTGCTTGTTTAGTATAATACACACCATAGTCCTCCATATATTATAATGTGCACCACAGTCCACCATATTGTAAAATGCACACCTCATAGTCCTCCATATAATACAAGCATGTGCCCCATAGTCTTACATATAGTATAATACACTCCCTATAGTCCTCCATATAGTTTAATACATTCCGTATAATACTCCATATATTAAAATACACTCCTCTGTCCTCCATATAGTATTATACACTCCTCATAGTCCTCCATATAGTATTATACATATATTAAAATACACTCCTCAGTCCTCCATATAGTATAATACACTCCTCATAGTTCTCCATATATTAAAATACACTGCTCAGTCCTCCATATAGAATAATGCACTCCTCATAGCGCTCCATACATTAAAATACACTGGTCAGTCCTCCATTTAGTATGATACACTCCTCATAGTGCTCCATATAGTATTACACACTCCCCATAGTCCTCCATATAGTATAATACCCTCCTCAGTACTCCATACAGTATAATACACTCCTCAATCCTCCATATAGTATAATACACACCTCATAGTCCTCCATATATTAAATTACAACATGTATACTCCTAATATCACTTAAATTACAAATGGCTGCAGCAATAGAAACAACACAGTCCAACTATGGGGACCGGTTGCCTCAGATGCTGGCGTGCTTACAGGAACCATTGGTCCACTTTAATATCACAACCAAAACAAAATTCCTTTAGCAATAGTTCTTATTAAATGGAACCTGTCCCCAGAAAAAACACTATTAACTTGCAGATATGGGTTTAACCCCTTCATGATTTCATTTTCAGCTTTTTTCATTTTTGTGTTTTCGTCTTTCGCTCCCCTCTTTCCCAGAGCCATAGCTTTTTTATTTTTCCGTGAATATGGCCATGTGATGGCTTATTTTTGGCGGGATGAGTTGTACTTTTGAATGACTCCATTGGTTTTAGCACATCGTGTTAGCAAACTTTGTCTGGGGTGAAACGTGCGTTGGGCCAGCACATATGTACTTTACCCCTACATATCTACATACCAGCTTGATGTAAGTACTTTACTTGATCTTTTTTCTTGGCTGAAATGGATTTAGCAATAGTCATAGCAAATGTCCTTGACTAGGGGTATACTTTTAGGGGCTCTTGTTTGTAGGCACTGCTATTCATATAGTGTCATATATATATTTCTGTTTTGCTTTTTTTTAAAAAATTTATACTTATGTACTGGCATCACCCTTTTTTAGAAATATTCTGTTTGCATCTTACTTATATCTGATTATATATATTTCATTTTTTAAAATGTTGAAATAAAATGTGATGCCTTATAAGACCGATTTTGCACTCTGTGTCCTCATGTTGGTTTTCTGATTCTCAGAGCAGTAACTGAACCGACTCCCGTACCGCCCCCGTAACTGAAACCGAATGCTGCCTGGGGAGAATAAAGTTCATTCCCCCTCCCCTGCAGTAGAAACACAAGTCCCAGCAATAGCTACTCACTCCTTGATACATCAGGCTTGAGGTCACACAGGTATCAAGCTTGGGGGCTGCAGGGCACCAGTGCCAGAGACACAAGGGATGGTTTGTAGACTCGATCCCTTTGTTAAGCCAGGTGACGATAGACATCTCCTGGAACCTGGCTTGTCTGCATATGTGGTTGGGCTGCAAGGATGATCCTCTCCCCTCACACACTGAATGGTTGGATGACTAGCACTCACTCTGTACCTCTGTCTCCTGCTCTCCATGATCAGTCTCTCACATGTCTGACATGGAGGATTTCACACATCTCCCTCTCTGCTGCTAGCTTCCCCCTTCTTCCCCAAGTTGCTTACTCAATCATTCCATTCATCTGCTGCTCCATGTTTTCTGGAAGTTGTAGTCCAGGGCAGTGCATCCTTGTTGCAGTGGTATCCTTACTGGGGTCTGAGGGGTAAGGTTTCTCCTTATGGAGAGTGACATACCAGCTCTGGCTTGTCAAGGTAAGGAGGCTTACAATGCTCCTCTGGGAAATGTAATATACAAATTCTCTCTGAAGATGCAATTTGCATATTACATTTCCTAGAGGAGCATTGCACGGGGAATAAGCCTCCTTACCTTGACAAACCAGAGCTGGTAAGTCACTCTCCACAATGAGAAGCCTTACCCCTTAGACCTCAGTCCAGAGCCTCTCACCTAGCCAAATCAGTTCTCATGCTTCGCACTAACGAAGGCCAACAGCCCGAAACACCGTGTCTGTGAATTGAGATAATGATTTGGCTTTTATCCTAAGTCATATTTCATGACTCGTTAAAGAGTTGATGGCATGCCATGATGTTTCTGGCATTTTGCTCTTAATAAGCTGCCCGGTAGTTATTGATGAGGAGACATCCAGTGCAATATTTGATAAAATGTTCTGTCCTCTTGCTGTTGGTGAAGACGATATGTCTATAAAGTAGGAAGTGCATGAAAACTTTTTTAACCCCTTCATGACCCAGCCTATTTTGACCTTAAAGACCTTGCCGTTTTTTGCAATTCTGACCAGTGTCCCTTTATGAGGTAATAACTCAGGAACGCTTCAACGGATCCTAGCGGTTCTGAGATTGTTTTTTCATGACATATTGAGCTTCATGTTAGTGGTAAATTTAGGTCAATAAATTCTGCGTTTATTTGTGATAAAAACGGAAATTTGGCGAAAATTTTGAAAATTTCGCAATTTTCACATTTTGAATTTTTATTCTGTTAAACCAGAGAGATATGTGACACAAAATATTTAATAAATAACATTTCCCACATGTTTACTTTACATCAGCACAATTTTGGAAACAAAATTTTTTTTTGTTAGGAAGTTATAAGGGTTAAAATTTGACCAGCGATTTGTCATTTTTACAACGAAATTTACAAAACCATTTTTTTTAGGGACCACCTCACATTTGAAGTCAGTTTGAGGGGTCTATATGGCTGAAAATACCCAAAAGTGACACCATTCTAAAAACTGCACCCCTCAAGGTACTCAAAACCACATTCAAGAAGTTTATTAACCCTTCAGGTGCTTCACAGCAGCAGAAGCAACATGGAAGGAAAAAATGAACATTTAACTTTTTAGTCACAAAAATTATCTTTTAGCAACAATTTTTTTATTTTCCCAATGGTAAAAGGAGAAACTGAACCACGAAAGTTGTTGTCCAATTTGTCCTGAGTAAGCTGATACCTCATATGTGGGGGTAAACCACTGTTTGGGCGCACGGCAGGGCTTGGAAGGGAAGGAGCGCCATTTGACTTTTTGAATCAAAAATTGGCTCCACTCTTTAGCGGACACCATGTCACGTTTGGAGAGCCCCCGTGTGCCTAAAAATTGGAGCTCCCCCACAAGTGACCCCATTTTGGAAACTAGACGCCGCAAGGAACTTATCTAGATGCATAGTGAGCACTTTGAACCCCCAGGTGCTTCACAAATTGATCCGTAAAAATGAAAAAGTACTTTTTTTTCACAAAAAAATTCTTTTAGCCTCAATTTTTTCATTTTTACATGGGCAACAGGATAAAATGGATCCTAAAATGTGTTGGGCAATTTCTCCTGAGTACACCAATACCTCACATGTGGGGGTAAACCACTGTTTGGGCACATGGTAAGCCTCGGAAGGGAAGGAGCGCCATTTGACTTTTTGAATGAAAAATTATTTCCATCGTTAGCGGACACCATGTCGCGTTTGGATAGCTCCTGTGTGCCTAAACATTGGCGCTCCCCCACAAGTGACCCCATTTTGGAAACTAGACCCACCAAGGAACTTATTTAGATGCCTAGTGAGCACTTTAAACCCTCAGGTGCTTCACAAATTGATCTGTAAAAATGAAAAAGTACTTTTTTTTCACAAAAAAATTTTTTTCGCCTCAATTTTTTCATTTTCACATGGGCAGTAGGATAAAATGGATCATAAAATTTGTTGGGCAATTTCTCCCGAGTACGTCGATACCTCATATGTGGGGGTAAACCACTGTTTGGGCACTCGGCAGGGCTCGGAAGGGAAGGCGCGCCATTTGACTTTGAATGGAAAATTAGCTCCAATTGTTAGCGGACACCATGTCGCGTTTGGAGAGCCCCTGTGTGCCTAAACATTGGAGCTCCCCCACAAATGACCCCATTTTAGAAACTAGACCCCCCAAGGAACTTATCTAGATGCATATTGAGCACTTTAAACCCCCAGGTGCTTCACAGAAGTTTATAACGCAGAGCCATGAAAATAAAAAATAATTTTTCTTTCCTCAAAAATGATTTTTAGCCTGGAATTTCCTATTTTGCCAAGGATAATAGGAGAAATTGGACCCCAAATATTGTTGTCCAGTTTGTCCTGAGTATGCTGATACCCCATATGTGGGGGTAAACCACTGTTTGGGCGCACGGCAGGGCTCGGAAGGGATGGCACGCCATTTGGCTTTTTAAATGGAAAATTAGCTCCAATCATTAGCGGACACCATGTCACGTTTGGAGAGCCCCTGTGTGCCTAAACATTGGAGATCCCCCAGAAATGACACCATTTTGGAAACTAGACCCCCAAAGGAAATATTCTAGATGTGTGGTGAGGACTTTGAACCCCCAAGTGCTTCACAGAAGTTCATAACGCAGAGCCATGAAAATAAAAAAAAAAAAATTTTTTCTCAAAAATGATCTTTTAGCCTGCAATTTTTTATTTTCCCAAGGGTAGCAGGAGAAATTTGACCCCAAAAGTTGTTGTCCAGTTTCTCCTGAGTACGCTGATACCCCATATGTGGGGGTAAATCACTGTTTGGGCACATGCCGGGGCTCGGAAGTGAAGTAGTGACGTTTTGAAATGCAGACTTTGATGGAATGCTCTGTGGGCGTCACGTTGCGTTTGCAGAGCCCCTGATGTGGCTTAACAGTAGAAACCCCCCACAAATGACCCCATTTTGGAAACTAGACCCCCAAAGGAACTTATCTAGATGTGTGGTGAGCACTTTGAACCCCCAAGTGCTTCATAGAAGTTTATAATGCAGAGCCGTGAAAATAATAAATACGTTTTCTTTCCTCAAAAATAATTATTTAGCCCAGAATTTTTTATTTTCCCAAGGGTTACAGAAGAAATTGGACCCCAAAAGTTGTTGTTCAGTTTCTCCTGAGTACGCTGATACCCCATATGTGGGGGTAAACCACTGTTTGTGCACATGCCGAGGCTCGGAAGTGAAGTAGTGACGTTTTGAAATGCAGACTTTGATGGAATGCTCTGTGGGCGTCACGTTGCGTTTGCAGAGCCCCTGATGTGGCTTAACAGTAGAAACCCCCCACAAGTGACCGCATTTTGGAAACTAGACCCCGAAAGGAACTTATCTAGATGTGTGGTGAGCACTTTGAACCCCCAAGCGCTTCATAGAAGTTTATAATGCAGAGCCGTGAAAATAATAAATACGTTTTCTTTCCTCAAAAATAATTATTTAGCCTAGAATTTTTTAATTTTCCCAAGGGTAACAGGAGAAATTTGACCCCAATATTTGTTGTCCAGTTTCTCCTGAGTACGGTGATACCCCATATGTGGGGGTAAACTACTGTTTGGGCACATGCCGGGGCTTGGAATTGAAGTAGTGACGTTTTGAAATGCAGACTTTGATGGAATGCTCTGCGGGCGTCACGTTGCGTTTGCAGAGCCCCTGATGTGCCTAAACAGTAGAAACCCCCCACAAGTGACCCCATTTTGGAAACTAGACCCCCAAAGGAACTTATCTAGATGTGTGGTGAGCACTTTGAACCCCCAAGTGCTTCATAGAAGTTTATAATGCAGAGCCGTGAAAATAATAAATACGTTTTCTTTCCTCAAAAATAATTATTTAGCCCAGAATTTTTTATTTTCCCAAGGGTTACAGGAGAAATTGGACCCCAAAAGTTGTTGTCCAGTTTCTCCTAAGTACGCTGATACCCCATGAGTGGGGGTAAACCACTGTTTGGGCACACGTCGGGGCTCAGAAGGGAAGTAGTGACTTTTGAAATGCAGACTTTGATGGAATGGTCTGCGGGTGTAACGTTGCGTTTGCAGAGCCCCTGGTGTGCCTAAACAGTAGAAACCCCCACAAGTGACCCCATTTTAGAAACTAGACCCCCCAAGGAACTTATCTAGATATGTGGTGAGCACTTTGAACCCCCAAGTGCTTCACAGACGTTTACAACGCAGAGCCGTGAAAATAAAAAATCATTTTTCTTTCCTCAAAAATTATGTTTTAGCAAGCATTTTTTTTGATTCACAAGGGTAGCAGGAGAAATTGGACCCCAGTAATTGTTGCGCAGTTTGTCCTGAGTATGCTGGTACCCCATATGTGGGGGTAAACCACTGTTTGGGCACACGTCAGGGCTCGGAAGTGAGGGAGCACCATTTGACTTTTTGAATACGAGATTGGCTGGAATCAATGGTGGCGCCATGTTGCGTTTGGAGACCCCTGATGTGCCTAAACAGTGGTAACCCCTCAATTCTAACTCCAACACTAACCTCAACACACCCCTAACCCTAATCCCAACTGTAGCCATAACCCCAACACACCCCTAACCCCAACCCTAATTCCAACCCTAACCCTAAGGCTATGTGCCCACGTTGCGGATTCGTGTGAGATTTTTCCGCACCATTTTTGAAAAATCGGCGGGTAAAAGGCACTGCGTTTTACCTGCAGATTTTCCGCGGATTTCCAGTGTTTTTTGTGCGGATTTCACCTGCGGATTCCTATTGAGGAACAGGTGTAAAACGCTGCGGAATCCGCACAAAGAATTGACATGCTGCGGAAAATACAAAGCAGCGTTTCCGCGCGGTATTTTCCGCACCATGGGCACAGCGGATTTGGTTTTTCATATGTTTACATGGTACTGTAAACCTGATGGAACACTGCTGCGAATCCGCAGCGGCCAATCCGCAGCCAAATCCGCACAGTGTGCACATAGCCTAATTCTAAAGGTATGTGCACACGCTGCGGAAAACGCTGCGGATCCGCAGCAGTTTCCCATGAGTTTACAGTTCAATGTAAACCTACGGGAAACAAAAATCGCTGTGCCCATGCACGGAAACGCAGCGGTTTACATTCCGCAGCATGTCACTTCTTTGTGCGGATTCCGCAGCGGTTTTACAACTGCTCAAATAGAAAATCGCAGTTGTAAAACCGCAGTGAAATGCGCAGAAAAACCGCGGTAAATCCGCCATAAATCCGCAGCGGTTTAGCACTGCGGATTTATCAAATCCGCAGCGGAAAAATCCGCAGAGGACCAGAATACGTGTGCACATACCGAAACCCTAACCCTAGCCCTAACCCTAACCCTACCCCTAGCCCTAACCCTAACCCTACCCCTAACCCTACCCCTAACCCTAACCCTACCCCTAACACTACCCCTACCCCTACCCCTAACCCTAACCCTACCCCTAACCCTACCCCTAACCCTACCCCTAACCCTAACCGTACCCCTACCCCTAACCCTAACCCTATTCTAACATTAGTGGGAGAAAAAAAAATTTCTTTATTTTTTTATTGTCCCTACCTATGGGGGTGACAAAGGGGGGGGGTCATTTATTATTTTTTTTATTTTGATCACTGAGATATAATCTATCTCAGTGATCAAAATGCACTTTGGAACGAATCTGCCGGCCGGCAGATTCGGCGGGCGCACTGCGCATGCGTCCGCCATTTTGGAAGATGGCGGCGCCCAGGGAGAAGACGGACGGGACCCCGGCTGGATCGGTAAGTATGATGGGGTGGGGGGGCACCACGGGGGGGGGATCGGAGCACGGGGGGGGAATCAGAGCGCCGGAGGGGTGGAACGGAGCACGGGGGGCGTGGAACGGAGCACGGGGGGCTGGAATGGAGCACGGGGGGTGGAACAGAGCACCGGGGGGGGTGGATCGGAGTGCAGGGGGGGTGATTGGAGCACGGGGGGTGATTGGAGCACGGGGGGAGCGGACAAGAGCACGGGGGGGGGAGCGGAGCACTGGACGGAGGGGAGCCGGAGCAGTGTACCGGCCAGATCGGAGGGCTGGGGGGGCGATCGGTGGGGTGGGGGCACACTAGTATTTCCAGCCATGGCCGATGATATTTCAGCATTGGCCATGGCTGGATTGTAATATTTCACCCGTTATAATAGGTGAAATATTACAAATCGCTCTGATTGGCAGTTTCACTTTCAACAGCCAATCAGAGCGATCGTAGCCACGAGGGGGTGAAGCCACCCCCCCTGGGCTAAACTACCACTCCCCCTGTCCCTGCAGATCGGGTGAAATGGGAGTTAACCCTTTCACCCGGCCTGCAGGGACGCGATCTTTCCATGACGCCACATAGGCGTCATGGGTCGGATTGGCACCGACTTTCATGACGCCTACGTGGCGTCATGGGTCGGGAAGGGGTTAATTACTTTTCTCATATTTTTTAGTCCACGTATGATGACTTTTCTATATCCCTCTGCTTGTGACTCTTGTCATCCTTGTGACTCTTACTTCTGATCCTTCTAACTCTTGCCCTCTGAACAGCCTTAGGCCTCGTTCACACTTCCATCTTCTCAGATCTGTCACAATCCGTCATTTTTTGAGAATGCAGAAACCTGCAAAACAATTTGCAGCATCCTGCATTTTCCCATAGACTTGTATTAGCGACAGATTGTGACGGATGGCCATCCGTTTCATCCGTCGTGCACTGGATCCGTCTTAAAATAGCGGTCCGTTGTGCAGAGAAAACGTTCATTGCAACGCTTTCTGTGCACGTCGGAAAATCGGGCAGCGATGCATCCTGTGCTGCCCGTCGTCAGCTACAATGCAAGCCTATGGACGCAGGATCCGTCACACACAGGAATCCAGCGACGGATCCAGTTTTTCCCTTCTGAGCATGCCCTGAAGGATTTTCAAGTCCGGTGAAAAGTCAGTCTCTCTCTCTCTCTCCTCTCTCCCCCAGACATTTGAATTCCAGAAATTTTTCGCTTGACAAATCCGAACGATGCATCTGTCATTTCACAGGATCCGTCGCACACGTTTTTCACTATTTTCATGACGTCCGCCAATACGTCATTTCACTGCACGTCAACGGAAAACAAAAAACGCAAGTGTGAAAGTAGCCTTTAGAATGCAACTGTAATCTGATCCCTCACTGTCTTGAGCAAGACAGATTTGTAGCAGTTTTTTAGAGTTTTTAATTAAGTCAGGAGGCGGAGAGATAAGAAGTGGCTCATAAATGAAGAACAAAGCTGTTGTATCCACATGCACTGTTGATTTATGCAAAGTTTGTTAAAATGACAGTGTCCATTTAATACCAACTTATATACCACTTGTAAATGAATGAAACGCATTTACATACCAGACTATGCGAGATTTCCTAAACACATGCTTACATAAGGTTCTTTGAAAAAACAATCATAATATGTCATTTAACTGTTACTTGTTCCACTATTCATCGTTACAGATTTTCTTACGTTTACAATAGAGACGCAAACTATTTAATGCTAAAGATTGTAAGGTGCAAGTCAACGGCATATACAACTTCTCTCCTAGAAATGTATTTACAACATTACTCAATGCCTCTTTGAATATTAACAGCGGGAAGAAAAAAACACTACAGTAATTCTAATCTTCTGTATAAAAGGTCTCTTCATCCAGCTCATGGAAAGTGTTAAGCTACTTTGAATGCTGGACAAGACTTCTTGTAGGAGAATCTGCAGTTTAAGGAAGATGCTGAGTGTCATGGAGAACAGTATTGCTTGCACAATGCAGACTAGGTTTACGTTGCTGAAAGAGGTATTATCCATCTTACAAATTTATAGCATAGCCACTGGAAATGCTGCTTGCTCCACTTTTATCAAGCCACTTATAAACTGCAAAGGAGAGATCAACACAAAACAAGCCCACCTTTCAATTTACCATGATGGTGATTGTGTCCATTAAATACTGCTATGACTTCATGCATAAATGTCTAAGATTAGAATATTATTTTAGGATAATAGACATTTTCTGCACTTTCTGGCTCTCAAAAAGCAAGGTTTTTGCATGCTTTTCAATGGCATTCTTTATAGCTTTGGAGTAGTATGTGTGGCACCCCAGGAGTTCAGGTACCACAGTAGTGCTGCCTTCCTCTTGGGGAGGGTAGTGCTATGCCTGGAAACAAGAGGAATTCCTTTGGCAGGTAAACCACACACACAACACCTTCTGAATCCAGGCCAGGAGGGGGAGCTCTAAACCTGGTTTCAGGGCAGCTTCCCTGAACAAAGATCCTGGTCTGGGGAAGGAGCTAGCTGAGTCTGGAGCAGACGGTGAAGGGAAAGGGGCAGAGGAGAGATTTAGGGCTCAAGGAGGCTGCGAGTGGGCCTCTGAGAAGCAAGAGCGCAGAGACCGGGTACTGGGAGCCTGAGGCTGTGGGGAGCTGCAAGCCCCATAGCAGAACCGGAGGGCACAGAACTACACGTATATTGCCCAAATTAAGCCTGTGGTACAGCAGCATTCTGGAGCCTGGAGTCACCGTGCAGAGACCCCAGAAGGAATGGCTCAAGCTGCCTACCATACAGATACCTGGCCCAGGACAGGGAAAAAAAAACAGGACCTTGTTAGGACACTTCAGGCAGCAAGAGTCTTCAGGCAGAGCGAGCGCAAAATGGAAGGCTCCCAACCTGACTTGCCAAGGGGATTTCATTTGTTTCTGGGCTGCCTTGACACCTAATGAACCTGTTGCCAATACCCTGGACTGAGGCCTGTTACATCTTCAGTAAACCAGGTAAAGACTGCAATGCTGTGTTCTTTACTCATTGACTGGCATACACCATCATCGCCATACACCTTGGGAGCCCTGGGGACCCTGCTTCACCTGTGGGAAGCGTCACCATCAGTGCTGCAACAACATCCCCCAGAGGACCCCTTTAACCCCTTTCTGACCTCGGATGGAATAGTACGTCTGAGGTCAGAACCCCCACTTTGATGTGGGCTCCGGCGGTGAGCCCGCATCAAAGCCGGGACATGTCAGCTGTTTTGAACAGCTAACATATGCCCACAATAGCGGCGGGTGAAATTACGATTCACCCTTCGCTATTAGCTAGTTAAATGCCGCTGTCAAACGCTGACAGCGGCATTTAACTAGCGCTTCCGGCCGGGCGGCCGGAAATGAGCGCATCGCTGACCCCCGTCATATGATCGGGGGTCAGCAATGCTTCTGCATAGTAACCATAGAGGTCCTTGACACCTCTATGGTTACTGATCCCGGCTAGCTGTGAGCGCCACCCTGTCGTCGGCGCTCACAGCACACCTGATTTTCAGCTACATAGCAGCAAACAGCAGATCGCTGCTATGTAGCAGATGCGATCGAGTTGTGCCAGCTTCTAGCCTCCTATGGAAGCTATTGAAGCATGGCAAAAGTAAAAAAAGTAAAAAAAGTGAAAAAAATAAAAAAAATATAAAAGTTTAAATCACCCCCCTTTCGCCCCATTCAAAATAAATCAATAAAAAGAATCAAACCTACACATATTTGGTATTGCGGCATTCAGAAACGCCCAATCTATCAATAAAAAAAGGATTAACCTGATTGCTAAACAGCGTAGCGAGAAAAGAATTTGAAACACCAGAATTACGTTTTTTTGGTCACCGCGACATTGCATTAAAATGCAATACTGGGTGATCAAAAGAACGTATCTGCACCAAAATGCTATAATTAAAAACGCCAGTTCAGCATGCAAAAAATAAGCCCACTGCCAACCCGAGATCATGAAAAATGGAGACGCTACGGGTATCGGAAAATGGCACAATTTTTTTTTTTAGCAAAGTTTTGAATTTTTTTTCACCACTTAGATAAAAAAAGAACCTAGACATGTTTGGTGTCTATGAACTCGAAATGACCGGGAGAATCATAATGGCAGGTCAGTTTTAGCATTTAGTGAACCTAGTAAAAAAGCCAATCAAAAAACAAGTGTGGGATTGCACTTTTTTTGCAATTTCACCGCACTTGGAAATTTTTCCCGTTTTCTAGTACACGACATGCTAAAACCAATGATGTTGTTCAAAAGTACAACTTGTTTCGCAAAATATAAGCACTCACATGGCCATATTGATGAAAAAATAAAAAAGTTATGGCTCTGGGAAGAAGGGGAGCAAAAAACAAACTCAGAAAAACGGAAAATCCCAAGGTCATGAAGGGGTTAAATACCAACCAATGGAACATCAAATTGACATCTTGTGCCTCTTTGACTATGGTCAGTTTTCTGGATCTCAAGATCTCCATTCAAGCAAACCGCCTACGTTCTTGCCTTTAACGTAAGGAAACGGCAATCAATAGCCTGTTGAATTACTCAAGCGCTCATCCGGCACATTTATGGAATGGTTTTCCAAAAGGACAGTTTTTACGTCTTACGACGCAATTGCAGTGCTCTGGACGATTTTCACAATGAGTCCCATAAGCTTACACAGACATGTAAGGCCAGGGGCTACCCATGTAGGATCATCTCAAAGGCCTTTAAACATGCCCAACAATCGGAACGTACAGAGGTCCTGAAACCTGTCCTAAGGGACTCTATTCACATGATTAACTTGGTAAGTACATACCATAGTCAATGGAATGATGTATATGGTGTACTAAGAAAGAACTGGGACATCTTACTAAGTGAGCTAAAGCTTGAACCCTGGCTCTCCTCGACACCGGTGGCTAAGAGATCACACAACCTCAAGGACAGTCGAACTTCCAGCCACTATAGACGTGCAGCCACTAAACTGAGCTCCGGTAGTTCAATTCATGGATCCTATCCTTGTGGTGAGTGCAACATTTGTTGCTTTATTATTGCTGACCAAGGTGTTTTGCTTCTAAACTCTTCCCAACAGGTGAAATCTCAAACTTATTTTAACTGCCAGACGAGGAATCTTGTCTATGCTCTTATCTGTGGCTGCCAGAAGCTCTATGTGGGTCAAACCACACAGGAGCTGGGTGCAACAGCACCTATCCAATATTGGGACAGCAAAAAAGGATAAGGATAAGGGTAAGAATCTCTCTTCGGTTGCCCCTCACTTTCTTCTCCATCATAACAGCTGCAGTAAAGGTCTGCGGGTTATGGTCCTTGAAAGAGTTAGGACTGACATTGAGTGTGGCAATGTCACCATGGAGCTCCTTAGATGGAAATCGAAGTGGATTTTTAAACTTACAGCTTAGCGCCCTCAGGTTTGAATGAGGAACTTCTATATATGGGTTTCTACAATTAGACGTAAGCCCTTTTGGGATAAGGCGCCGCTATTGGTTTTGGTTCTAAACTTTGTGTATTTGTAACATTTCCCTTTCCTTTTCCTCCTTTTTTAGATTTGTCCATTTGTCCAGAAGTAAGAGTCCAACTACAAGTCTTCTTCAAACATCTACTTGCCCCTGCTGGATAATTGATTGCCATCTTGGAGGAATCATCATCATTTTTGCTTACCTTTATTCTTTATTACACTTTTTATTATCCTTTATTAGCGTGGACAATGTTTGCCATTTTGCCTCCATTAGTGATGGAGTGATGTCCGCCCCTTATTTCATCCTTCACTTTTCCACCTGTCCTGTGACATATTTTTTTTTAAATTACTCCATTTGGATCTGCAGTTGCTCATTCAAACTCCTGTTTACTCTACCTGGACATCTTATATCACATCTTGTGTGGTTTCAATATCTTTGATATATTTGATATAACACATAATGTGCATCATGTGTTTCTCCACGCCGATGTCTGGTAAATGGGTCCATCTATTTATGGCTAGAACTAAACAGATTTGACCCAAATTACATACTATGGTTTATTAGGGCATATATACAGTATATTAACATGACGGTTCCTTAAGCTTTAGTCACACTAAATGACTTACCAACGATCACGACCAGCGATACGACCTGGCCGTGATCGTTGGTAAGTCGTTGTGTGGTCGCTGGGGAGCTGTCACACAGACAGCTCTCTCCAGCAACCAACGATCAGGGGAATGACTTCGGCATCATTGAAACTGTCTTCAACGATGCCGACGTCCCCCTGCAGCACCCGGGTAACAAGGGTAAACATCGGGTTACTAAGTGCAGGGCTGCGCTTAGTAACCAGATATTTACCCTGGTTACCATTGTAAAAGTAAAAGAAAAAAACACTACATACTCACATTCTGATGTCTGTCACGTCCCCCGCCGGCGTTCACAGGGTTAAAACTGCTTTAGGCAAGAGCGCTGCTAATGCACGCGCTCCGGCCTAGCGCTTCCCTGCACTGACTGTGTCAGCGCCGGCCGTAAAGTAGAGCACAGCGGTGACATCACCGCTGTTACTGCCGGTGCTGACACTGCCAAAAGCAGTTTTAATCCTGTGGACGCCGGGGGACGTGACAGACATCAGAATGTGAGTATGTACTGTTTTTTTTTTTTACTTTTACAATGGTAACCAGTGTAAATATCGGGTTACTAAGCGTGGCCCTGCGCTTAGTAACCCGATTTTTACCCTGGTTACAACACATCGCTGGATCGGCATCACACACGCCAATCCAGCGATGACAGCGGGTGATCAGCGACCAAAAAATGGTCCTGATCATTCCCCAATGACCAACGATCTCCCAGCAGGGGCCTGATCGTTGGTCGCTGTCACACATAACGAGATCGCTAGCGGGATCGTTGCTACATCACCAAAAGCGTGACGTTGCAATGATATCGTTAACGATATCGTTATGTGTGACTCCTCCTTTAGACAATAGTTTAAAAACACACTTAAGTATGTATATCTCTTCGCTTATTTTTTATTGTGATTATCTTGCTGATTGTAGGAGATTTCATAATAAAGAATTGACATAGAACAAGTAACTAATACTTGGTTTTCCATGCATCCTTACTTATACGGATATTGTAGTTCCTGCTATGTGAGTTGTTGTCACCATTCATGACGCCAAACATATGTGTGGTGCTATTTTTTACCATATATTGGTCTGGTGCTTGCGCATTGAGTACTTGTTGTATCGATGGCGCATGTGCAATATGGCCAGGTCATAGTTTGTCTTTATAGACCTATTACGGTAGTGGGTGATCTGGCGCATGCGCCTTGACGTGTCAGTATTGTTGACGCATATACTCTTGTGATTTAGTTGTTGTGCAGCCAAATGCATGCATAGTACTGTAATCCTCTCGTGTATTGTGATAACTGGCGCGTGCGCATTGGGTACTAGCTATATCGATGGCGCTTGCGCTATCTTTGTAAACTGTTGCTCGTTCCCATGGCTTTGTTGTGACACTGTGATAACCGGCACGTGCGCTCTGAGTTGTCTATGCAACTGACACATGCTTTTGTGATTGAGCTATAGTGCGCTTGCGCACAAACATACCAAGGATACCATACCTCGGCTCCGTTGCTTACAGCACATGGATTGACATGCACCGCTTTCCCCACAGTTGGTAATGATTATTTACGTAATCTTTTGGGCATAAAAAGAGTGAGTACTTAGCTTCACCCCTGAAGAAGACACTTGATTGCGTCGATACGCGTAGGGCATCTGTCCCCCAGACTCCACATGGCACTTTATCTCCAAATGGTTACTTGGCTGCCATGCACACCTTCTCACTATCTCGGCTAGTTCTTTACTTGGTAACAGCTCTGTCATCTCTAGTAGGGTTTTTTCTTCTAAAGGCCCCTTCACATTAAGCGACGCTGCAGCGATACCGACAACGATCCGGATCGCTGCCTCGTCGCTGTTTGGTCGCTGGAGAGCTGTCACACAGACAGCTCTCCAGCGACCAACGATGCCGGTAACCAGGGTAAACATCGGGTAACTAAGCGCAGGGCCGCGCTTAGTAACCCGATGTTTACCCTGGTTACCATCCTAAAAGTAAAAAAAAACAAACACTACATACTTACCTACAGCCGTCTGTCCTCCAGCGCTGTGCTCTGCACTCCTCCTGTACTGGCTGTGAGCACAGCGGCCGGAAAGCAGAGCGGTGACGTCACCGCTCTGCTTTCCGGCTGACCGACGCTCACAGCCAGTGCAGGAGGAGTGCAGAGCACAGCGCCGGGGACAGACAGCGGTAGGTAAGTATGTAGTGTTTGTTTTCTTTTACTTTTAGGATGGTAACCAGGGTAAACATCGGGTTACTAAGCGCGACCCTGCGCTTAGTTACCCGATGTTTACCCTGGTTACCAGTGAAGACATCGCTGGATCGGTGTCATACACGCCGATCCAGCGATGTCAGCAGGAGTCCAGCGACGAAATAAAGTTCTGGACTTTATTCAGCGACCAACGATCTCCCAGCAGGGGCCTGATCGTTGGTCGCTGTCACACATAACGATTTCATTAACGATATCGTTGCTACGTCACAAAAAGCAACAATATCGTTAACAATATCGTTATGTGTGAAGGTACCTTAACTCTCTATTTTCCTTGAGCAATATCCTCACACTTTAGGACTAGTTAGTTTAACAGGGTTGGCAGCACACCATTCATTCTTTTGGATCTTTACACTGTACATTAGTACAGATTCATATATACAAATTTTTGCTCCTTTTTTTGCATATCACTGTATGAACATTGTGAAACATGATTGATTATTGTATGTTATTCTTTGTCTGATTGTGCCATGTGAGCCTTGTTCTGGGGAGGGCCTTATTTTGGTCAGGTTTTTCTTTTCAGCCCTTGTGGCATTTTAAATGTTTTTATATGGTGGTGTAGCTCCGCTTTTTGCAGTACTCAATTAAATAATATGTATTTCATAAGGTGATCCCTATTTATATGCATATTCTTTTGTTTTTTTCCGCTTCTCGTGCTGCCACACAGATGACCGCATGTGAAACGATGGACGTTCTGGCTGCCGAACCCAAAGAGTAACATGGAATTCAGTGAGAAGTTCGTGTTCGGGGTCCATGCACAGAGACTAGGTGTTCAGCACTGACCCTAAACCTTACCGTTCAGGTTCGCCCTTCATTAGTTAAAGGCCTTGCTGGTGAAAACCTACAACCAAACAGTCCTTTTCTATTCAATATAAATACCGATGTTAGCTGTACTATTATGTGTATGCAAATTGCCTCTTCTGAGAAAAAGAGGACTTAACTCTATAGCGCCACCTGTTGGAAGTAGCGATCCTACAATTCACAATCAACCCTTCAACGAGTCATGCAATATGACTTAGGATAAAAGCCAAATCAGTATCTCAATTCGCAGACACGGTGTTTTGGGCTGTTGGCCCTCGTCAGTGCGAAGCATGATAACTGATTTGGCTAGGTGAGAGGCTCTGGACTGGGGTCTAAGGGGTATCGTTTCTCCTCATGGAGAGTGACATACCAGCTCTGGCTTGTCAAGGTAAGGAGGCTTATTCGCCGTGCAATGCTCCCCTGGGAAATATAATATGCAAATTGCCTCTTCTGAGGAAAAGAGGACTTAAACTCTATAGCGCCACCTGTTGGAAGTACCGATCCTACAAGTCACAATCAATCCTTCAACGAGTCATGCAATATGACTTAAGGATAAAAGCCAAATCAGTATCTCAATTCGCAGACACAGTGTTTCGGGCTGTTGGCCCTCGTCAGTGCGAAGTGTGTTATGTGTAGGGATACATAGCAGCTGGAGAAGGGAAAGTGAGCATTACAGGCCTTGAAAAACCTATAACCAAATAGTCCTTTTCAGGGCTACATCTATTCTATTCAATACCACTGCTAGCTGTACTATTTGTTGTAGGGATAGATAGCTAAAAATCCTTATAAGGCCTACATCTAGGACTAACCACACCTTACATAGTTTTAGGCGCTCTTTAAAAACACATCTGTTTAGGGTAGCCTAATCGATGTCCTTTCCATATATAGCCCATTCACTATATCTGAAGATAATTCTCCATCAAACTCCACTTCAACCAAAAGCTCTACAAATATTAGCTGGTGACTAGCTCATGCAGCCTTCATCTATTCTCCCATTCCCACAAGATGACTGGACCATCATTGTAAATAAGCACCTGTACCTTGTGTCTCCCCCCACCTCATTGTAGATTGTAAGCTTTTACGGCCAGGGTCAGCATTATATTTTTAACTATGTTACGAATGACTGCTGTATATGAACCTGTGAATTGTAAAGTGCTGCGGAATATGTTGGCGCTATATAAATAAAGATTATTATTATTATTACATTTACCCTATTCAATACTGCTGTCAGCTGTACTATTTAGAGCAAGGCAAGCTGCCTAATAAAGGAATAGTAGTGCATTACAGGCCTTCCTGCAAAAAAATAGACATCAACAGTCCGACTCCTTATCAGGGCAACATCTATTCCTTTTTAGTCCCTATTACTACCGCTCTTAGAATAGAAGGAATGTGGTTGTGGAGTATAAAGGTTAAAATGCTGATTTGTATTAGTCGACAAAGTAGGCAAAATTTTATAAAAGTATACAAACAAGACAAACAGAAAAGTACGACAATCAAAAAGTCATCTCCAAATGTATGATGCTGACACACCAGGGAGGCAGGGAAGAGTCCTTGGTCATGAAGGGTTTTTAAGTGTACTGACCAGTGAAATGTCACTCCACTGATATCTGAGTAGGTAATTGTAACTAGTATTAGACAGCCATATATAGTGTGACATTACATCAAGTCTCAACAAGTAAACATATTATCAGGACATCTTACCTCATAAATGAAGAGGAAACAGTGTTCAAAAGTCAGATGATTCCATGGGGATCAGCATTTTAACCTTTATATTCTGCATTCTTCCTATTTGTAAGCTATGCTTTGGAGTATTTTTTTTTCATGTGACTATTTGGCACTCTATTGGTGCTCTGTCTCATAGGTCAGCATGGTACTGGGTTTTACTTTGTTAATGCCGCTCTTAGCTGCATACCTAATTTAAAATGCGCAAGGCGTGCGGTAAGGGACAGGAAAGTGGACATGATGCTGATGGTGCACGTGGATTCTGAGGCCATGGAAAAGGTGAAACTGTGCCTGCTGCTCATCCAGGAGACTTAGTTTTCTGTCCCACTTTGCAAGGGGCATGGTTCACCATGTTTGAAGCCAAAACAATGTGATCAGGTGGAAGATTGGATTGCAGATAATACTTACAGTCTGTTTCACAGTACCACCCTGTCTTCCACATGGTCCAGTCTCACTTGCCAAGAGTCTGGACAACATAATCCTCACCCAAATCCTCCTTTTTCACACCTTGGCGAGTCACAGGAGACAATTGATCCCATGCTTAGACACTCTGAGGAGCTCTTTACATTTCCATTTATTGATTCTGGCCTCACAACCTGTATGTTTCAAGAGGGACATGAGGAGATGGTGTGTCATGATGGCCAAATATTTGAGCAGCCATTGTCAGAAGAAAACGAACACCATCAGAAACCACATCCACTTCAGTGTTCAGTTGTCTCTACCACAGCCTTGGATTACAAATGGAAATGCGCATCTACCCACTCACAGGCCCAAACACTAAACGGTCACATTTTGCGACTGCTTTCCATGGAAATGTTGCGATTTAAGCTTGTAGACACTGAGGCTTTCCTCAACCTCATGGCTGTGACACAATACTCGTTCCCCAGCTGCCACCATTTTTCAAGCTGTGCAGTCCCCACCTTACACAAGTACACGTTCCATAACAAAACCCATGCCATGAATAACGGTTACTGGGAAGGTCCACTTAATAACCGATACATAAACAAGTGCTGGTGGCCAGGGACTATACATTTTCCTCACAACACACTGTGTGAACCTATTGGAGGCCTGGGATGGCACAAGTGCTACCAAGGTCTAGATTTGTGGGATCTAGTTCTATCAGGGTTTCCCCCCACCTTCTGCACTAGTCCCTGCACCCTCTCCTCGTTCTCTGAATTGTCAGTCATATCAGTCACGAGCTGGAAGCGCTGTAGCACTGCCTCAATGAAACAGCAACAGGCTCTGCTGAAACTAATTTGTTTAGGTGACAAACAGCACACAGGCGCCCAGTTGTTGAAAGGTATAACAGATTAGACAGATCTGTGGCTCTTGCCACTGAACCTACAGCCAGGCATGCTTGCATGTGATAATGGCCATTAATTAGTGGCAGTTTTGAAGCTTGGAAACCTCATACACATGCCATGCCTCACCTAAGTGCTCAACTTATTGGTTCGGCTGCTTCTAAAAACCTGCTCAGATTTAACTAAGCTACTTGTGAAGGTACGTCCCGTGCTTGCCCATTTCTACAAATCAGCAGCTTCCTTTGTATTTATGGCAACAAAAATATATATTTTTTTATCTATTACATTTTCAAAATTGCAAAATGGAAAATGAACCGATGCAAAAGTTTAGGCACACTGCATGGTTAGTACCTAGTAGCACCCCCCTTTTTGAAAATATCACAGCTTATAAATGCTTTTTGTAACCAGACAAGGGTCTTTCAATTCTTGTTTGAGGGATTTTCATCCATTCTTCCTTGGAAAATTCTTCCAGTTCTGCGAGATTCCTGGGTCATGTTGCATGCACTGCTATTTTGAGGACTAGTCACAGATTTTCAATGATGTTCAGATAAGGTAACTGTGAGGGCCATTGTAAAACCTCCACCTTGCGCTTTTTGAGGTAGTCTGTTGTGGATTTGGTGAGTTTAGGATCATTATCCATTTCTAGAATCCATCCTCTTTTCGATTTAAAGTTTTTTACAGATGGTGTTATGTTTGCATCTGGAATTTGTTGAAATTTTGTTGAATCTTTTCTTCCATCAAGACGTGAAATCTTCCCCACCGTTGCCTGTAACACAACCTCAAAGCATAATTGATCCAACCCCATACTTAATGGTTGTCGAATTAAGTATGGTGAGGTTGTAGGAGAGGTTTTCTTCTGATTACTCTTCTATGAAGGCCATATTTGTGCAGGTGTCTCTGAACAGTAGAATAATGTACCACAACTCCAGATTCTGCTAAATCTGTCTGAATGTCTTTTGCAGTCAAGCGGGGGTTCTGATTTGCCTCTCTAGCAATCCTATAGGCAGCTCTCACAAAATTTTTCTTGGTCTTACAGACCTTATTTTGACCAACACTGTTGCTGCTAACTGCCATTTCTTAATTTAATTTGGAACTGACGAAAGGGCAACTTGAAAACACTTTGCTATCTTCTAATAGCCCACGTCTGCTTTGTGGACTTCTGTCATTTTTATGTACAGAGGAGTGCTAGACAGCTGCTTAGAAGAATCCATGGCTGCTATTTTTTGGCCCAAGGTTAGAGGAGTTGGGTTTTTACAAAGCTGGGAAATTTGCATCACAAGGCCTTCCTAACAGTAATAGTGAACAAGCCATAACCCTAACAGGCTAATTATAATTAAGAAACCTGAAATCTAGATCATAGTTAACTGAGCATCTCCAAGGGTGCTCAAAATTTAGCATTTTCATTTTTGTAATTTTTAAAATGTTAAAAAGGCAATTTTTTTGCCTAAAATACAAAGGAAATTTGTCATCTTTAGCTTCAGGCTTATTAGAGATTATTTAATATTCCACTTTCTTAACTGTTCTCAATAACAGTAATTTTGACGCGGGGTGACCAAACATTTACATGCCACTCTTTACCACCCAGATTCCCACTCCTTAACCTCTTAAGCCCCAAGGGTGGTTTGCACGTTAATGACCGGGCCAAGTTTTACAATTCTGACCACTGTCCCTTTATGAGGTTATAACTCTGGAACACTTCAACAGATCCTGGTGATTCTGATAATGTTTTCTCTAGACATATTGGGCTTCATGACAGTGGTAAAATTTCTTTGATATTACCTGTGTTTATTTGTGAAAAAATAGGAAATTTGGAGAAAATTTTCACAATTTTGAAATTTTACAAATTTGAATTTTTATGCCCTTAAATCACAGAGATATGTCACACAAAATACTTAATAATTAACATTTCCCACATGTCTATTTACATCAGCACAATTTTGGAACCAACATTATTTTTTGTTAGGGAGTTATAAGGGTTAAAAGTTGACCAGCAATTTCTCATTTTTACAACACTATTTTTTTAGGGACCACATCACATTTGAAGTCATTTTGAGGGGTCTATATGATAGAAAATAACGAAGTGTGACACCATTCTAAAAACTACACCCCTCAAGGTGCTCAAAACCATATTCAAGAAGTTTATTAACCCTTCAGGTGTTTCACAGGAATTTTTGAAATGTTAAAAAAATGAACATTTAACCTTTTTTCACACATTCATTTCAGCTCCAATTGGTTTTATTTTACCAAAGGTAACAGGAGAAAATGGACCCCAAAAGTTGTTGTACAATTTGTCCTGAGTACGCCGATACCCCATATGTGGGGGTAAACCACTGTTTGGGCCAATGGCAGAGCTTGGAAGGGAAGGAGCGCCATTTGACTTTTCAATGCAAAATTGACTGGAATTGAGATGGGACGCCATGTTGCATTTGGAGAGCCACTGATGTGCCTAAACATTGAAACCCCCCACAAGTGACACCATTTTGGAAATACGATACCACTGTAGGAGTCCCACTCCTTAATATTGGAGGAAAAAAATTTCTGAGGCCCTCCTCTGCATGTCTTCCAGGGTGTATTTGAGTGCCTCCTTCTAATTCTTGGAGTCCTTGCACATAGTGTTACCAATCTAAGAGTCTCACTCCTTAACCCCTTTATCCCCAAGCCAATTTTCACCTTTATGACAAGGCCAAATTTCACAATTCTGACCAGCGTCAATTTATGTGGTAGTAACTCTGGAATGCTTCAACAGATCCCACTGATTCTGAGACTGTTTTTTGTGACATATTATACTTCCTGATAGTGGTAAAATTAGTTCAATATGATTTGTGTTTATATCTGTGAAAAACGTAAATTTGGTTAAAATTTTGAAAATGTTGCAATTTTTTAACTTTTCATTTTTATGCCCTTAAACCAAATAGTTATATCACATTAAATAGTTACAACATAACATTTCCCACATGTCTACTTTACATCAGCACAATTTTTGAAAAATTTACAAAACCATTTTTTTAGGGACCATATCACATTTGAAGTAACATAGTTATTAAGGTTGAAGGAAGATTTTAAGTCCATCTAGTTCAACCCATAGCCTAAACTAACATGCCCTAACATGTTGATCCAGAGGAAGGCAAAAAAAACCCATGTGGCAAATAGTAAGCTCCACCTTGGGAAAAAAAATTCCATCTCGACTCCACATACGGCAATCAGACTAGTTCCCTGGATCAACGCCCTATCAAGGAATCTAGTGTATATAACCTGTAACATTATACTTTTCAAGAAAGGTATCCAATCCCCTCTTAAATTTAAGTAATGAATCACTCATTACAACATCATACGGCAGAGAGTTCCATAGTCTCACTGCTCTTACAGTAAAGAATCTGCGTCTGATATTATGCCTAAACCTTCTTTCCTCCAGGGGAGGATGCCCCCTTGTCCCTGTCTTAGATCTATGATTAAAAAGATCATCAGAAAGGTCTTTGTACCGTCACCTCATATATTTATACATTAAAATAAGATCACCCCTTAGTCTTTGTTTTTCCAAACTAAATAACCCCAAGTGTAATAACCTATCTTGGTATTGCAGACCCCCCAGTCCTCTAATAACCTTGGTCGCTCTTCTCTGCACCCGCTCTAGTTCAGGTATGTCTTTCTTATACACCGGAGACCAGAACTGTGCACAGTATTCTAAGTGTGGTTGAACTAGAGACTTGTATAGAGGTAAAATTATGTTCTCCTCATGTGCATCTATGCCTCTTTTAATGCATCCCATTATTTTATTTGCCTTAGTAGCAGCTGCCTGACACTGGCCACTGAACATGAGTTTGTCATCCACCCATACTCCCAGGTTTTTTTATTGATGGTTTTGCCCAGAGATTTAGAATTAAGCCCATAATTATACATCTTATTACTTCTACCCAAGTGCATGACCTTACATTTATCCCCACTAAAGCTCTTTTGCCATTTATCAGCCCAAGTTTCTAGTTTACATAAATCATCCTGTAATATAAAATTGTCCTCCTCTGTATTGATTACCCTGCAGAGTTTAGTGTCATCTGCAAATATTGAAATTCTGCTCTGAATGCCCCCTACAAGGTCATTAATAGGGTTGAGCGAAACGGGTCGTTCATTTTCAAAAGTCGCTGACTTTTGGCAAAGTCGGGTTTCATGAAACCCGATCCGACCCCTGTGCGGGGTCGGCCATGCGGTACGCGACTTTCGCGCCAAAGTCGCGTTTCAATGACGTGAAAAGCGCCATTTCTCAGCCAATGAAGGTAAACGCAGAGTGTGGGCAGCGTGATGACATAGGTCCTGGTCCCCACCATCTTAGAGAAGGGCATTGCAGTGATTGGCTTGCTGTCCGCGGTGTCACAGGGGCTATAAAGGGGCGTTCCCGCCGACCGCCATGTTACTGCTGCTGATCTGAGCTTAGGGAGAGGTTGCTGCCGCTTCGTCAGAAGCAGGGATAGCGTTAGGCAGGGTCCATTAACCACCAAACCGCTTGTGCTGTAGCGATTTCCACTGCCCAACACCACCTTCGGTGTGCAGGGACAGTGGAAGCTACATTTTTTTTTTTTCCCCTCAGCGCTGTAGCTCATTGGGCTGCCCTAGAAGGCTCCCTGATAGCTGCATTGCTGTGTGTACGCCGCTGTGCAAACCAACTGCTTTTTTCAAAGCACAAATCCTCTTGTTCCTTCCTTTCTGCACAGCTATCTTGTTTGTTTGTCCACACTTTTTATTTAATTTGTGCATCAGTCCACTCCTTATTGCTTGCTGCCATACCTGGCTGAGATTACTGCAGGGAGATAGTAATTGAAGGACAGTTCCTTTTTTTTTTTTTTTTTTTTTTTTTTGTGGGAGATTAAGATTGGCATTTCTGCTAGAGTGCCATCCCTGTCTGTGTCATCTCTCACTCAGTGGGCCATAGAAAGCCTATTTATTTTTTTGCTTGATTTGGGTTCTAAAATCTACCTGAAAAAATCACTACATCAATCAGTGGGAGAAAAATATTGGCCTCAGGGCTTGTGTGCCACTCCTTACTCCTGTGTGTGCCATCTCTCACTCAGTGGGCCATAGAAAGCCTATTTATTTTTTTGCTTGATTTGGGTTCCAAAATCTACCTGAAAAAATCACAACATCAATCAGTGGGAGAAAAATATTGGCCTCAGGGCTTGTGTGCCACTCCTGACTCCTGTGTGTGCCATCTCTCACTCAGTGGGCCATAGAAAGCCTATTAATTTTTTTGCTTGATTTGGGTTCTAAATTCTACCTGAAAAAATCAATAAATCAATCAGTGGGAGATTAATATTGGCCTTTGGGCTTGTGTGCCAGTCCTAAGCGTGCCATCTCTCTCTCTCAGATAGTGAGCCATAGAAAGCCTATTTATTATTTTTTTTATTGGGTTTATAAATTTTCCCTGGAAAAAAAAAAAAAAGTGGGAGATTAATATTGGCCTCTGGGCTTGTGTGCCAGTCCTGAGCGTGCCATCTCTCTCACAAATAGTGGGCCAAAGAAAGCCTATTTATTTTTTGGGTTGATTTGGGTTCTAAATTCTACCTGAAAAAATCTATAAATCAATCAGTGGGAGATTAATATTGGCCTTTGGGCTTGTGTGCCAGTCCTAAGCGTGCCATCTCTCTCTCTCAGATAGTGGGCCATAGAAAGCATATTTATTATTTTTTTTATTGGGTTTATAAATTTTCCCTTGAAAAAAAAAAAAAGTGGAAGATTAATATTGGCCTCTGGGCTTGTGTGCCAGTCCTGAGCGTGCCATCTCTCTCACAAATAGTGGGCCATAGAAAGCCTATTTATTTTTTGGGTTGATTTGGGTTCTAAATTCTACCTGAAAAAATCAATAAATCAATCAGTGGGAGATAAATATTGGCCTCTGGGCTTGTGTGCCACTCCTGACTCCTGTGTGCGTCATCTCTCACTCAGTGGGCCCTAGAAAGCCTATTTTTTGTTTTATTTGTTTTCTAAATTCTCCCTGAAAAAATCATTTTATTTTATTTGGTTTCTAAATTATTCCTGAAAAAAATCTTTTTTTTTGTATTTTTTTTTTCTAAAGTCTCCCTGAAAAAAAAAAAAAAATCAAATCAGTGGGAGATTAATATTGCCCTTTCTGCTTGTGTGCCAGTCTTGACTCCTGGGTGTGCCATCTCTCTCTCTCTCTCTCCAATTGTGGGCCATAGAAAGCCTATTTATTTTTTTGCTTGATTTGGGTTCCAAAATCTACCTGAAAAAATCACTAAATCAATCAGTGGGAGATAAATATTGGCCTCTGGGCTTGTGTGCCACTCCTGACTCCTGTGTGCGTCATCTCTCACTCAGTGGGCCCTAGAAAGCCTATTTTTTGTTTTATTTGTTTTCTAAATTCTCCCTGAAAAAATCATTTTATTTTATTTGGTTTCTAAATTATTCCTGAAAAAATCATTTTTTTTGTATTTTTTTTTCTAAAGTCTCCCTGAAAAAAAAATAAAAAAATCAAATCAGTGGGAGATTAATATTGCCCTTTCTGCTTGTGTGCCAGTCTTGACTCCTGGGTGTGCCATCTCTCTCTCTCCAATTGTGGGCCATAGAAAGCCTATTAATTTTTTTGCTTGATTTGGGTTCCAAAATCTACCTGAAAAAATCACTAAATCAATCAGTGGGAGATAAATATTGGCCTCTGGGCTTGTGTGCCACTCCTGACTCCTGTGTGCGTCCTCTCTCACTCAGTGGGCCATAGAAAGCCTATTTTTTTTTATTTGTTTTCTAAATTCTCCCTGAAACAATCATTTCATTTTATTTGGTTTATAAATTCTTCCTTAAAAAATCATTTTTTTTTTATTATTTTTTTTTTCTAAAGTCTCCCTGTTAAAAAAAAAAAAAAAAATCAGTGGGAGATTAATATTTACTTTTGCGCTTCAGTGACAGTCCTGCGTGTGTGGCATCTCTCTCATTTGTTGCCACCAACAACAGAGTGTGTAACATTGTGCCTGATTTTCGTTGTGGTCTCACCCACCTGTAAAGGGGTAGCTAAATCATACTGAAGTTATAGCTCACCGTGTAAGTTGTGTGACAGCAACAAATACCGTTAGTTTGGTAACGTTTTTAAAACAATGAGGAAGTCTGGTGGAAGAGGTCGTGGCCGGGGGCGTTCATTGTCAGCTGGTAATGAGGGTAGTGGTAGTGGTGGAGCATCAGGTGGTCGTGGGAAAAAAAATATTGCACCTAAGTCTGGAGCTGTGGAGCCAGGTTCGTCGTCTGGCTACACAAGGCCTCGAACGCTCCCTTTTCTGGGAGTAGGAAAACCGCTTTTAAAGCCGGAGCAGCAAGAGCAAGTTTTGGCTTATCTTGCTGACTCAGCCTCTAGCTCTTTTGCCTCCTCTCGTGAAACTGGTAAAAGTAAAAGCAGCGCGTCGTTAGTGGATGTTCACGGTCAGGGACAAGTCGCTTCCTTGTCCTCTTCAGCAAAAACAACAACAGAGAAGAATGCAGCAGGCGACACAACGGGTTACTCCATGGAGCTCTTTACACATACCGTCCCTGGCTTAGAAAGTGAAGCAGTTAACAGTCCATGGCCATTACAAGTTGAATCTGACATGGAGTGCACTGATGCACAGCCACAGCCAGACTACTATGCTGGTCCTTTGACTCAGACCACAACATTGCCCTCGCAGGGTGCTGATCAAGAATCAGACCCTGATGAGACTATGTTGCCCCATCACGAACGCTATACCACCGACCGACACGGTGACACAGACGAAGTTGCACACGAGCTACAAGAAGAGGTAATAGATGACCCAGTTCTTGACCCCGATTGGCAGCCATTGGGGGAACAGGGTGCAGGCGGCAGCAGTTCTGAAGCGGAGGAGGAGGGGCCGCAGCAGGCATCAACATCGCAACAGGTTCCATCTGCCGGGCCCGTATCTTGCCCAAAACGCGTGGCAAAGTCAAAACCTGTTGGAGGACAGCGTGGCCATCCGGTTAAAGCTCAGTCTGCAATGCCTGAAAAGGTATCCGATGCTAGAAAGAGTGCAGTCTGGCATTTTTTTAAACAACATCCAATTGATCAGCGCAAAGTCATCTGTCAAAAATGTTCAACTACCTTAAGCAGAGGGCAGAATCTGAAAAGTCTCAATACAAGTTGCATGCATAGACATTTAACCACCATGCATTTGCAAGCTTGGACTAACTACCAAACGTCCCTTAAGGTTGTAGCACCCTCGGCCAATGAAGCTAGTCATCAACGCAACATCCCTTCCGGCAGTGTAGGGCCACCATTTTCTGCACCACCTGCAGTATCTGTGCAGGTTTCTTTGCCAGGCCAAAGCAGTCAGGGTCAGGGAATCACCAGTTTCGTAGTAGGAAACACTGCATCTAGGGCACCGGCGGCAACAATACCATCTCCCACTGTCTCTCAGTCTGCCATGTCCACCGGCACCCCCGCTAGTTCCACGATCTCCAGCTCTCCAGTCCAGCTCACCCTACATGAGACTATGGTTAGAAAAAGGAAGTACTTAGCCTCGCATCCGCGTACACAGGGTTTGAACGCCCACATAGCTAGACTAATCTCGTTAGAGATGATGCCCTACCGGTTAGTTGAAAGCGAAGCTTTCAAAGCCCTGATGGACTACGCTGTACCACGCTACGAGCTACCCAGTCGACACTTTTTTTCCAGAAAAGCCATCCCAGCCCTCCACCAGCATGTTCAAGAGCGCATCGTCCATGCACTCAGGCAATCTGTGAGCACAAAGGTGCACCTGACAACAGATGCATGGACCAGTAGGCATGGCCAGGGACGTTACGTGTCCATCACGGCACACTGGGTAAATGTGGTGGATGCAGGGTCCACAGGGGACAGCAAGTTTGGGACAGTTCTGCCTAGCCCACGGTCTAGGAAACAGTTGGCTGTAGCCGTTCGCACCCCCTCCTTCTCCTCCTCGTCCTCCTGCAGAAGCGAGACCTCGTCCACAGACCGCAGTCGCACAACCACTCCATCCGCAGCTGCCACTGTTGCACACCAGGTCTCCCATTATGGGGCAGCTACTGGCAAACGTCAGCAGGCTGTATTGGCTATGAAGTGTTTGGGCGACAACAGACACACCGCTGAAGTTCTGTCCGAGTTCTTGCAGAAAGAAACGCAGTCGTGGCTGGGCACTGTAGATCTTGAGGCAGGCAAGGTAGTGAGTGATAACGGAAGGAATTTCATGGCTGCCATCTCCCTTTCCCAACTGAAACACATTCCTTGCCTGGCTCACACCTTAAACCTGGTGGTGCAGTGCTTCCTGAAAAGTTATCCGGGGTTATCCGACCTGCTCCTCAAAGTGCGTGGACTTTGCTCACATATCCGCCTCTCGCCCGTACACTCCAGCCGTATGCAGACCTATCAGCGTTCTTTGAACCTTCCCCAGCATCGCCTAATCATAGACGTTGCAACAAGGTGGAACTCAACACTGCACATGCTTCAGAGACTGTGTGAACAGAGGCGGGCTGTTATGTTTTTGTGGGAGGATACACATACACGGGCAGGCAGTAGGATGGCAGACATGGAGTTGTCAGGTGTGCAGTGGTCGAAGATTCAAGACATGTGTCAAGTCCTTCAGTGTTTTGAGGAATGCACACGGCTGGTTAGTGCAGACAACGCCATAATAAGCATGAGCATCCCCCTAATGCGTCTGCTGATGCAAAGTTTGACGCACATAAAGGATCAGGCGTCTGCAGCTGAGGAAGAGGAAAGCCTTGATGACAGTCAGCCATTGTCTGGCCAGGGCAGTGTACAGGACGAGGTAGCGGGCGAACAGGAGGAGGAGGACGAGGAGGATGATGGGGATGATTATATTTTTAATGAGGAAGCTTTTCCGGGGCCAGTGGAAATTGTTGGCGCGGCAAGGCCGGGTTGTGGTTTTTGGAGGGACACAAGTGACGTGGATTTGCCTGAAACTGCCCCTCAAGCAAGCACAACCACAGATTTGAGAACTGGAACTTTGGGCCACATGGCGGATTATGCCTTACGTATCCTCAAAAGGGACACACACATAACAAAAATGATGAACGATGACGATTACTGGTTGGCCTGCCTCCTTGATCCTCGCTATAAAGGCAAATTGCAAAATATAATGCCACATGAGAACTTGGAACTAATATTAGCAACCAAACAATCAACTCTTATTGACCGTTTGCTTCTGGCATTCCCTGCACACAGCGCCCGTGATCGTTCTAACACGAGCTGCAGGGGCCAGCAGACCAGAGGTGTTAGAGGGGCAGAAATCAGAAGTGGCGTTGGCCAGAGGGGTTTTCTGACCAGGTTGTGGAGTGATTTTGCTATGACCGCAGACAGGACAGGTACTGCAGCATCAATTCAAAGTGACAGGAGACAACATTTGTCCAGTATGGTTACTAACTATTTTTCATCCCTTATCGACGTTCTCCCTCAACCGTCATTCCCATTTGATTACTGGGCATCAAAATTAGACACCTGGCCAGAATTGGCAGAATATGCATTGCAGGAGCTTGCTTGCCCGGCAGCTAGTGTCCTATCAGAATGAGTATTCAGTGCTGCAGGTTCAATACTAACAGAAAAAAGGACTCGTCTGGCTACCCAAAATGTAGATGATCTAACCTTCATTAAAATGAACCACAACTGGATTTCGAATTCTTTTGCCCCACCTTGCCCGGCTGACACCTAGCTTTCCTATGTAAAGGTCTTGCCTGTGGACTATTCTGAACGACTTTTCCAATCTCGTAATTTGCAGCACCTGATTGTCCTGCATCCGACATGTTAACACCTCCCTAAATGGCCAAAGTCCCCACACGGGGCCGTGGTATCGCCACTTGGCGCCAGCACCCGTGAGAGTACTGTTTGTCTGAAGAGGTGGGTGTGCCCGCTTTTGGTCGACGGCACTGCCACTAGGTTCCTCATAGTACAATAAAGTGTCTGGCGGTGGTGGTGCGCACCCAACGTCAGACACACCGTTGTAATATGAGGGGCCCTGGGCCTGTACCGCCGGCCACAAGACAGTCCCCCCCCAGGTCAAACAGTGCTCTACCACTTGCAAAATTTTCTCTCACAGCTCCACCAATGTTTAGTCTATGCGCTGACATCCTTCAATGCCTGGCACTGTCAATACCATTGTATTGACATTTTTCTTATGTTAGGCCTTCGAAGCCTGTCTGCGGTCACTCCTTCCACTAGGCCTCCACTGACCTGTCTACTGCTGCCCGGGTTCCCCTGGAACCAATTTTAAATTGCCTACAGCCAGCCCAATTTATTATGTTAGGGCTTCGAAGCCTGTCTGCGGTCCCTTCTTCCACTAGGCCTCCACTGACCTGTCTACTGCCGCCCGTGTTCCCCTGGAACCAATTTTAAATTGCCTACAGCCAGCCCAATTTATTATGTTAGGGCTTCGAAGCCTGTCTGCGGTCCCTCCTTCCACTAGGCCTCCACTGACCTGTCTACTGCTGCCCGGGTTCCCCTGGAACCAATTTTAAATTGCCTACAGCCAGCCCAATTTATTATGTTAGGGCTTCGAAGCCTGTCTGCGGTCCCTCCTTCCACTAGGCCTCCACTGACCTGTCTACTGCCGCCCGTGTTCCCCTGGAACCAATTTTAAATTGCCTACAGCCAGCCCAATTTATTATGTTAGGGCTTCGAAGCCTGTCTGCGGTCCCTCCTTCCACTAGGCCTCCACTGACCTGTCTACTGCTGCCCGGGTTCCCCTGGAACCAATTTTAAATTGCCTACAGCCAGCCCAATTTATTATGTTAGGGCTTCGAAGCCTGTCTGCGGTCCCTCCTTCCACTAGGCCTCCACTGACCTGTCTACTGCCGCCCGTGTTCCCCTGGAACCAATTTTAAATTGCCTACAGCCAGCCCAATTTATTATGTTAGGGCTTCGAAGCCTGTCTGCGGTCCCTCCTTCCACTAGGCCTCCACTGACCTGTCTACTGCTGTCCGTGTTCCCCTGGAACCAATTGTAAATTGCCTACATCCCAATTTTTGTTATGTTAGGCCTTTGAAGCCTGTCTGCGGCCCGTTCTTTCCACTACTACTACACTGACCAGGCCACTGCTGCCCGTGTTCCCCTGGAACCAATTTTAAATTGCCTACAGCCAGCCCAATTTATTACGTTAGGCCTTCAAAGCCTGTCTGCGGTCCCTCCTTCCACTAGGCCTCCACTGACCTGTCTACTGCTGCCCGTGTACCCCTTGAACCAACATCAGAAAATATAAAAATAAGTATTTTGCTTATAAAAAAGAAAATACTGGAGAGATATCAAATGCAGACATTTTAACATTAAAAACAAACACATACAACAAAAATCTGGTACAGTACTAAAAATGGCCACCAGCTACAATAACTTTCTCCTGCAAGTAGTTAACTGAAAGTTTTTTTCAATTTAAAACACAGATATGGCATCCAACGAGTGTTGTCCTGTCGCGTCTTCTTTATATTATTGCCAAGAAGATGCAAAACAATGAAAATAATAAAATCATTATTTACCAAAAAAATAGAGTAAGTCAAAACCACATTGCAAATAAACATTCATTACAAATAAAGAAGCAGGGCGCGTCCGAGGGTGAGTATATACCTAATAAGAATATAATCACCCTCGGACGCGCCCTGCTTCTTTCCGACAGCCTTCCTTCCTAAGAATCAGCCCTTCCGTGGTGTAGAGAGAGGGTGTGTTACACTCCAAGGTGTTCCCCAGGTTGCCTTTCCTGAGCTTCGATCTTCATGCTCTCGTTTAGTAGTTGTCGGAAAGTAGGCTGCATTAGGCCTACAAATTGGGTATGGGGTGGAGAGAGATGGTGTGTTACACTCCAAGGTGTTCCCCAGGTTTCCTTGCCATTGCTTCGGTCTTCCGACTCTCGTTTAGTAGTTGTAGAAAACTACACTGCATTAGGCCTACAAAATGGGTATCGGGTGGAGAGAGATGGTGTGTTACACTCCAAGGTGTTCCCCAGGTTTCCTTGCCATTGCTTCGGTCTTCCGACTCTCGTTTAGTAGTTGTAGAAAACTACACTGCATTAGGCCTACAAATTGGGTATCGGGTGGAGAGAGATGGTGTGTTACACTCCAAGGTGTTCCCCAGGTTTCCTTGCCATTGCTTCGGTCTTCCGACTCTCGTTTAGTAGTTGTAGAAAACTACACTGCATTAGGCCTACAAATTGGGTATCGGGTGGAGAGAGATGGTGTGTTACACTCCAAGGTGTTCCCCAGGTTTCCTTGCCATTGCTTCGGTCTTCCGACTCTCGTTTAGTAGTTGTAGAAAACTACACTGCATTAGGCCTACAAATTGGGTATCGGGTGGAGAGAGATGGTGTGTTACACTCCAAGGTGTTCCCCAGGTTTCCTTGCCATTGCTTAGGTCTTCCGACTCTCGTTTAGTAGTTGTAGAAAACTACACTGCAATAGGCCTACAAATTGGGTATCGGGTAGAGAGAGATGGTGTGTTACACTCCAAGGTGTTCCCCAGGTTTCCTTGCCATTGCTTCGGTCTTCCGACTCTCGTTAAGTAGTTGTAGAAAACTACACTACATTAGGCCTACAAAATGGGAATCGGGTGGAGAGAGATGGTGTGTTACACTCCAAGGTGTTCCCCAGGTTTCCTTGCCATTGCTTCGGTCTTCCGACTCTCGTTTAGTAGTTGTAGAAAACTACACTGCATTAGGCCTACAAATTGGGTATCGGGTGGAGAGAGATGGTGTGTTACACTCCAAGGTGTTCCCCAGGTTTCCTTGCCATTGCTTCGGTCTTCCGACTCTCGTTTAGTAGTTGTAGAAAACTACACTGCATTAGGCCTACAAAATGGGTATCGGGTGGAGAGAGATGGTGTGTTACACTCCAAGGTGTTCCCCAGGTTTCCTTGCCATTGCTTCGGTCTTCAGACTCTCGTTTAGTAGTTGTAGAAAACTACACTGCATTAGGCCTACAAAATGGGTATCGGGTGGAGAGAGATGGTGTGTTACACTCCAAGGTGTTCCCCAGGTTTCCTTGCCATTGCTTCGGTCTTCCGACTCTCGTTTAGTAGTTGTAGAAAACTACACTGCATTAGGCCTACAAAATGGGTATCGGGTGGAGAGAGATGGTGTGTTACACTCCAAGGTGTTCCCCGGGTTTCCTTGCCATTGCTTCGGTCTTCCGACTCTCGTTTAGTAGTTGTAGAAAACTACACTGCATTAGGCCTACAAAATGGGTATCGGGTGGAGAGAGATGGTGTGTTACACTCCAAGGTGTTCCCCAGGTTTCCTTGCCATTGCTTCGGTCTTCAGACTCTCGTTTAGTAGTTGTAGAAAACTACACTGCATTAGGCCTACAAAATGGGTATCGGGTGGAGAGAGATGGTGTGTTACACTCCAAGGTGTTCCCCAGGTTTCCTTGCCATTGCTTCGGTCTTCCGACTCTCGTTTAGTAGTTATAGAAAACTACACTGCATTAGGCCTACAAAATGGGTATGGGGTGGAGAGAGATGGTGTGTTCCACTCCAAGGTGTTCTCCAGGTTGCCTTTCCTGAGCTTCTATCTTCAGGCTCTCGTTAAATTGTGGTTAAATGTAACAACTGCATTTGGCGTACTAGTTGGTTTGGGGCCTACTAACAGTGTCTGCCGCTCCTTGCTGTTCTCCTGGTTTCCTGTCCTGAAATTCCGTTTTCAGGCGCTCGTTAAGTAGTTGTTAATGTTAGACTGCATTTGGCCTACTAGTTGGGTTGGGGCCTACTATCGGTGTCTGCCACTCCTTGCTGTTCTCCTCCACTGAACAAAGCTGTGCCGCCTGTTTACTACGGTTGCCAATTTTGAACTGCATTTCGACTACTTACTGATTTGGGCCTACTCTCTGTGTCAGCCTCTCATTCCAGTTGTCCTCCACTGCAATGCCCCCTGGTTATTCCTGTGTTACCAATTTTGAACTGCATTTAGCCAACTTTATTCTTTGGGCCTATATCTGTGTTTCTTCCTCATCCTGCCCATTGCCCAGCCAGTGATAGATGAGTCTGCTGGTACATTGACCCATAACGCAACATTCCCCGTGCACGCTACACAACAACATTGTGACCCTGCTGAAAGTCAGGTTGCTCTTCCCGCATACCATACCACCTTACACGGGGACAAAGAGGAAGGTGCAGATGAAAGTGCAGGTTCCTTCATCAGATGGGGGGAGGAATACTAGTTGGCGACGTCACTGGCACAGGGCCTCTCATAGTACGCAAAAGTGTTGCTGCCGGTGGGAGGCGCCCCCGCCGTGCAAACATACCGCTGTACTTTGAGGGGCCCTGTGCCAGTGCCAATGCCAACGAGTGGGCCCCCCCTGCTTGCTCAGGTTCACAGCACTTGCAAAGTTGAAATACTTACCTCTCCCTGCTCCACTGCCGTGACGTGGTCCAGATTTCCTGGGCCCACTAATTACTTGAACCAGCCCTACCCACCACAACTTTAGCCAAATGACCCCCAATTTCAAATGCCTTCCAATTATTATAAGGTAAATTACGCTTGACAAGCTTCATTAAGAAGAATGGATGGTTTTGACATTAAAATGGGCACTCTAGGTGTTTTCCTGGCCCCCACTCACTGCCGACTATGCTGCCCCATTGACTTGCATTGGGTTTCGTGTTTCGGTCGATCCCGACTTTACGTCATAATCGGCCGATTTCACTCGACCCGACTTTTGAGATAGTCGGGTTTCGCGAAACCCGGCTCGACTCTAAAAAGGTCAAGGTCGCTCAACTCTAGTCATTAATAAAAAGGGTTAAAAAGAAGAGGGGCCAATACTGACCCCTGTGGTACCCCACTGCTAACCGCTAACCAGTCCGAGTGTGCTCCATTAATAACTACCCTTTGTTTCCTATCCCTGAGCCAGCTCTTAACCCACTTACACATATTTTCCCCTATCCCCATTATTCTCATTTTATGTATCAACCTTTTGTGTGGCACCGTATCAAAAGCTTTTGAAAAGTCCATATACACTATGTCCACTGGGTTCCCTTGGTCCAGTCCGGAACTTACCTCTTTATAGAAGCTGATCAGATTAGTCTGACATGAACGGTCCCTAGTAAACCTGTGCTGATACTGGGTCATGAGGTTATTCCTCTTCAGATACTCCAGTATAGCATCCCTTAGGCTACGTTCACACTAGCGTTGTGCGCCGCTGCGTCGGCGACGCGACGCACAACGCACCAAAAAACGTGTGCAAACGCACGCATAAACTCTGCGTTTTTCGACGCGTGCGTCGTTTTTTGACGAAAATCGGACACAAGAAAAATGCAACTTGTTGCGTTTTCTTGGTCCGACGCTAGCGTAAAAAAAGACGCACGTGTCGGAAAACGCAACAAACAAAAACGCATGCGTCCCCCATGTTAAACATAGGGGCGCATGACGCGTGCGTCGCCGCTGCGTCGCCCGACGCTAGCGCGACGCACACTAGCCGAACGCTAGTGTGAGCGTAGCCTTAGAATGCCCTCCAGGATTTTACCCACAGTAGAGGTTAAGCTTACTGGCCTATAATTACCGAGTTCAATTTTTGTCCCCTTTTTGAATATTGGCACCACATTTGCTATACGCCAGTCCTGTGGTACAGATCTTGTTATTATGGAGTCTTTAAAGATTAAAAATAATGGTCTATAATAATAATAATAATAATAATAATCTTTATTTATATAGCGCCAACATATTCCGCAGTGCTTTACAGTTTAACAGTTTCAAACGCAAACAGTAACAACGTTTACAATACAATAATTAAAGCAAAATAAAACGACCCTGCTCGTGAGAGCTTACAATCTACAATGAGGTGGGGGAGATACAAAGTACAGGTGTGTATTTACAATGATGTATTTACAATGATGGTCCAGCCTTCTTCAGGGGGTGGGGCATAGATGGAGATCGTGAATGGGCTACACACACACAAACATAAAATGACTTTGATTACTGAATGTGATAGGCCGCTCTGAACAAATGTGTTTTGAGCGAGCGCCTAAAACTATGCAAATTGTGGATGGTACTAATATCTTGGGGTAGAGCATTCCAGAGGATTGGCGCAGCAAGGGAGAAGTCTTGGAGTCGGGAGTGGGAGGTACGGATTAGTGCAGAGGTTAGTCAAAAGTCATTTGCAGAGCGCAGCGGTCGGTTAGGCCAATAGACAGAAATGAGGGAGGAGATGTATGGGGGTGCCGCACTGTGGAGAGCTTTGTGGGTGAGAGTAAGTACTATGAATTGTATCCTGTAATGAATGGGCAGCCAGTGTAACGACTGGTGAAGAGCGGACGAGTCCAAGTAACGATTAGCCAGATGGACAACCCTGGCTGCTGCATTAAGGATGGACTGGAGAGGGGAAAGTCGAGTAAGGGGGAGGCCAATTAGTAGAGCATTACAGTAGTCCAGGCGGGAGTGGATCAGGGCGACAGTGAGGATTTTTGTTGTTTCCATGGTGAGAAAAGGGCGGATTCTAGAGATGTTCTTTAGGTGTAAGCGGCACGAGCGGGCAAGAGATTGTATATGGGAGGTGAAGGAGAGATCGGAGTCAAACATAACACCCAGACAGCGCGCCTGCTGCCGGGGTGTTATTATGGTGCCACCCACGGAGAGGGAAACGTCAGATTTAGGGAGGTTAGTAGATGGCGGGAGCAGAAGAAGTTCAGTTTTGGAGAGGTTGAGTTTCAGATAGAGAGCGGACATGATGTTGGAGACTGCAGACAGACAGTCAGTGGCGTTCTGTAGTACAGCGGGGGTAAGGTCAGGGGAGGATGTGTATAGTTGTGTGTCATCAGCATAATGATGGTACTGAAAGCCAAATCTGCTGATGGTCTGTCCAATTGGGGCCGTGTAGAGAGAGAAGAGAAGGGGGCCAAGAACTAAGCCCTAAGGTACCCCGACAGTGAGAGGAAGAGGAGATGAAGTGGAGCCAGAGAACAGAACACTGAAGGAGCGGTCAGAAAGATAGGAGGAGAACCAGGAGAGAGCAGTGTCCTTAATGCCAAGTGACTGGAGCCTAGAGAGTAGGAGAGGGAGGTCAACAGTGTCGAAAGCTGCAGAAAGGTCGAGAGGAATGAGCACAGAGTGGTCACCGTTACGTTTTGCTGTCAGAAGGTCATTGCTCACTTTGATGAGTGCAGTTTCTGTCAAATGTAGGAGGCAGAATCTGGACTGTGAAGGGTCTAGGAGGGAGTGAGTGGATAGGTAACGGGTAAGGCGGGAGTATATCAGTCGCTCCAAGAGTTTAGAGATGAAGGGGAGATTGGAGACTGGTCTGTAGTTGTTTGTGCAGGATGGGTCGAGGGTGGGTTTCTTTAGTAATGGAGTAATGATAGAGTGTTTGAAGGAGGAGGGGAAAGTGCCAGAGGAGAGGGAGAGATTAAAGATTGTAGTTAGGTGAGTTGTGGCGACTAGAGAGAGAGACTGGAGGATATGTGAGGGAATGGGGTCGGTGGTGCATGTAGTCGGACGAGAAGAGGAGAGGAGCCGGGAGACTTCTTCTGTGATGGGATCGAATGTGGAGAGTGAGCCAGGGGAAATGCAGGGCTACTTGGTCAAGGGTGCTTCTAAGAGTGTCATTGAAGTGATGTACGGCCAGATCAGGACAGGAAAAAGAAGAGATTGGGGACATTGATGAGTGTAGGGAGTCTGAAAGTGTATGAGGGTTAATGGCATGTAGATTTCTGACTGAATGGTAGGTAGGAGGGTGCTGGGGTGAGCTAGGATTTGTGAGTGTGAAAGAGATAATGTTGTGGTCAGAGAGGGGAAGAGGTGAGTTATCAAGGTTCGAGATTGAGCAGAGTCCGGCGAAAACCAGGTCCAGGGTGTTACCGTTTTTGTGTGCTTCAGAGGTTGAGAGCTGTGAGGGGCCTAGAGAAGTCGTTAGTGATAGAAGCTGGGATGCAGATGTGGAAGTGGGGCTGTTTATGGGGATGTTGTAGTCTCCCAGGATAAGGGTTGGTAGTTCTGAGGACATGAAGTGCGGCAGCCAGGCAGAGAAATGGTCCAGGAAGTGGGTGGGTGAGCTTGGGGGCCGGTATATGACCACTACTCTGGGGGAGAGGGGACAGAAGAGCCTGATGGTGTGGACTTCAAAAGAAGGGAATGAGAGTGATGGAACTGGGGGGATGACCTGGAAAGTGCATTGTGGGGACAGGAGTATACCGACTCCGCCACCAGGTCTGTTTGTGGGTTTTGGGGAATGGGAGAATTGTAAGCCACCATGGGAAATGGCAGCAGGAGAGACAGTGTCAGAATCCTGAATCCAGGTTTCCGTGAGGGCCAACAGATTCGGAGAGTTTTTCAGAAAGTAATTGTGAAGGAAAGGAAGCTTGTTGCAAACAGACCGTGGATTCATGAGACAGAAGAGCACCTTCAGCAACCGGCTTATACTTCTGAGGTGTAAGAAGGAAAAATATAGGAAATCGTTTGTGCGAACTGCCATGGGAATGTACAACAATAACATTAGGGTTAAACCACCAAGGTGAATGTCTACTTATTTCTCTACATTTCAGTTCACTTGTTGTGTATGTCCTATTCTAATGTATAATGTTCTTCTGTCAACAAACTGTCATGTCAACTATGTAATGATTTTTATGATTTAAGTTGTGCTGCTGTCATACCATAATTTCCCACGGGATCAATAAAGTGTATCGTATCGTATCGGATTCCAAAGGGCACAATTAAAAGAAGGAGATGAAGGAGTGCAAATAATATTAGTAAGATTATTAAGGTTTCGATGTGAGGTAGGGTAGGGGTTGAGGTTGGGGGATGGGGGACCGGGGTTGGGGGAGATATCCCCTGAAATCAGTAGGAGCAGGAAAATAAAGAGCAAGTAGTTTTTGGAATTGTATTAAGTTTTTTTGTGCAGTGTGTTTGGGTAAGATGGACTGAGGTTTTTCAAAAAGGTGAGAAGCGCATGGGAGCTGTACATGGGAGAGGGAAGGAGTGAGGAGCTGAAGTATATGAGTCGTGATGAAGGGGGGGATTGGTCGGTGTAAGTGGATTGCAAGGGAACATAGGAGGATAGGAATAAAGCACATGGATAGACTTGAGTGCAGAGTGTGGGTTACCTGACTCCTGCCCTGACTAACTGCCATGGAATAACTGCTGCATCACGACGCTTAGCTCCGTGATGCTTTGCTTCTGGGACGCGTGCACCCCCACACGCGTGCACCCCTAAGGATGGTTCTAAATTTATAGTCCAGACTGCTAAGTCAGAAGAGATGGATTGTGGGACTAGGGTGGGGATAATTTGCCAGCTGGGAGCAGCACACCAGGGGCTTTTTTTTTGTTAGATCAAAGACATTCAGCCTGGTAACAACTACTTTAACACCTTCCTTCCATCAGTCTATCAATGACTGTACTTAATTCCTGCAGTACTCGGGGGTGTATTCAATTCGGGCCCAGAGATTTGTCAATTTTAGTGATTTTTAGACGCCGCCGCACTTCCTGCTGGGTTAAGCAGGTGACACTTAATGGGGAATTTTTGTTATCACTAGACATTTTGTCTGCCATGGGATTTTCTTGTGTAAATACTGATGAAAAAAGTCATTTAGCATATTGGCTTTTTCCTCATCCTCATCCACCATCTCACCCAGACTATTTTTAAGGGGGCCAACACTATCATTTTTTAGTTTCTTACTATTTACGCAGTTAAAGAATATTTTGGGATTACTTTTACTCTCTCTGGCAATGAGTCTCTCTGTCTCAATCTTTGCTGCCTTGATTTGCTTTTTACAGACTTTATTTAATTTTTTGTATTTATTTAATGCCTCCTCACTACCTATTCCTTAAAATCTCTAAATGCTTTCTTTTTGTCACTTATTGCACCCCTTACAGCTCTATTTAGCCATATTGGTTTCCTCCTATTTCTAGTATGTTTATTCCCATACGGTATATACTGTGCACAGGTCCTATCCAGGATGCTAATAAACGTTTCCCATTTTCTTTGTGTATTTTTGTGTCTCAGGATATCGTCCCAGTTAATTGCACCAAGATCATCTCTCATCCGTTGGAAATTTGCCCTCCTGAAGTTTAGTGCTCTTGTAACCCCTCTACTATACATCTTATTAAAGGATACGTGAAAACTTATTATTTTGTGATCACTATTCCCCAAGTGACCCCCAACCCTTATATTTGCTATGCGGTCTGGCCTGTTGGTTAATATTAGGTTTAGCAGTGCCCCCCTTCTTGTTGGGTCCTGAACCAGTTGTGAAAGGTAATTGTCTCTCATAGTTGTCAAAAACCGATTACCTTTGCTGGAACTGCAGATTTCCGTTCCCCAATCTATTTCAGGGTAGTTGAAGTCCCCCATAATAATTACTTCCCCTTGAGTCGCAGCTTCATCTATTTGCTTTACGAGGATATTCTCCATTGCTTCCATTATTTTTGAAGACTTATAACAAACCCCTATCAGTAATTTATTATTTTTCCCCCTCCCCTTATCTCCACCCACAGGGACTCTACATTTTCATTAGATTCACCTATAATATCACACCGGATGGGTTTTAAAGATGATTTTACATATAGACACTCCCCTCCCCCTCGCTTATCCATTCGGTCATTTCTGAACAGGCTATAGCCCTGCAAGTTAACAGCCCAGTCATGGCTCTCATCCAGCCACGTTTCAGATATCCCCACCATGTCATAATTATGCTCCAACAACATTAGTTCTAATTCGTCCATTTTGTTGGCGAGGCTTCTGGCATTAGTATACATGCACTTGATGTTAATTTCTGTACCTCTATTCTTTCTTAAATTATTAACTGTTCTAACCCCACCCCCCAAGTCACCGCCACCCCCATCTTCCTTATTTGTGCCCAGGTCTCTATCTGCACTATCTCCCCCTCCTATAAATTGAATACCCTCCCCCCCCAATTCCTAGTTTAAACACTGCTCCAACCTTCTAGCCATTTTCTCCCCCAGCACAGCTGCACCTTCCCCATTGAGGTGCAGTCCGTCCCTAGCGTAGAGCCTGTAGCCAACTGAGAAGTCGGCCCAGTTCTGCAGGAACCCAAACCCCTCTTTCCTACACCAATTCTTGAGCCACTTATTAACGTCCCTAATCTCCCGTTGCCTCTCTGGCGTGGCACGTGGTACCGGCAGTATTTCAGAAAATACCACGTTGGAGGTCCTTGCTTTCAGCTTGCAGCCTAATTCCCTGAAATCATCTTTAAGGACCTTCCACCTACCTCTAACTTTGTCATTTGTGCCAATGTGCACCATGACCGCTGGGTCCTCACCAGCCCCTTCCAATAATCTGTCCACCCGATCAGCGATGTGTCGGACTCGAGCGCCAGGTAGGCAGCACACTGTTCGACAATCCCTGTCTTTGAGACAGATTGCCCTATCTGTTCCCCTAATAATTGAGTCCCCCACTACCAGCACCTGTCTGGCCTGCCCTGCTCTCCTATTTCCCTCCTTACTGGAGCAGTCACTCCCCCGGCTTTCAGAGGACATGCCTGGCTGCAGCAGTGCTACCCCTGTACTGGCACCCCCCTCATCTGCCAACTTAGCAAACTTATTGGGGTGTGCCAGATCAGGACTAGCCTCCCTGGCACTCTTCCCGGCTTTCTAACTGTCACCCAGCTTGCTACTTCACCGTCCTGCAGCTCCATCCTACCATCCCCTGCCTCATCTATCCCATTGAGCGTCTGCTCCGTGAGCAGAAGACTCCTCTCCATATTGTCTATGGATCTCAGTGTTGCCAGCTGCACATTTAGAGTCAGAATCTGGGTTTCCAAATGCACAACGTGTTCACATCTCGCACAGCAGTATGCACCCTCGACCGGCTGATAAAGGACTGCATACATGTGGCAAGATGTGCACTGGATGGCATTAACAAGAGTGGAGCACATTTCCTAATGGGGATTGCACCAGACAGAAACGTTAAACAAAAAAAATAAAATAAATGCAAAGTATCAATAAAACACAGACAGCAATTCAGTAATTCCTCCCTTGGAAACTCCCTGACTCCAAAGTCACTGAATCACAAGTCACACTTACCGCCGTTCACACTTACGCTCAGGTCACACTCAGCTCGCTCACACTTGCCAAGCTGAAGATTTAAAGAATTTTTTTTCTTTTTCCCCTAAGCTGCAATCCACATTGCTGCTCAATGCACTTCCAAAAAGTGTCTTTGAGGGGCCTATTTGACAGCAAATACCCAAAGTGAAACCATTCTAAAAACTACACCCCTTAAGGTGCTCAAAACCACATTTAAGAAGTGTATTAACCCTTCAGGTGCTTCACAGGAATTAATGGAATATGGTAGGAAAAAATTTACATTTAACTTTTTTCACAAAAATTTATTTAGCTATTAGATTCAATTTTAATTTTAATTTTCACAAGGGCATCAGGACAAAGTTGACCCCAAAATGTTTTGTGCAATTTCTTCGGAGCATGACAATACCACATATGTGTGGAAAAAAAACTACTGTTTGAATGCACAGCAGGGCTTGGAATGGAAGGAGCACAGTTTGACTTTTTGAGTACAAAATTTGCTGGAATCGAGAGCGAACGCTCCTAAACTTCTCTTTGGCCAATATGGTTCTAGACAGGAACTTTACAGTTTTGCACCAGCAGGTTTAAAGTCTGATCTTTCCATACAGATGGTATTCATTGAAAGCAATGTTTTCTTGCATACAATATTCTCTACAATTGTTTCTGTCTTTGCAATAATAATTTTTCGGGTTAACCTTTATACAGACTATGACCAGCTGCACTTATGCACTTTAGTACTATTTGCTGTTCTACTATCTGTTTGCTTACTGACTTTTAACATGGTGCTGACAATAGGGGCATTAAAGGGACACTGTCACCTGAATTTGGAGGGAACAATCTTCAGCCATGGAGGCGGGGTTTTGGGGTTTTTGATTCACCCTTTCCTTACCCGCTGGCTGCATGCTGGCTGCAATATTGGATTGAAGTTCATTCTCTGTCCTCCATAGTACACGCCTGCGCAAGGCAAGATTGCCTTGTGCAGGCATGTACTACGGAGAACAGAGAATGAACTTCAATCCAATATTGCAGCCAGCATGCAGCCAGCGGGTAAGGAAAGGGTGAATAAAACACCCGAAAACCCCGCCTCCATGGCTGAAGATTGTTCCCTCCAAATTCAGGTGACAGTGTCCCTTTAAGCTTTTGGCTGTCTTATGCTGTGCCTTTTTTGTACATGTATTGGTTTATCAGCTTACCCACATAATAATATTGTATATATACAGCTCTGACAAAAATTAAGAGACCACTGCAAAATTTTCAGTTTCTCTGATTTTTTTCTTTATAGGTATATTTTTGAATAAAATGTAAATTGTTCTTTTATTCTATAAACTACTGACAACATGACTCCGAAGTTCCAAGCAATATATTTTGTAATTATTTTCTGAAAATGAGAAATGGTCAAAATAACAAAAAAATGCATTGTTTGCAGACCTCAAATAATGCAAAAAAAAGTTATTAATCATTTAGAAACAACAACACTAATGTTTTAACTCAGGAAAAGTTCAGAAATCAATATTTTGTGGAATAGAGATGCTCTAGCAAGTCTGGAATTGGGCAGGCTAATCTTTGCGAAGGACGTATGAATCAAGTCGCATACAAGGTTATCCTGGAGAAACAGTTAATTCCTTCTGCTCAGGCAATGTTCCCCAACTCTGAGGACTGTTTTTCCAGCAGGACAATGCACCATGCCACGCAACTAGGCAAATCAAGGTGTGGATGAAGGACCACCATATCAAATCCCTGTCATGGCCAGCCCAATCTCCAGACCTGAACCCCATTGGAAACCTTTGGAATGTAATCAATAGGATGATGGATAGTCACAAGCCATCAAACAAAGAAGAACTGCTTACTAGGGTTGAGCGACTTTTACTTTGTTAGGGTCGAGTCAGGTTTCGCGAAACCCGACTATCTCTAAAGTCGAGTCGAGTGAAATCGGCCGATTATGATGAAAAGTCGGGGATCGACCGAAACACGAAACCCAATGAAAAGTCAATGGGAATTTTTTCTCTCTCTCTCTCTCTCTCCTCCGTCCCTGAACAGAAAAGCTGGTGTTACACACCTTCATTGGCTGAAAAAATGGCGCCAAGCGCGTCATACGAAGCGCGACTTTGGCGCGAAAGTCGCGTACCGCATGGCCAACCCCTGTTAGGGTTGGCGGAACGCACCAAATATATAATTTATTAAATGGAATTGGTGCGTTCGCAACCCGGGATCCACCGTGCAGGAAAGCACCTGCTGCTAAATAATGGTGGCTCTATATGGCGGTATATACCAACTCTGTTAGCTTCACAGAGTAACCGTGAGAGGAAAGCTCTGTGCCCTGTTAGACTTTCACAGAGGCACAGGCCAACTACCCAGATGTCAGCAGTGAGTGGTCATGCATGCATACAAAACTCCTCGCCGGAGATGCCAGCATTCTAGGGGCTTATTTCAGCCGGGTCCCTGGACCCACTTAAACACAATCTCCTCGCCGGAGGTGCCAGCATTCTAGGGGCTTATTTCAGCCGGGTCCCTGAACACATTCAAACACATGACCACATTGGCGCAAAGCATATAGCATAAGACGATACTAGCGCATGGCCATGCGGTCATGCGCAGTTTATATAGTTGCAGCACAGGAAGCTGCTACTGAAGTTTTTGCCCTTTCAGGACCTTCCAGAAGGACCAATGGAATGTACTGCAGCACCTGAGCATGTGACCGAACATGTGGCCCTCGACCTCCAATGGGAGACCCTGCCCTGGGCATGCTCAGTGTGAGTAAACAAGGACTTAGTCCCAGAGATGCTTGCTCGCCGCAGATCAGTGCAGGGTACCATAGGAAAGCCAGAAAAGGCAGTGGTGACCCTATGCACCGAATCAGCCCCAGCGAGACGCTGGGAGCGACGTCTCCGCTGAGCAGAGCCCACTGCGGCCGATACCGAATGGGAGACTGCAGCAGACACTGATCGAGATTCCCCCTGTGCAGCAGAGGAAACTCGACTCCCAACATTACCCCCCCCTCCTTGAGCCTCACTACGCTCAAAAGCTGCGATAAGCAGCGGAGCCCGAATGTGCTCCACAGGCTCCCAGGTTCTATCCTCTGGGCCGTGACCCTTCCAGTCCACCAGATAAAATTTCTTGCCACGTACCACCTTGCACCCCACAATAGCATTCACCTCAAACTCATCCGTGGATGAACCCGATGTCCCAGCAGATGACTCGGAAAACCGTGACAAATGAACGGGCTTTAAGAGGGAAACGTGGAAAGTATCGGTGATACCAAGGCGTGGAGGAATAGCCAAACGGTAGACCACAGGGTTGACCTGTTCCAGAACCTTAAACGGGCCAATGTAGCGAGGAGCAAACTTAGTGGACTCAACTCGCAGCCTGATGTTACGGGCAGAGAGCCACACTAAGTCGCCAGGAGCAAAGACCGGAGCGGGGCGCCGGTGTGTATCAGCCGAAACCCTCATTCTCTCCTTGGAGGCCCGGATGGCATCCTGTGTGCGGTCCCAGATGTCACGTGCCTTCACCGCCCAGTCTGCCACCCTAGAATCAGTGGATGACACGGGCATGGGCACAGGGACACGCGGATGCTGGCCATAATTAAGGAGAAAAGGAGTTTGACCAGTGGAATCGGCTACGGCGTTGTTCAGGGCAAATTCTGCCCAAGGTAGCAAAGATGCCCAGTCATCCTGCCTAGCAGAGACGAAATGTCGCAAATATGTCACCAGAGTCTGGTTGGTTCTCTCCACCAACCCATTCGTCTCAGGATGGTATGCAGAGGAGAGGTTTAACTCTATGCTGAGTAAACGGCAGAGCTCTCTCCAAAACCGAGATGCGAACTGGGGACCCCGATCGCTGACAATCTTATCAGGCATACCATGCAAACGGAAAACGTGTTTAATGAACAACACCGCCAAGGCCCGTGCTGAGGGTAACCGAGGAAGTGGCACCAAATGCACCATCTTGAAGAAATGGTCGGTGACAACCCAAATAATGGAGCAGCCACGCGACTTGGGTAGACCCACCACAAAGTCCATCCCGACCATCTCCCAGGGCCTGTCTGCCACCGGTAGAGGGTAAAGCAACCCAGCAGGCCGTTGCCGAGGAGACCGATTCTGGGCGCAAGAAACGCACGTCTGAATATAGTCCTTGACATCTCGGGCCATATGCGGCCACCAGTATGTTCTCGCCAGAAGCTCAGATGTCCTCTTGGTCCCAATATGCCCACCCACTCTGGAGGAGTGAGCCCAAGAGAGAACCTCCAGTCGCAAGTTAGCTGGTACGAAAGTCTTGCCCGGGGGCACAGACTCTAGCGAAACCGGAGCTACAGTTCTCAGGCTCTCAGAAGGGACAATAAGCCGAGGCTCCTCCTCCTCCGATGACACCACGGAGCGGGAGACAGCGTCAGCACGAACGTTCTTCTCCCCGGAGAGAAAATGGAGAGTAAAATGGAACCGGGAGAAGAACAGGGACCATCTAGCCTGGCGAGAATTCAGCCGCTGGGCCGTTTGCAGATACACCAAGTTCTTGTGGTCAGTGAAGACTTGGAAGGGAAAGCGAGCTCCCTCCAAGAGATGTCTCCACTCCGAAAAAGCCAACTTCATGGCCAGCAACTCCCTGTCCCCGATGGAATAATTCCTCTCAGCTGGTGTGAAGGTTTTGGAGAAGAAGAAGCAAGGATGCTTGCTTTGGAAAAGGACTGCTCCAGCACCAACGGATGAGGCATCCACCTCCAAGATAAATGGCTTATCAACATCGGGGCGATGTAGGATGGGAGCGCTAGCGAAGTGTGACTTGATCGAGAGAAAGGCTTTGGAGACCTCCTCTGACCACAACTTGGGATTTGCTCCCTTCTTGGTGAGGGCAACCAAGGGAGCTACCAAAGTTGAGAAGTGTGGAATGAACTGGCGATAGTAATTAATGAACCCCATAAAGCGCTGCACCGCTTTAAGAGAATGGGGTTCCTGCCAGTCCATTACAGCCTGTAGCTTGGCAGGATCCATAGCCAAACCCTGGGCAGAGATGATATAACCAAGGAAAGGCAAGGACTCCTGCTCAAACACACACTTCTCCAACTTGGCGTAGAGGGAGTTTGCCCGTAAGAGGTCGAAGACTTTGCGAACATCTCTCCGATGGGAGTCAATATCTGGAGAGAAGATGAGAATATCATCCAGATAGACAACGACCGAGGTGGTGAGCATATCCCGGAAGATGTCGTTCACAAAGTCTTGGAAAACGGCTGGGGCATTACAGAGCCCGAAGGGCATCACCAGATATTCATAGTGCCCATCCCTGGTGTTAAAAGCCATCTTCCATTCATCCCCCTCACGGATGCGAATCAGGTTGTAAGCACCCCGCAGATCTAACTTTGTAAATACCCTCGCTCCCCGTAGCCTATCAAACAGCTCAGATATCAGGGGTAGTGGGTACTTGTTCTTAACGGTGATGGCGTTAAGACCCCTGTAGTCTATGCATGGACGTAAGTCTCCAGTCTTCTTCTGTACGAAGAAAAACCCTGCCCCTGCCGGTGACACTGACTTCCTAATGAATCCTCTTGCCAGATTCTCCTGGATGTACTGGGACATTGCCCCCCGTCTCCGGGAGAGATAACGGATAGACTCGACCCCGGGGAGGCTCAGCACCAGGCAAGAGGTCAATAGGACAGTCATAGGGGCGGTGAGGCGGAAGGGTCTCCGCAGCTCTTTTGGAGAACACGTCTGCATAGGGCCAATAGTGCTTGGGGAGAGAGGAAAGATCTGCGGGTACCTGTGTAGTAGCAACCTGAACGCACTCCCTCAGACATCTACCCTCGCAATATTTACTCCAACCCAAAATTCTCCCAGAGGACCACTCAATATGAGGAGAATGGTAGCGAAGCCATGGTATCCCCAACAGGACCTCATCAATTCCCTCAGGAATGACTAATAGGGAGATTATCTCCTGATGTGATGGAGACACAGATAGCGTGAAAGGAATGGTTTGGTGGGTAATCTGTGAAGGTAGTGTTGACCCATTTACCACTCAAACGGTTACCGGCTTGGCGAGCATCACCAAGGGTATTGCGTGACGCTGGGCAAAAGCGGAAGACATAAAGTTACCCTCTGCCCCAGAATCCACGCATAGCTCGACCATAAGAGTGGATGGGCCTATGGTAATTGTCCCCTTGAAGGACAACTTTGAGGCAAACGTCGCCATGTCTAGTGTACCTCCTCCAACTGCCACTAGATGCTGACGTTTCCCCGACCGCTGAGGACCCTTGGAGGCAAGGTGTCCTGACTGCTGGCAAACATGACGGACCTTATGTGCACGGGCAGACTGAGACTTGGATCCCGCTCGTGTCACCTCTAAGGCCTCATGTGACTCGGATGCCTGGACTGGAGATTCCAAAGGTTTGGCGAAGGTGGGAGCCAGCCGAAACCTCTGCCTACACTGGGCTCGCTCCAACCTCCGCTCGTTAAAACGGAGGTCAATACGAGTAGATACGGCTATGGGCTCCTCCAGTGTGGCGGGAATCTCCCTAGTGGCCAAAGCGTCCTTCACATGGTCAGCCAACCCCCTCCAAAATACGGGAATGAGGGTTTTATCTGGCCATTCCAACTCAGACGCTAATGTCCGGAAGTGAACAGCAAAATGGCTGACCATGGTTGAACCCTGAGTCAAAGCCAGCAGTTGGAGCGCTGTATCATGGGTGACTTGAGGTCCTAAAAAGACCTGTTTCAGAGTGTCCAGAAACCTAGGAACACTCCGCACCACATGATTGTTGCGTTCCCACAGTGGCGTAGCCCACTCCAACGCTCTGTCCGACAGGAGAGAGATTATGAATCCCACCTTTGCCCGCTCAGTAGGGAAACGTGCAGCCAGAAGCTCGAGGTGTATACCACATTGGCTCACAAAACCCCTACAGGACTTACTGTCCCCAGAGTATCTCTCAGGCAAAGGAAGGTGAGATAGGGTCGGAACAGAGGTGGCAGTGGGTAAAGCTGCTGCAGCCACGCTAGCAGCCTGAACAGCTATTGCGGTAACATCCACCGCCGAGGTTGCACGCTCAATAGACGACAACCGGCCCTCCAGCAGCTGGATGTACCCCTGCAATCGCTGTTCATCCGCCATTACTTAGCCATATCCTGGCGCTAGTATACTGTTAGGGTTGGCGGAACGCACCAAATATATAATTTATTAAATGGAATTGGTGCGTTCGCAACTCGGGATCCACTGTGCAGGAAAGCACCTGCTGCTAAATAATGGCGGCTCTATATGGCGGTATATACCAACTCTGTTAGCTTCACAGAGTAACTGCGAGAGGAAAGCTCTGTGCCCTGTTAGACTTTCACAGAGGCACAGGCCAACTACCCAGATGTGAGCAGTGAGTGGTCATGCATGCATACAAAACTCCTCGCCGGAGATGCCAGCATTCTAGGGGCTTATTTCAGCCGGGTCCCTGAACACACTTAAACACAATCTCCTCGCCGGAGGTGCCAGCATTCTAGGGGCTTATTTCAGCCGGGTCCCTGAACACATTCAAACACATGACCACATTGGCGCAAAGCATATAGCATAAGACGATACTAGCGCATGGCCGTGCGGTCATGCGCAGTTTATATAGTTGCAGCACAGGAAGCTGCTACTGAAGTTTTTGCCCTTTCAGGACCTTCCAGAAGGACCAATGGAAAGTGCTGCAGTACCTGAGCATGTTTTGCCCTTTCAGGACCTTCCAGAAGGACCAATGGAATGTACTGCAGCACCTGAGCATGTGACCGAACATGTGGCCCTCGACCTCCAATGGGAGACCCTGCCCTGGGCATGCTCAGTGTGAGTAAACAAGGACTTAGTCCCAGAGAGGCTCGCTCGCCGCAGATCAGTGCAGGGTACCATAGGAAAGCCAGAAAAGGCAGTGGTGACCCTATGCACCGAATCAGCCCCAGCGAGACGCTGGGAGCGACGTCTCCGCTGAGCAGAGCCCACTGCGGCCGATACCGAATGGGAGACCGCAGCAGACACGGATCGAGATTCCCCCTGTGCAGCAGAGGAAACTCGACTCCTAACAACCCCACACAGGGATCGGGTCGGGTTTCATGAAACCCGACTTTGCCAAAAGTCGGCGACTTTTGAAAATGAACGATCCGTTTCGCTCAACCCTACTGCTTACATTTTTGTTCCAGTAGTGGCATAAGGTCACCCAAAAGCAGTGTGGAAGACTGGTGGAAAGCATGCCAAGACGCATGAAAGCTGTGATTAAAATTCATGGTTAGGCCGGCGTCACACTTGCGAGTTTTACGGACGTAAGAGCGCAGAATCTACGTCCGTAAAACTCGCAAAAAATACGGCACAATAATTCTCTATGCCTCTGCTCCTATTTGCCGTATTTTACTGATCAGTATTATACGGCTTTCTACGGCCGTACAAAATCGCAGCATGCTGCGTTTGTCACCGTACTGCGCAAGAAATACGCCAATGAAAGTCTATGGAAGCGTGAAAAATACGGATTACACACGGACAAGCAGTGTGACTTGCGAGAAATACGCAGCGCTGTTAGAGAGAAAAGCCGGCAATTCAGTGCGGTGTACAGTAAAATCACACTGACAGCTTACAGTCCAATAGGTAGAATAAATGTGTACACATAGAATAGGTATATATATATATATATGTCAGTGAGACACATATATGTATATATATTAATATTTATTCCAGCGCTATACAGCTTGAAAGCCGGTAATTCCAATACCGGCTTTTTCTTTCTCCTTCCTAAAACCCGACATGATTTGAGACATGGTTTACATACAGTAAACCATGTCTTCTCTCCATTTTTTTTGCAGATTCCACACTACTAATGTCAGTAGTGTGTATCTGCAAAATTTGGCCGTTCTAGCTCTTAAAATAAAGGGTTAAATGGCGGAAAAAATTGGCGTGGGCTCCCGCGCAATTTTCTCCGCCAGAGTAGTAAAGCCAGTGACTGAGGGCAGATATTAATAGCCTGGAGAGGGTCCACGGTTATTGCCCCCCCCCTGGCTAAAAATATCTGCCCCCAGCCACCCCAGAAAAGGCACATCTGGAAGATGCGCCTATTCTGGCACTTGGCCACTCTCTTCCCATTCCCGTGTAGCGGTGGGATATGGGGTAATGAAGGGTTAATGCCACCTTGCTATTGTAAGGTGACATTAAGCCTAATTAATAATGGAGAGGCGTCAATTATGACACCTATCCATTATTAATCCAATTGTAGTGAAGGGTTAAATAAAACACAAACACATTATTTAAAATTATTTTAATGAAATAAAAACAATGGTTGTTGCAGTATTTTATTCAACGCCCAATCCAGTCACTGAAGACCCTCGTTCTGTGAGTAAAAAAACATAATAAACCAACAATATACTTACCCTCCGCAGATCTGTAACGTCCAACGATGTAAATCCTTCTGAAGGGGTTAAAACATTTTGCAGCAAGGAGCTGTGCTAATGCAGGCTGCTCCTCGCTGCAAAACCCCGGGGAATGAGTCTAAAAATAGATCAATGATCTATATTTAGCTTTATTTGCGGTGAGGCGCCCTCTGCTGGCTGTTCATAGATCGTGGGAAATTACCTAGAAAGCCAGGGAGCTTTCTAGGTAATTTCCCACGATCTATGAACAGCCAGCAGAGGGCGCCTCACCGCAAATAAAGCTAAATATAGATCATAGATCTATTTTTAGCCTCATTCCCTGGGGTTTTGCAGCGAGGAGCAGCCTGCATTAGCACAGCTCCTTGCTGCAAAATGTTTTAACCCCTTCAGAAGGATTTACATCGTTGGACGTTACAGATCTGCGGAGGGTAAGTATATTGTTGGTTTATTATGTTTTTTTACTCACAGAACGAGGGTCTTCAGTGACTGGATTGGGCGTTGAATAAAATACTGCAACAACCATTGTTTTTATTTCATTAAAATAATTTTAAATAATGTGTTTGTGTTTTATTTAACCCTTCACTACAATTGGATTAATAATGGATAGGTGTCATAATTGACGCCTCTCCATTATTAATTACGGTAGGCTTAATGTCACCTTACAATAGCAAGGTGGCATTAACCCTTCATTACCCCATATCCCACCGCTACACGGGAATGGGAAGAGAGTGGCCAAGTGCCAGAATAGGCGCATCTTCCAGATGTGCCTTTTCTGGAGTGGCTGGGGGCAGATATTTTTAGCCAGGGGGGGGCCAATAACCGTGGACCCTCTCCAGGCTATTAATATCTGCCCTCAGTCACTGGCTTTACTACTCTGGCGGAGAAAATTGCGCGGGAGCCCACGCCAATTTTTTCCGCCATTTAACCCTTTATTTTAAGAGCTAGAACGGCCAAATTTTGCAGATACACACTACTGACATTAGTAGTGTGGAATCTGCAAAAAAAATGGAGAGAAGACATGGTTTACTGTATGTAAACCATGTCTCAAATCATGTCGGGTTTTAGGAAGGAGAAAGAAAAAGCCGGTAATTGAATTACCGGCTTTCAAGCTGTATAGCGCTGGAAAAAATATTAATATATATACATATATGTGTCTCACTGACATATATATATATATATATATACCTATTCTACGTGTACACATTTATTCTACCTATTCTACTGTAAGCTGTCAGTGTGATTTTACTGTACACCGCACTGAATTACCGGCTTTTCTCTCTAATATATGTGTCTACTGACATATATATATATATATATATATATATATATATATATATATATATATATATATATATATATATATATAGACAGTATATATATATTTTCTTTTCTTTTTGGGACACATGGATCACTTCTATAGCGGTATGTTGGTTTTGCTAGCCTGCGAGAAAACCACGCAGTACGGATGCCATACGGATTACATACGGAGGATGCCATGCGCAAAAAACGCTGACACACCCTGCCTACGGAGGAGCTACGGACCACTTTTTTCGGGACTTTTCAGCGTATTACGGCCGTAATATACGGACCGTATTGTTTTACGCTAAGTGTGACGCCGGCCTTATTCCACAAAATATGGATTTCTGAACTCTGCCTGAGTTAAAACAATAGTATTGTTGTTTCTAAATGATTATGAACTTGTTTTTTTTTTTTGCATTATTTGAGGTCTGCAAGCAATGCATTTTTTTGTTATTTTGACCATTTCTCATTTTCAGAAAATAAATACAAAATTTATTGCTTGGAACTTCTTAGACATGTTGTCTGTAGTTTATAGAATAAAAGAACAATTTATATCTTACTCAAAAATATACCTATTAAGAGAGAAATTAGACAAACTGAAAATTTTGCCGTGGTCTCTTAATTTTTGCCAGAGCTGTATATATGTCTTGTTTTCTAAAAATCTTTAAAAATCTTTACTTATTTTTCACTGATATACTGATATTTCGCCAATTGAATTTAGTGGAGGTTGGTTATTGCCATATTATGGGCGTAATCAGGCATTTAACCATTTTTAGTTTTTTTATTGTTGTTTATTAGTCTGTCTCGTTGCATGTGTTGTTGCTTATGCTAATAAAACCTATTTTAATTAAATTTTTGTGTGTTCCCTTCTGTTTCAGCATGCATCTTTCTCTCTCCTACTTAATCTATTGCCATTTAGCATGCTTCAGGAGAACCCCTTTGTTTGATTATTGATTAGTGGTGCCCTCTGTTTCCTTTTTTTAAAGAGAGCAGACGCTATGTCACATTTAAACAGCTCCTGATGTGCCTAAACAGTAGAAAATCCATAAAAGTGACCCCACTTTGAAAAATAGACCCACTCCAGGAACTTATCTAGGTGTGTGATGAGCATCTTGAACACCTGGTGCTTCACAGAAGTTTATAACACAAAAATTTAGTTTTTTTCATAAAGGTAACAGGAGAAATTGCACCTTAAAAATTGTTTAGCAATTTATCCTGAGTACGCTAATTCCCCATATGTGGGGTGAAAACTACTGTTTGGGTGCACAGCAGGGCTTGGAAGGGATGGAGCGCCATTTGACTTTCGGATCACAAAATTGGCTGGAATTATTACCAGACACCATGTCGCAATTGGAGAGTCCTTGATGTGCCAAAACAATGGAAATGGGGGGACACCACCCCATTTGTTGTAATTATTTATTTACTTTTTTTAAACGCCATGTGGACCTCTCTATTATTGATAACCAGCATTGCTAATGCTGTCAGCTGAAGGATGCAGCCTCTCCCATCAGCCATACCTGTTCTCGCCATTATTAGCTGTAGCAAGCGTCAGCTGATGGGAGTAGTAGTTCTGCCAGCTGACACCAGTGACCGGAAGTAAACTTCTCACCTACTATCACAGCTGGGGGCTTAATCTGTCATATGACGGCATGGGAACCATGGCTCTCTGACCGGCAGTAATGATTTACCGCACCACGGGTCACAGTCACAGCTGAGGGGTCACGCTGACATCTGACAGATTGTCCCTGCAGTGCTCTGATTGATGGTAACAATGTTACCAGGGGTAACGTTACCGCTGATCAGAACTGCAGGTAAAATCACTGCCTTCGTGGAAACCAGATCATTTACCAAATTTTGTGGAAAATGCTCAGGAATCTGAACACGAATCTGAATGTGCAACGTTCATGCCGACTTTGAGATTGGCAAATGTTTTCCTCTCGGAATTTATCCACAGGGGTAGTTTCGATTTTGACTTCATAAATGTTTTCCAGAAACAAGCAGCAGTGGATATTGATGAGTGAAAATTACAAACTGCTGTTGTAGTTACCAGTACATTGAAGTGACCAGTAGGTTGCAGTGACCAGTACGTTGTAGTGACCAGCACATTATGCCCAGCTCATACTTCTGGAGACATGCACCCGTAAATTAGGCGAGCTCTCATTGCTACAGAAATGCCAAACATGTGGTTTAGGCACACTGTGGCACTCAGAAGGGAGGGGGCATTTGGATTTAAGAGAGCAGAATTAGTTGGACTTCTTTTGGAGGACAAGGAACCATAGTACTTTTACAGAGCCTTTGTACTACTAGTAACATAGAAGTCACCTATATTTCACTATCAGATGATGGACCTGAGTGGGGGCTTTTTTTGTGTATTGAGTTGAAGCTTTTATTGGGAACATTTTATATAACATTTTGGATCACATTTATCCTGTGTTCTACTCTGAGCACTTACTTTGGGGTTTCCATGTAAATCTCCTGATTCAGACGAGACCACTGAAGGATTCATTCACTTTAATTCGGCAACAGAGTTACTCTGGACTCTGTCTGTCTTCTGTTCAGTGGTGTCCTTGTTTTCAGAGGTGCACAAAACTGTGGCCATCAACACATTTATGCATGCCTAAAAGGACAGATACCACCTCATCACAGGTTAGACAGTGTCCTCTGTGCCTCCATGTGCCTCATTATAGGGAATTTTCTACAGGGGGTTCTGTCTGAATCACGTATTTCAGAGATTTACATGGAAGCCCCGGTGTAAGTGCTCAGCGCAGAGTGCAAGATAAATGTGGGCCAAGCCCAAGCCTTATTGTGATCTTTGTGAGGCAGAATGAACAAATCAACAGTTGGTGAAGAATTTTTTTTTTTAAAATTTTTTACGCCATTTTTCATACGGTGTAAGTGATTAGGTGTCTTTATTCTTCTGGTTGGTGCAATTACAGCAATACCAGATTTATATCGATTTTTTATGTTTGGATGCTGTCACGCACTAAAAAATGCTTTTTATTGCAAAAAATAGTTTTTGCATCACCACATTTTGGGACTTATAATTTTTCCATATTTCGACTGACATAGTCATGTGTGGCTTATTTTTTGCGGGACAATTTGGCGTTTTTATTCGTACCATTTTCGGGCACATGACATTTTTTGATCACTTTGTATTCCGATTTTTGGGAGGCAGATTTAACAAAAACCAGCAGTTCAGTAATTGTTTTTTTTTTTATTGCTGTTCCGCTTGTGGTAAAATTGATATGGTAGATTTATTCTTTGGGTCAGTACGATTACAGCGATACCACATTTATATAATTTTTCTATGTTTTGTCGATTTTACACAATAAAAACTGCTGCTGCTGGCTGAGTCTAACAAGTCACCATAGCTTGACCTATGTGACAATGCTGGATCCCCGTGATGTTACATAGTTACATAGTTATTAACCCCTTTACCCCCAAGGGTGGTTTGCACGTCAATGACCAGGCCAATTTTTACAATTCTGACCACTGTCCCTTTATGAGGTTATAACTCCGAAACGCTTCAACGGATCCTGGTGATTCTGACATTGTTTTCTCGTGACATATTGTACTTCATGATAGTGGTAAAATTTCTTTGATAGTACCTGCGTTTATTTGTGAAAAAAACGGAAATTTGGCGAAAATTTTGAAAATTTCGCAATTTTCAAACTTTGAATTTTTATGCAATTAAATCACAGAGATATGTCACACAAAATACTTAATAAGTAACATTTCCCACATGTCTCCTTTACATCAGCATAATTTTGGAACCAAATTTTTTTTTTGTTAGGGAGTTATAAGGGTTAAAAGTTGACCAGCAATTTCTCATTTTTACAACACCATTTTTTTTAGGGACCACGTCTCATTTGAAGTCATTTTGAGGGGTCTATATGATAGAAAATGCCCAAGTGTGACACCATTCTAAAAACTGCACCCCTCAAGGTGCTCAAAACCACATTCAAGAAGTTTATTAACCCTTCAGGTGTTTAATAGGAATTTTTTGAATGTTTAAATAAAAATGAACATTTAACTTTTTTACACAAAAAATTTACTTCAGCTCCAATTTGTTTTATTTTACCAAGGGTAACATTAGAAAATGGACCCCAAAAGTTGTTGTCCAATTTGTCCTGAGTACGCTGATCCCCCATATGTGGCAGTAAACCACTGTTTGGGCGCATGGGAGAGCTCGGAAGGGAAGGAGCGCCGTTTGACTTTTCAATGCAAAATTGACAGGAATTGAGATGGGACGCCATGTTGCGTTTGGAGAGCCACTGATGTGCCTAAACATTGAAACCCCCCACAAGTGACACCATTTTGGAAAGTAGACCCCCTAAGGAACTTATCTGGATGTGTGGTGAGCACTTTGACCCACCAAGGGCTTCACAGACGTTTATAATGCAGAGCCATAAAAATAAAACAAAATTTTTTTCCCACAAAAATTATTTTTTAGCCCCCAGTTTTGTATTTTCCCTAGGGTAACAGGAGAAATTGGACCCATAAGTTGTTGTCCAATTTGTCCTGAGTACGCTGATACCTGATATGTGGGGGGGAACCACCGTTTGGGCGCATGGGAGGGCTCGGAAGGGAAGGAGCATCATTTGGAATGCAGACTTAGATGGATTGGTCTGCAGGCGTCACATTGCGTTTGCAGAGCCCCTAATGTACCTAAACAGTAGAAACCCCCCACAAGTGTCCCCATATTGGAAACTAGACCCCTCAATGAACTTATCTAGATGTGTTGTGAGAACTTTGAACCCCCAAGTGTTTCACTACAGTTTATAACGCAGAGCCGTGAAAATAAAAAATCTTTTTGTTTTCCCACAAAAATTATTTTTAGCCCCCAGTTTTGTATTTTCCCAAGGGTAACAGGAGAAATTGGTCCACAAAAGTTGTTGTCCAATTTGTCCTGAGTACGCTGATACCCCATATGTGAGGGTAAACCCCTGTTTGGGCACACGGGAGAGCTCTGAAGGGAAGGAGCACTGTTTTACTTTTTCAACGCAGAATTGGCTGGAATTGAGATCGGACGCCATGTCGTGTTTGGAGAGCCCTGATGTGCCGAAACAGTGGAAACCCCCCAATTATAACTGAAACCCTAATCTAAACACACCCCTAACCCTAATTCCAACGGTAACCCTAACCACACCTCTAACCCTGACACACCCCTAACCCTAATCCCAACCCTATTCCCAACTGTAAATGTAATCTAAACCCTAACCCTAACTTTAGCCCCAACCCTAACTGTAGCCCCAACCCTAACCCTAGCCCTAACCCTAACCCTAGCCCTAACCCTAACCCTAGCCCTAATCCTAGCCCTAACCCTAGCCCTAACCCTAGCCCTAACCCTAGCCCTAACCCTAACCCTAGCCCTAACCCTAGCCCTAGCCCTAACCCTAGCCCTAACCCTAGCCCTAACCCTAGCCCTAATGGGAAAATGGAAATAAATACATTTTTTTTTATTTTTCCCTAACTAAGGGGCTGATGAAGGGGGGTTTGATTTACTTTTATAGCGAGTTTTTTAGCGGATTTTTATGATTGGCAGCCGTCACACACTGAAAGACGCTTTTTATTGCAAAAAATATTTTTTGCAATACCACATTTTGAGAGCTATAATTTTTCCATATTTTGGTCCACAAAGTCATGTGAGGTCTTGTTTTTTGCGGGACGAGTTGACGTTTTTACTGAAAACATTTTCAAGCATGTGACATTTTTTGATCGCTTTTTATTCCGATTTTTGTGAGGAAGAATGACCAAAAACCAGCTATTCATGAATTTCTATTGGTGGAGGCGTTTATACCGTTCCGCGTTTGGTAAAATTGATGAATCAGTTTTATTCTTCGGGTCAGTACGATTACAGCGATACCTCATTTATATCATTTTTTTATGGTTTGGCGCTTTTATACGATAAAAACTATTTTACAGAAAAAATAATTATTTTTGCATCGCTTTATTCTCAGGACTATAACTTTTTTATTTTTTTGCTGATGATGCTGTTTGGCGGCTCGTTTTTTGCGGGACAATATGACGCTTTCAGCGGTACCATGGTTATTTATATATGTCCTTTTGATCGCGTGTTATTCCACTTTTTGTTCGGCGGTATGATAATAAAGCGTTGTTTTTTGCCTCGTTTTTTTTTTTTTTCCTTACGGTGTTTACTGAAGGGGTTAACTAGTGGGCCAGTTTTATAGGTCGGGTCGTTACGGACGCGGCGATACTAAATATGTGTACTTTTATTGGGTTTTTTTTTTATTTAGATGAAGAAATGTATTTATGGGAATAATATTTTTTTTTTTTTTTCATTATTTTGGAATATTTTTTTTTTTTTTTACACATTTGGAAATTTTTTTTTTTACTTTTTTACTTTGTCCCAGGGGGGGACATCACAGATCAGTGATCTGACAGTTTGCACAGCACTCTGTCAGATCACTGATCTGACATGCAGCGCTGCAGCCTTCACAGTGCCTGCTCTGAGCAGGCTCTGTGAAGCCACCTCCCTCCCTGCAGGACCCGGATCTGCGGCCATCTTGGATCCGGAGCAGGGAGCAGGGAGGGAGGTGAGACCCTCGCAGCAAATCGATCACATCGCGTTGCTGCGGGGGGCTCAGGGAAGCCCGCAGGGAGCCCCCTCCCTGCACGATGCTTCCCTGCACCGCCGGCACATCGCGATCATGTTTGATCGCGGTGTGCCAGGGGTTAATGTGCCGGGGGCGGTCCGTGACCGCTCCTGGCACATAGTGCCGGATGTCAGCTGCGATAAGCAGCTGACACCCGGCCGCGATCGGCCGCGCTCCCCCCGTGAGCGCGGCCGATCGGCTATGACGTACTATCCCGTCCAGGGTCAGATAAGCCCAGGGCACCTCGACGGGATAGTACGTCTAAGGTCACAGAGGGGTTAAGGTTGAAGGAAGACTATATGTCCATCTAGTTCAACCCATAGCCTAACCTAACATGCCCTAACATGTTGATCCAGAGGAAGGCAAAAAAAACCCATGTGGCAAAGAGTAAGCTTCACATTGGGGAAAAAAATTCCTTCCCGACTCCACATACGGCAATCAGACTAGTTCCCTGGATCAACGCCCTATCACGGAATCTAGTGTATATACCCTGTAACATTATACTTTTCCAGAAAGGTATCCAGTCCCCTCTTAAATTTAAGTAATGAATCACTCATTACAACATCATACGGCAGAGAGTTCCATAGTCTCACTGCTCTTACAGTAAAGAATCCGCGTCTGTTATTATGCTTAAACCTTTTTTCCTCCAACCGCAGAGGATGCCCCCTTGTCCCTGTTTCAGGTCTATGATTAAAAAGATCATCAGAAAGGTCTTTGTACTGTCCCCTCATATATTTATACATTAAAATAAGATCACCCCTTAGTCTTCGTTTTTCCAAACTAAATAGCCCCAAGTGTAATAACCTATCTTGGTATTGCAGACCCCCCAGTCCTGTAATAACCTTGGTCGCTCTTCTCTGCACCCGCTCCAGTTCAGCTATGTCTTTCTTATACACCGGAGACCAGAACTGTGCACAGTATTCTAAGTGTGGTCGAACTAGTGACTTGTATAGAGGTAAAATTATGTTCTCCTCATGAGCATCTATGCCTCTTTTAATGCATCCCATTATTTTATTTGCCTTTGTAGCCGCTGCCTGACACTGGCCACTGAATTTAAGTTTGTCATCCACCCATACACCCAGGTCTTTTTCATTGACGGTTTTGCCCAGAGTTTTAGAATTAAGCACATAATTATACATCTTATTACTTCTACCTAAGTGCATGACCTTACATTTATCCCCATTAAAGCTCATTTGCCATTTATCAGCCCAAGCTTCTAGTTTACATAAATCATCCTGTAATATAAAATTGTCCTCCTCTGTATTGATTACCCTGCAGAGTTTAGTGTCATCTGCAAATATTGAAATTCTACTCTGAATGCCCCCTACAAGGTCATTAATAAATATGTTAAAAAGTAGAGGGATGTGATCAGATCTCGTCACGGGTGGGCTTCGGAGAGGTGAGTACAGCATCGGAATCGCAGCGCTTGCAGGACCCTGGGGTCCTGAGCACTGTGAAACCACCAACCACTGATAAATGTCAGTGCTGCATAGAGCCCAGGAAGCGCTGACGCTTATGTATACAATTGGATCCAAGAATTTGCTCTGTGAATGTGCCATGCAACCCTTATTTCCCAAGACCAAGACCTACAGTAGCTGTGCACTAAGCAAAAATTGCATTTATAAATGTCACCAAGAGCAGCATTTACAGTTCTCATGATTTACTCTGATTGTCGAGTGTTAATTGGGGGTGTTTTCATGCTCAGAGCCTACGGTTTCATGAGTTTTACTTAAGAGCCTAAAGGCAGTATTTTTTCTCGCTCTTTGCTCCTGTATCATTTTACAGGTTCACACAGGCTGCAGCTATCTTTTGTAACCTACTTCCCACCCCCCAACAAACTCCTTCTTACCTACTTCTCTTGCTTCTCTACAAATCACCGATATGATGGGTCAGCACTGTACTGTCTGACCACTCTACAGAGTGTGGTCCAACAACCAGTGTATCCTAAAACATTTTGGTTATAACTGAACAGTGAAACCACCACATGATATAGTGCACCTATACATTGGCTTTCATTTGTCGTTGACCATCTAAAGTAAACACAGGGAGTAAATGATCAAAACTAGATATCGACATACAAATGTGCTGACTGGAATGGATTGGTGTCAGAACATGATTTCAGAATATGTAACACATGAGAATGCCTAGAGGGAAATCTTATCAGCATTTCACGAGAAAAACCATGAAGTTCAAATTAAGGAGTGGTTGTATGCTGACAGCACATTTGGTCTCCTATTTTGTATGTGTTTCTATTTTTACATTTCTTCAAGTTTGAGGGTCTTTGTGTGTTCTGTGCTCATTGCTGGAGTTGCGCTTGAATTTTGTAGCACAATTCACTCTTTCTGGAGTCTAATCAGCTAATATCATTTAGAATGTATGTGTTACATTTCCTTTTATTTCTGTCCTCACTTCTGTATCATGTTCCACATGGGTTTATATAGCTTAGAGCAGGGATGACCAACTCAAATGCATAAAGGGACAAAATTAAAAACTTGGTATTTATTTTAAAAAAAGTCTTCAACTTAGGAAGTTTTTCCTTGTCATCAAATATAACAATGGATTTTTCATACGGAAACAAACTTAAAGGGGTTGTTCCAGGAACAAAGTACATTTTATTTAATAGCTCTTAGAATAAAATAAACATGCAATCATAAATGGGAAATACTGGAATAATATGTTATGTAAGAGCAGCAAAACCATATGATCCAAAAACTAATTTAAATCTATATATATAATTGTCTAAGGGGTACTTCCGTCTTTCTGTCGGCAACTTCCGTAACCAAAATCCCGCGTTGCTGATTGGTCTCGCCAGCTGCCTGTCATGGCTGCCGCGACCAATCAGTGACAGGCACAGTCCGATTAGTCCCTCCCCTACTCCCCTGCAGTCAGTGCCCGGCGCCCGCTCCGTAATCCCCTCCAGTCACCGCTCACACAGGGTTAATGCCAGCGGTAACGGGCCGCGGGTACCGCACTCCGTTACCGCTGCTATTAACCCTGTGTGTCCCCAACTTTTTTACTATTGATGCTGCCTATGCAGCATCAATAGTAAAAAGATGTAATGTTAAAAATAATAAAAAAACAAAAAAACCTGCTATTCTCACCTTCCGTCGTCTAACGAGACCGCTAAGTCTTCTGGGTAATTTCGCAATGCATCCTGGGAACAAAAGATGGCGACAACCACGCGCGTATCGCCAGAGTTTCCCTGGATCCCAGGGAGTGAGTATATAACTATTTTTATTTTAATAATTTTTTTAACAGGGATATGGTGCCCACACTGCTAAATACTGCGTGGGCTGTGTTATATACTGCATGGCTGCTAGATACTACATGGGCAGTGTTATACAATATACTCCGTGGGCTGTGTGATATACTCCATGGGCTGTGCTATATACTACGTGCCCTGTGTTATATGTTACGTGGGCTGTGTTATATACTGCATCGCCTGTGTTATATACTGCGTGGCTGCTATATACTGCGTGGGCTGTGTTATATAGTACGTGGGCTGTGGTATATAGTACGTGGGCAGTGTTATATACTCCGCGGGTTGTGTGATATACTGCGTGGGCTGTGCTGTATACTATGTGCCCTGTGTTATATACTGCGTGGCCTGTGTTATATACTACGTCGCCTGTGTTATATACTGCGTGGCTGCTATATACTGCGTGGGTTGTGTTATATAGTATGTGGGCTGTGTTATATACTGTTTTGGCTGTGTTATATACTGTGTGGCCACTGTTATATACTGCGTGGCCTGTATTAACGCATCGGGTATTCTACAATATGTATGTATGTATATAGCAGCCACATAGTATATAGCACAGGCCACGTAGTATTTGCTATATACTACGTGGACTCTGCTATATACTATGTGGCTGCTATATACATACATACATATTCTAGAATACCCGATGTGTTAGAATCGGGCCACCATCTAGTATGTAATAACAAAGGTAGCCACATACAGTGCCTACAAGTAGTATTCAACCCCCTGCAGATTTAGCAGGTTTAATAAGATGCAAATAAGTTAGAGCCTTCAAACTTCAAACAAGAGCAGGATTTATTAACAGATGCATAAATCTTACAAACCAAAAAGTTTTGTTGCTCAGTTAAATTTTTATAAATTTTAAACATAAAAGTGTGGGTCAATTATTATTCAACCCCTAGGTTTAATATTTTGTGGAATAGCCTTTGTTTGCAATTACAGCTAATAATCGTCTTTATAAGACCAGATCAGGCCGGCACAGGTCTCTGGAGTTATCTTGGCCCACTCCTCCATGCAGATCTTCTCCAATTTATCTAGGTTCTTTGGGTGTCTCATGTGGACTTTAATCTTGAGCTCCCTCCACAAGTTTTCAATTGGGTTAACGTCAGGAGACTGACTAGGCCACTGCAACACCTTGATTTTTTGCCTCTTGAACCAGGCCTTGGTTTTCTTGGCTGTGTGCTTTGGGTCGTTGTCTTGTTAGAAGATGAAATGACGACCCATCTTAAGATCCTTGATGGAGGAGCGGAGGTTCTTGGCCAAAATCTCCAGGTAGGCCGTGCTATCCATCTTCCCATGGATGCGGACCAGATGGCCAGGCCCCTTGGCTGAGAAACAGCCCCACAGCATGATGCTGCCACCACCATGCTTGACTGTAGGGATGGTATTCTTGGGGTCGTATGCAGTGCCATCCAGTCTCCAACGTCACGTGTGTGGTTGGCACCAAAGATCTCGATCTTGGTGTCATCAGACCAGAGAACCTTGAACCAGTCAGTCTCAGAGTCCTCCAAGTGATCATGAGCAAACTGTAGACGAGCCTTGACATGACGCTTTGAAAGTAAAGGTACCTTACGGGCTCGTCTGGAACGGAGACCATTGCGGTGGAGTACGTTACTTATGGTATTGACTGAAACCAATGTCCCCACTGTCATGAGATCTTCCCAGAGCTCCTTCCTTGTTGTCCTTGGGTTAGCCTTGACTCTTCGGACAAGCCTGGCCTCGGCACGGGAGGAAACTTTCAAAGGCTGTCCAGGCCGTGGAAGGCTAACAGTAGTTCCATAAGCCTTCCACTTCCGGATGATGCTCCCAACAGTGGAGACAGGTAGGCCCAACTCCTTGGAAAGGGTTTTGTACCCCTTGCCAGCCTTGTGACCCTCCACGATCTTGTCTCTGATGGCCTTGGACTGCTCCTTTGTCTTTCCCATGTTGACCATATATGAGTGCTGTTCACAAGTTTGGGGAGGGTCTTAAATAGTCAGAAAAGGCTGGAAAAAGAGATAATTAATCTAATCCAAACATGTGAAGCTCATTGTTCTTTGTGCCTGAACTACTTCTTAATACTTTAGGGGAACCTAACAGAATTCTGGTGGGTTGAGGGGTTGAATAATAAATGACCCTCTGAAAAGACTTTTCACAATTTAAAAAAAAAATAAACAAAGAAATAACATTCTTTTTTGCTGCAGTGCATTTCACACTTCCAGGCTGATCTACAGTCCAAATGTCACAATGCCAAGTTAATTCCGAATGTGTAAACCTGCTAAATCTGCAGGGGATTGAATACTACTTGTAGGCACTGTAGTATATAGCACAGGCCACGTAGTATTTGCTATATACTACGTGGACTCTGCTATATACTATGTGGCTGCTATATACATACATACATATTCTAGAATACCCAATGTGTTAGAATCAGGCCACCATCTAGTATGTAATAACAAAGGATAGAAACCTTCAATAATACAGATAATAAAGTATGATACTAATAAAAGTACCCACCAATCACAAAGTAAAGCAAAGTTTAGTTACCCCATCACAGTATGATATCCCAACTGTGATCCCTACACAGCCCTCCACACAATATAATGGGCCCCGCATAGTTCTCTATACAGTATAATGGGCTTCACATAGTCCTCCATACAGTAAAATGGCCCCACATAGTGCTCCATATAGTATAATGGCCCCACATAGTCCTCCATAAAGTATAATGGGCTCTGCATTGCCATCCATACAGTATAATGGCCCCTTATACTTCTCCATACAGTATAATGGGCCACACATAGTTCTCCATAGAGAATAATGGCCCCACGCAGTCCTCCATCTATATATATAATTGTCTAAGGGTTTTTCCGTCTGTCTGTCTGTCTTTCTGTCTGTCTGTCTGTCCTGGAAATCCCGCGTCTCTGATTGGTCGAGGCCACCAGGCCTCGACCAATCAGCGACGGGCACAGCATCGACGTAGAAATCCCGCGCCTCTGATTGGTCGACGGGCACAGCGACGATGATGTCATAATGGTTGCCATGGCGACGATGATGTCATAAAGGTTGCCTCGACCAATCAGCGACGGGCACAGTCTGCCGCAAATTCTAGAATCATCATTGTCCATATACTACGGGGACATGCATATTCTAGAATACCCAATGCGTTAGAATCGGGCCACAATCTAGTATAGTATAATGGCCCCACATAGTCCTACATACAGTATAATGGGCCTCACATAGTCCTCCATAGAATCTTAGAATCAAAGAGTGTTAGAGTTGGAAGGGACCTCCAAGGTCATCATGTCCAACCCCCTGCTCAATGCAGGGTTCACTAAGCCATCTCAGACAGATGTGTGTCCATCCTCTGTTTGAAGACTTCCATTGAAGGAGAATTCACCAACTCTCGTGGCAGCATCTTCCACTCAATGATCACCCTCACTGTCGAAAAGTTTTTTCTAATGTCCAATCTGTATCTTTTCCCTTTCAGTTTCATTCCATTGCTTCTCGTGTTTCCATGTGCAAATGAGAATAAGTTCCAAATGATTCCTCTACACGGTGACATCCCTTCAGATATTTGAAGAAAGCTATTAAGTCTACTCTTAGCCTTCTTTTTTGCACACTAAACATTCCCAGATCCTTTAATCATTCCTCATAGGACATACTTTGCAGTCCGCTCACCATCCTGGTAGCTCTTCTCTGAACTAGCTCAATTTTTCAATGTCTTTTTTAACCCCTTTCTGCCAGCTGACGGAATAGTACGTCAGCTGGCAAACCCCCCGCTTTGAGGTGGGTTCCGGCGGTGAGCCCTCCTCAAAGCCGCGACATGTCAGCTGTTTTGTACAGCTGACATGTGCGCGCAATGAGCCCGAGTGGAATCGCGATCTGCCAGCGCCCATTAACTAGTTAAATGCCGCTGTCAAACGCTGACAGCGGCATTTAACTAGCGCTCCCGGCCGCACGGCCGGAGATGCTCGCACCGCTGACCCCAGTCACATGATCTTGCCATAAAAAACAAAGGTCTCCTTGAGACCTCTATGATTGTTGATGGCCGATTGCTTTGAGCGCCACCCTATGGTCTGCGTTCAAAGCAACCCTGCATTTCTGCTACATAGAGGTGATCTGTGCTTCACCTCTATGTAGCAGAGCCGATCGTGTAGTGCATGCTTCTAGCCTCCTACGGAGGCTATTGGAGCATGCCAAAATTTTAAAAAAGTGTTTAAAAATATAAAAAAAATACAAAATATATAAATGTTCAAATCACCCCCCTTTCGCCCCAATCAAAATAAAGCAATAAAAAAAAACAAAGCTACACATATTTGGTATCACCGCATTCAGAATCACCCAATCTATCAATAAAAACAAAGGATTAACCTGATCGCTAAATGGCGTAGCGAGAAAAAAAATCAAAACGCCAAAATTACGTTTTTTTGGTCACCGGAGCATTGCATTAAAATGCAATAACGGGCGATCAAAAGAACATATCTGCACCAATATGGTATAATTGGAAATGCCAGCTCGGCACGCAAAAAATAAGCTCTCCCTCGACCCCACATCATGAAAATTGGAGACGCTACTGGTATTGGAAAATTGCGCAATTTATTTTTTTTTTAGCAAATTTTGGAATTTTTTTTTACCACTTAGATAAAAGAGAACCTAGACATGTTAGGTGTCTATGAACTCATAATGACCTGGAGAATGATAATGGCAGGTTAGTTTTAGCATTTAGTGAACCTAGCAAAAAAGCCAAACAAAAAACAAGTGTGAGATTGCACTTTTTTTTGCAATTTCATCACACTTGGAATTATATCCCGCTTTCTGTTACACGACATGGTAAAACTAATGGTCTTGTTCAAAAGTACATCTCGTTCCGCAAAAAATAAGCCCTCACATGGCCATATTGACGGAAAAATAAAAAAGTAATGGCTCTAGAAATAAGGGGAGCGAAAAACGAAAATGAAAAAGCTCCGGGGGTGAAGGGGTTAAAATGTGGTGCCCAGAACTGGACACAGTATTCCAGGTGAGGCCTGTCCAAGGAAGAGTAGAGGGGGATAATTACTTCACGTGATCTAGATTCTACACTTCTCTTAATGCATCCTAGAACTGTGTTTGCCTTTTTTGCTGCTGCATCACACTGTTGACTCATGTGTAGTCTGTGATCTATTAGTATACCAAGTCTTTTTCACTCATGCTGCTGCTTAGTTCTATTCCTCCCATTCTGTAGACTTAATTTTCATTTTTCTTGCCAAGATATAGAATCTTTCATTTCCCAGTGTTTAATAGCATTCTATTAGTCGCTGCCCATTGTTAAAGCTTATCAAGATCCTTCTGAATCCCTTTTCTGTCTTCTCTAGTGCTCACTATTCCTCCTAGCTTTGCATCATATGCAATTATGATTAGTTTAACTTCAGTTCCCTTATCTAGATCATTTATAAAAATGTTGAACACACTGGGGACAGGACAGAGCCTTGTAGTACTCCACTTGAAACACTCTTACATGTGGATGTGCAACAATGTATCATCACTCTTTGAGTACGATCACTGAGCCAGTTATGAATCCAACTAACGATAGCCTTGTCAATCCCATAGTTGGAAATTATTTCAATAAGGATTGTATGAGATACTTTATCAAATGCTTTGGTGAAGTCTAGATATAATATATCTACCTCATTTCCCTTATCAATCCAGTCAGTAATTCCATCTTAGAATGAAATTAAAATAGTCTGGCATGACTTGTTTGCTACAAACCCAGGCTGGCCCTGGATAGTTACTGTATTCTTATCCAAGTACTTACATATAAATAATTTAATAATTTGTTCAAAGATCTATCCTGGTATAGAAGAAAGGCTCACTGGCCTGTAATTTCCTGGCTCCATATTCTTTCCTTTTTTGAAAATAGGGACCACATTTTAACTTCTCCAAACTTCTGAAACTTCTCCTGCTCTCCAGGATTTTTCAATCATTCTGGCTAGTGGTTCTGCAATTTCCTCTGCTAACTCTTTCAGTGCCCTAGGATGTGCTTCCCCTGGACCAGGAGATTGAAATTTCCTCATCTTCTCTCTGTTTATAGATAGTGTGGATTCTTTTATCTCTTCAATACAATTGCTTTCTTAGAAAACACAGATGCAAAATAAGAATTAAAAAGTTCAGCCTTCTCAACATCATTTTTAACTACTTCACTCCTTTCATCTTGTAAAAATCCTATAGCATCTTTGACTTTTCTTTTGCTTTTGACATACCTTCACAATCCTTTTTTATTGCTTTTGGTCTCCCTTGGAAGTCTCACTTCATTACTTTCATTACTGGCCTTAGCTCTTCTGACGTTTGTCCTGCATTCCCTGCAGACAACATTATATTCTTCTTTAGATATGCTTCCCTCTTTTAATTTAATATACACTGCTCAAAACATAAAGGGAACACTAAAATCCCACATCCTAGATATCACTGAATGAAGTATTCCAGTTATAAATCTCTATTCTTTACATAGTGGAATGTGTTGAGAACAATAAAACCTAAAAATTATCAACGCAAATCACAACTAATATCCCACGGAGGTCTGGAGTTGTAATGATGCTCAAAATCAAAGTAGAAAATGAAGTTACAGGCTGATCCAACTTCAGTGGAAATGCCTCAAGACAAGGAAATGATACTCAGTAGTGTGTGTGGCCTCCACGTGCCTGTATGACCTCCCTACAACACCTAGGCATGCTCCTGATGAGGCAGCTGATGGTCTCCTGAGGGTTCTCCTCCCAGACCTGGACTAAAGCATCTGCCAACTCCTGGACAGTCTGTGGTGCAACATGATGTTGATGGATGGTCAAAGACATGATGTCTCTGATGTGTTCAATCGGATTCAGGTCTGGGGAATTGGCGGGCCAGTCCATAGCTTCAATGCCTTCATCTTGCAGGAACTGCTGACACACTCCAGCCACATGAGGTCTGGCATTGCCCTGCATTAAGCGGAACCCAGGGGCAACTGCACCAGCATATGGTCTCACAAGGGATCTGAGGATCTCATCTCGGTACCTAATGGCAGTCAGGCTACCTCTAGCAAGCACATGGAGGGCTGTGCGGCCCTCCAAAGAAATTCCACCCCACACTATTACCAAGAAATTCCACCCCACACTATTACTGACCCACTGCCAAATCCGTCATGCTGAAGTATGTTGCAGGCTGCAGATTGCTCTTCACAGCATCTCCAGACTCTATCACATCTGTCACATGTGCTCTGTGTGAATCTGCTTTCATCTATGAAGAACACAGGGTGCCAGTGGCGAATTTGCCAAACATGGTATTCTGTGGCAAATGCCAAGCATCCTGCACAGTGTTGGACTGTGAGCACAGCCCCCATCTTTAGATGTCGGCGACTCAGACCATCCTCATGGAGTCGATTTCTAACCATTTGTGCAGACACATACACATTTGTGGCTTGCTTGAGGTCATTTTGCAGGACTCTGACAGTGCTCCTCCTGTTCCTCCTTGCACAAAGGCTGAGGTAGCGGTCCTGCTGCTGTGTTGTTGCTCTCCAACGGCCCCCTCCACATCTCCTGGTGTACTGGCCTGTCTCCTGGTAGCGCTTCCAGCCTCTGGACACTACGCTGACAGACAGAGCAAAAGTTCTTGCCGAAGCTCACATTTATGTGCCATCCTGGATGAGCTGCACTACCTGAGCCACTTGTGTGGGTTGTAGAGTCCATCTCATGCTACCACGAGTGTGAAAGCACAACCAACATTCAAAAGTGACCAAAACATCAGCCAGAAGCATTGGTACTGAGATGGGGTCTGTGGTCCCCACCTGCAGAACCACTCCTTTATTGAGTGTGTCTTGATAATTGCCAATAATTTCCATCTGTTGTCTATTCCATTTGCACAACAGCATGTGAAATTGATTGTCAAACAGTGTTGTTTCCTAAGTGGACAGTTTGATTTCACAGAAGTTTGATTTACTTGGAGTTATATACATCAGAAGGTAGCCGACAGCACAACAGACATGTGGATGCAAGTCCTAGTTCCACTGGACCCGATGGAAAAAATACATACCAAGAAAAACGTGAAGGACAGCATCCAATCCAGGTGAAATATCAAAGTTTCCTTTATTGTGCCTAGTGCACAATATTTCACCTGGATTGGATGCTGTCCTTCACTTTTTTCTTACTTGGAGTTATATTCTGTTGTTTAAGTGAGCCCTTTATTTTTTGGGGCAGTGTACATTTATTTTTTCCTTTTTAACAAGTGTTTTATGTTGTGTTCGTCCATGCTGGTTTCTTTAAATGCTTCCAATTCTTCCATCTTTTCAGCATTGTTACTGATTGTGCAGTGAGAAATTTTGTTTAGCAAAATCTCCCATCCTTCTTGGACAATTCAGTCCTTTAGAACATCCAGCCATTGGACCATTCCTACCCTCTTTCTGAGTCTATTAAAATCTGTTTTTCTAAAGTGCAACCTTAAAGTCTGAGTCCTTGCTTGTCTTCCTTCTCTCACAGTCCAAAAGTCGAAGATAGTTTTATAGCTGCCTCCTAAAATCCTGGCCCCCTTTACTTCTTCAACCATTTCCTCCCTGTTGGTAAGAATTAAGTCCAAGATTGCAGATCCTCTTGTTCTATATTCTACCTATTGAAAGATAAAGTTGTCAGCAAAAGAATATAAGAATTTTCTGGACTGATTATTTTTGCCTAAGAGATTCCCAGCGAATATCTGAATGGTTAAAATCTTCCATGATCACTATGTTGTACTTTTTGAGAACAGATACAGTACAGACCAAAAGTTTGGACACACCTTCTCATTTAAAGATTTTTATGTATTTTCATGACTATGAAAATTGTACATTCACACTGAAGGCATCAAAACTATGAATTAACACATGTGGAATTATATACTTAAAAAAAAGTGTGAAACAACTGAAAATACGTCTTATATTCTAGGTTCTTCAAAGTAGCCACCTTTTGCTTTGATGACTGCTTTGCACACTCTTGGCATTCTCCTGATGAGCTTCAAGAGGTAGTCACCGGGAATGGTCTTCCAACAATCTTGAAGGAGTTCCCAGAGATGCTTAGCACTTGTTGGCCCTTTTGCCTTCACTCTGCGGTCCAGCTCACCCCAAACCATCTCGATTGGGTTCAGGTCATCTGGTGTAGCACCCCATCACTCTGCTTCTTGGTCAAATACCCCTTACACAGCCTGTAGGTGTTTGTGGTCATTGTCCTGTTGAAAAATAAATGATGGTCCACCTAAACGCAAACCGGATGGAATAGTATGCTGCTGCAAGATGCTGTGGTAGCCATGCTGGTTCAGTATGCCTTCAATTTTGAATAAATCCCCAACAGTGTCACCAGCAAAGCACCCCCACACCATCACACCTCCTCCTCCATGCTGCACGGTGGGAACCAGGCATGTAGAGTCCATCTGTTCACCTTTTCTGCATCGCACAAAGACACGGTGGTTGGAACCAAAGATCTCAAATTTTGAGTCATTAGACCAAAGCACAGATTTCCACTGGTCTAATGTCCATTCCTTGTGTTCTTTAGCCCAAACAAGTCTCTTCTGCTTGTTGCCTGTCCTTAGCAGTGGTTTCCTAGCAGCTATATTACCATGAAGGCCTGCTGCACAAAGTCTCCTCTTAACAGTTGTTGTAGAGATGTGTCTGCTGCTAGAACTCTGTGTGGCATTGACCTGGTCTCTAATCTGAGCTGCTATTAACCTGCAATTTCTGAGGCTGGTGACTCAGATAAACTTATCCCCAGAAGCAGAGGTGACTCTTGGTCTTCCTTTCCTGGGGCGGTCCTCATGTGAGCCAGTTTCTTTGTAGCGCTTGATATTTTTTGCAACTGCACTTGGGGACACTTTCAAAGTTTTCCCAATTTTTCAGACTGACTGACCTTCAAGTAATGATGGCCACTTGTTTTTCTTTACTTAGCTGCTTTTTTCTTGCCATAAAACAAATTCTAACAGTCTATTCAGTAGGTTTATCAGCTGTGTATCCACCAGACTTCTGCTCAACACAACTGATGGTCCCAACCCCATTTGTAAGGCAAGAAATCCCACTTATTAAACCTGACAGGGCACACCTGTGAAGTGAAAACCATTTCCGGTGACTACCTCTTGAAGCTCATCAAGAGAATGCCAAGAGTGTGCAAAGCAGTCATCAAAGCAAAAGGTGGCTACTTTGAAGAACCTAGAATATAAGACATATTTTCAGTTGTTTCACACTTTTTTGTTAAGTATATAATTCCACGTGTGTTAATTCATAGTTTTGATGCCTTCAGTGTGAATGTACAATTTTCATAGTCATGAAAATACAGAAAAATCTTTAAATGAGAAGGTGTGTCCAAACTTTTGGTCTGTACTGTACATCTGATGCAAAAAGAGTTCATCCATATCTTCAGTCTGACCAGGTGGCCTACAGTAAACACCTACAATAGAGCTACCATTCTCTAAAGATTTGATCTCTCTGTAGATATTCTAGGAGTTTTCCTAGCATACAATGCAACACCTTCTTCCCTCTTCTTAATCATGTTTCTAAAACGTACAAATGATGTTCAAAAGTGCTGCATAGGCGTGAAGAAATCTATATGTTTCATACTTCTGCATCTCTACAGTGAAACTGGTGGAACATATATGTTTTTGTAATCCCTCATTGTATGCCATACTCATTTTTGAATGTCCCAAGTGTATAAATTGTTATGCGCATTTTTGATAATTTTTTTACAGCATAACCATACCTACACCAGTACAGTATTTAGAATGGTGAACAGGTTTCTAAGGTCATTAACTTCCAATGCAAGTTCACACAGACTTAAATTTTACTTTTTAAGATTTATTATTTTTTATTTAATTCAGAGTGTTGAGCAGAAGGCAGCATTTTCTTATTAAGGATGTCTATGTATTTTTTTTGCATTAACCATACCCTCCACAATATGAAGCCTTCCAACACCATTGGCTGCCATACAGCCCCAGACCATTACTTTCATCGGATGTTTCATAGAGGAGCTCAAACACTCTGGCTTGTACTCTTCATGTGGGAACCTTCTCACATAAGACTTGCCATCATTTCCTAAAATGCAAAAAGTGCTTTCATCACTAAATAGCACTTTTTCCCACTCCTCCTTCCTCCATTTTAAATATTTCAATGCCCACAGTTTTGGCCTTTGTCTTTGTATGGCTGTCATCAATGGCTTCTTTCGGGCCTTGCACCCTCTCAATCCTGCTTCCAAACATCTATTCCTAACAGTTGATGCTGCTCCCTCAATATTGCACTTTTCTTGCCATTCTCGCAGAAGCTGAGAAGAGTTGAGCTTTCGATTGGCAAGGGATGTTCTTATCAGTACTCTATCCTCCAAAACTTTTAGTTGACTTTCTGGGCCGACCAGATCTGGGCCTGTCCTGGGTAATTCCAAGCTGCTTATGTTTCTGCAAAATTCTTATGACTGTACTCTAATTACAGCCGACCTTCCTTGCGATCTGGGGGCCAGTATAACCCTCTTCATGTAGCACCACAACTCGCACACGATCCTCCGCTGACAAAAATCCGAAGGCTCCCATCATAAAACTCTACAGTATGATTCACTAGATAGACCGACAGATAAATCAAACAAACAAAGCAGCAGATGTGATTGGCTGCCATATCCAGGTTATGATTGGTCACAAGAACCTCATCTGTGATTGGCTAATTTTGGATCTGAAGCTGTACAATATTTAATTCTGCTTTCAATTCCCATATTGTTGCAATAATTTCAGGCAAAACTGCTTCAAAGGCTAAAAATATTACAGGGAGAGAATGCAAAATTGTATTCTGAACAAAACGATATATAATATGTCATATTAGCATTGAAGATATTCGACAGAAAACGTTTTAAAAATTGAAAAATCAATCAATTTATCCTATGCAGGACTTTTGAACACTACTGTAAGTTGTAGCCTTTAAAGTTTGTATAACAATCATGTGTATAATCCCACCAAGTTTAAGTGATGCCTACAACATCACATCTCTTTTTCTTTGTTAGCAGCTCCAATTTTTCTTTTTTGTTTCCAATGCTCTTTGTATTTGTATAGACACACTTTAGTTTGTAGTCAGTTTCTCTTGCTCCTCTATTTTCATTCAGAATTTTTTGGTTTTGCTCTTTATTTCCACCTCTAATAGCAGGATTTGCAAAAGAATCCATTAGCTGCACATATTTTTCTGGCCATGTATTTCCCATCCCATATTGCTCTAGTTTAAACCTATCCTTATGAGTGTAGCAAGTTGCCTTCCAAATATGTATTTCCCTGTTTTTGTAAGATGCAACCCATCGCTAGCAAGGAGTCCATCATACAGGTAATTGACTCCATGGTCAAGAAACCCAAAATGTTGCTCACAGCGCCTCACAGCTGTTTACCTGTAGATTCCTGTTCAATCTCCTTGGTCCTTGTCCATCCAATGGAAGGATGGATCAGAAGATGGCCTGCGCTCCTAGTTCCTTCACTTTCTAGTTCTTCAAAGTCTTTGGATATAGTCTCCAGGTCCTTTTTTGCTGTGTCAGTTGTTCGTACGTGTATTAGTGAACGTGCGTAGTCATCTGTAGCACTGAAGAGTAGAGTTGAGCGACCTTGACCTTTTTAGAGTCGAGCCGGGTTTCGCGAAACCCGACTATCTCAAAAGTTGGGTCGTGTGAAATCGGCCGATTATGACGTAAAGTCGGGATCGACCGAAACACGAAACCCAATGCAAGTCAATGGGGCAGCATAGTCGGCAGTGAGTGGGGGCCAGGAAAACACCTAGAGTGCCCATATTAATGTCAAAACCATCCATTCTTCTTAATGAAGCTTGTCAAGCGTAATTTACCTTATAATAATTGGAAGGCATTTGAAATTGGGGGTCATTTGGCTAAAGTTGTGTGGGTAGGGCTGGTTCAAGTAATTAGTGGGCCCAGGAAATCTGGACCACGTCACGGCAGTGGAGCAGGGAGAGGTAAGTATTTCAACTTTGCAAGTGCTGTGATCCTGAGCAAGCAGGGGGGGGCCCACTTGTTGGCATTAGCACTGGCACAGGGCCCCTCAAAGTACAGCGGTGTGTTTGCACGGCGGGGGCGCCTCCCACCGGCAGCAACACTTTTGCGTACTATGAGAGGCCCTGTGCCAGTGACGTCGCCAACTAGTATTCCTCCCCCCACCTGATGAAGGAACCTGCACTTTCATCTGCACCTTCCTCTTTGTCCCCGTGTAAGGTGGTATGGTATGCGGGAAGAGCAACCTGACTTTCAGCAGGGTCACAATGTTGTTGTGTAGCATGCACGGGGAATGTTGCGTTATGGGTCAATGTACCAGCAGACTCATCTATCACTGGCTGGGCAATGGGCACGATGAAGTGGAAACACAGATATAGGCCCAAAGAATAAAGTGGGCTAAATGCAGTTCAAAATTGGTAACACAGGAATAACCAGGGGGCATTGCAGTGGAGGACAACTGGAATGAGAGGCTGACACAGAGAGTAGGGCCAAATCAGTAAGTAGTCGAAATGCAGTTCAAAATTGGCAACCGTAGTAAACAGGCGGCACAGCTTTGTTCAGTGAAGGAGAACAGCAAGGAGTGGCAGACACCGATAGTAGGCCCCAACCCAACTAGTAGGCCAAATGCAGTCTAACATTAACAACTACTTAACGAGAGCCTGAAAATGGAATTTCAGGACAGGAAACCAGGAGAACAGCAAGGAGTGGCAGACACCGATAGTAGGCCCCAAACCAACTAGTACGCCAAATGCAGTTGTTCCATTTAACCACAATTTAATGAGAGCCTGAAGATAGAAGCTCAGGAAAGGCAACCTGGGGAACACCTTGGAGTGTAACACACCATCTCTCTCCACCCCATACCCATTTTGTAGGCCTAATGCAGTGTACTTTTCTACAACTACTAAACGAGAGTCGGAAGACCGAAGCAATGGCAAGGAAACCTGGGGAACACCTTGGAGTGTAACACACCATCTCTCTCCACCCCATACCCAATTTGTAGGCCTAATGCAGTGTAGTTTCCAAGAACTACTAAACGAGAGCCGGAAGATCGAAGCTCAGGAAAGGCAACCTGGGGAACACCTTGGAGTGTAACACACCCTCTCTCTACACCCCATACCCAATTTGAAGGCCTAATGCAGCGTAGTTTCCAACAACTACTAAACGAGAGCCGGAAGATCGAAGCTCAGGAAAGGCAACCTGGGGAACACCTTGGAGTGTAACACACCCTCTCTCTACACCCCATACCCAATTTGAAGGCCTAATGCAGTGTAGTTTCCAAGAACTACTAAACGAGAGCCGGAAGATCGAAGCTCAGGAAAGGCAACCTGGGGAACACCTTGGAGTGTAACACAACGTCTCTCTACACCACGGAAGGGCTGATTCTTAGGAAGGAAGGCTGTTGGAAATAAGCATTGCGCGTCCGAGGGTGATTATATTCTTATTAGGTATATACTCACCCTCGGACGCGCCCTGCTTCTTTATTTGGAATGAATGTTTATTTGCAATGTGGTGTTGACTTTCTCTATTATTTTGGTAATTAATGATTTTATTATTTTCATTGTTTTGCATCTTCTCGGCAATAATATAAAGAAGACGCGACAGGACAACACTCGGTGGATGCCATATGTGTGTTTTCAATTGAAAAAACCTTTCAGTTAACTACTTGCAGGAGAAAGTAATTGTAGCTGGTGGCCATTTTTAGTACTGTACCAGATTTTAGTTGTGTGTTTGTTTTTAATGTTAAAATGTCTGCATTTGATATCTCACCAGTATTTTCTTTTTTATAAGCAAAATACTTTTTTTTTTATTTTATGATGTTGGTTCAAGGGGTACACGGGCAGCAGTAGACAGGTCAGTGGAGGCCTAGTGGAAGGAGGGACCGCAGACAGGCTTCGAAGCCCTAACATAATAAATTGGGCTGCCTGTAGGCAATTTAAAATTGGTTCCAGGGGAACACGGGCAGCAGTAGACAGGTCAGTGGAGGCCTAGAGGAAGGAGGGACCGCAGATGCGCCAATGTTTCCCCCATACCAAATTTGTAGGCCTAATGCAGTGTAGTTTCCAACAACTACTAAACGAGAGCCGGAATATCGAAGCTCAGGAAAGGCAACCTGGGGAACACCTTGGAGTGTAACACACCCTCTCTCTACACCCCATACCCAATTTGAAGGCCTAATGCAGTGTAGTTTCCAAGAACTACTAAACGAGAGCCGGAAGATCGAAGCTCAGGAAAGGCAACCTGGGGAACACCTTGGAGTGTAACACACCCTCTCTCTACACCCCATACCCAATTTGAAGGCCTAATGCAGTGTAGTTTCCAAGAACTACTAAACGAGAGCCGGAAGATCGAAGCTCAGGAAAGGCAACCTGGGGAACACCTTGGAGTGGAACACACCATCTCTCTACACCCCATACCCAATTTGAAGGCCTAATGCAGCGTAGTTTCCAACAACTACTAAACGAGAGCCGGAAGATCGAAGCTCAGGAAAGGCAACCTGGGGAACACCTTGGAGTGGAACACACCATCTCTCTACACCCCATACCCAATTTGAAGGCCTAATGCAGCGTAGTTTCCAACAACTACTAAACGAGAGCCTGAAGATCGAAGCTCAGGAAAGGCAACCTGGGGAACACCTTGGAGTGGAACACACCATCTCTCTACACCCCATACCCAATTTGAAGGCCTAATGCAGCGTAGTTTCCAACAACTACTAAACGAGAGCCGGAAGATCGAAGCTCAGGAAAGGCAACCTGGGGAACACCTTGGAGTGGAACACACCATCTCTCTACACCCCATACCCAATTTGAAGGCCTAATGCAGCGTAGTTTCCAACAACTACTAAACGAGAGCCGGAAGATCGAAGTTCAGGAAAGGCAACCTGGGGAACACCTTGGAGTGTAACACAACGTCTCTCTACACCACGGAAGGGCTGATTCTTAGGAAGGAAGGCTGTTGGAAATAAGCATTGCGCGTCCGAGGGTGATTATATTCTTATTAGGTATATACTCACCCTCGGACGCGCCCTGCTTCTTTATTTGGAATGAATGTTTATTTGCAATGTGGTGTTGACTTTCTCTATTATTTTGGTAATTAATGATTTTATTATTTTCATTGTTTTGCATCTTCTCGGCAATAATATAAAGAAGACGCGACAGGACAACACTCGGTGGATGCCATATGTGTGTTTTCAATTGAAAAAACCTTTCAGTTAACTACTTGCAGGAGAAAGTAATTGTAGCTGGTGGCCATTTTTAGTACTGTACCAGATTTTAGTTGTGTGTTTGTTTTTAATGTTAAAATGTCTGCATTTGATATCTCTCCAGTATTTTCTTTTTTGTAAGCAAAATACTTATTTTTATATTTTCTGATGTTGGTTCCAGGGGTACACGGGCAGCAGTGCCCTGGTCAGTGTAGTAGTAGTTGAAAGAATGGACCGCAGACAGGCATCGAAGGCCTAAAATAAAAAAATTGGGCTGCCTGTAGGCAATTTTAAATTGGTTCCAGGGGTACACGGGCAGCAGTGGTGTGGTCAGTGGAGGCCTAGTGGAAGGAGTGACCGCAGACAGGCATCGAAGGCCTAAAATAATAACACATGGCTGTAGGCAATTTTAAATTGGTTCCAGGGGTACACGGGCAGCAGTGACCTGGTCAGTGTAGTAGTAGTTGAAAGAATGGACCGCAGGCAGGCATCGAAGGCCTAAAATAATAACACATGGCTGTAGGCAATTTTAAATTGGTTCCAGGGGTACACGGGCAGCAGTGGTGTGGTCAGTGGAGGCCTAGTGGAAGGAGTGACCGCAGACAGGCATCGAAGACCTAAAATAATAACACATGGCTGTAGGCAATTTTAAATTGGTTCCAGGGGTACACGGGCAGCAGTGGTGTGGTCAGTGGAGGCCTAGTGGAAGGAGTGACCACAGACAGGCATCGAAGGCCTAACATAACAAAAATGTCAATACAATGGTATTGTCAGTGGCAGGCATTGAAGGATGTCAGCGCATAGACTAAACATTGGTGGAGCTGTGAGATTATTTTGCAAGTGGTAGAGCACTGTTTGAGCTGGGGTGGGGGGAAACTGTCTTGTGGCCGGCGGTACAGGCCCAGGGCCCCTCATATTACAACGGTGTGTCTGACGTTGGGTGCGCACCACCACCGCCAGAGACACTTTATTGTACTAGGAGGGACCCAGTGGCAGTGCCGTCGACCAAAAGCGGGCTCACCCAACTCTTCAGACAAACTGCACTCTCACGGGTGCTGTCGCCAAGTGTCGATACCACGGCCCCGTGTGGGGAGTTTGGCCATTTAGTGAGGTGTAAACATGTCGTATGCTGGACAATCAGGTGCTGAAAATTACGAGATTGGAAAAGGCATTCAGAATAGTCCACAGGCAAGACCTTTTCATAGGAAAGCTAGGTGTCAGCCGGGCAAGGTGGGGCAAAAGATTTCGAAATCCAGTTGTGGTTCATTTTAATGAAGGTTAGATCATCTCCATTTTGGGTAGCCAGACGAGTCCTTTTTTCTGTTAGTATTGAACCTGCAGCACTGAATACTCTTTCCGATAGGACACTAGCTGCCGGGCAAGCAAGCTCCTGCAATGCATATTCTGCCAATTCTGGCCAGGTGTCTAATTTTGATGCCCAGTAATCAAATGGGAATGACGGTTGAGGGAGAACATCGATAAGGGATGAAAAATAGTTTGTAACCATACTGGACAAATGTTGTCTCCTGTCACTTTGAATTGATGCTGCAGTACCTGTCCTGTCTGCGGTCATTGCAAAATCACTCCACAACCTGGTCAGAAAACCCCTCTGGCCAACGCCACTTCTGATTTCTGCCCCTCTAACTCCTCTGGTCTGCTGGCCCCTGCAGCTCGTGTGAGAACGATCACGGGCGCTGTGTGCAGGGAATGCCAGAAGCAAACGGTCAACAAGAGTTGATTGTTTGGTTGCTAATATTAGTTCCAAGTTCTCATGTGGCATTATATTTTGCAATTTGCCTTTATAGCGAGGATCAAGGAGGCAGGCCAACCAGTAATCGTCATCATTCATCATTTTAGTTATGCGTGTGTCCCTTTTGAGGATACGTAAGGCATAATCCGCCATGTGGGCCAAAGTTCCAGTTCTCAAATCTGCGGTTGTGCTTGGTTGAGGGGCAGTTTCAGGCAAATCCACGTCACTTGTGTCCCTCAAAAAACCAGAACCCGGCCTTGCCGCGCCACCAATTTCCAGTGGCCCCGGAAAAGCTTCCTCATTAAAAATATAATCATCCCCATCATCCTCCTCGTCCTCCTCCTCCTCTTCGCCCGCTACCTCGTCCTGTACACTGCCCTGGCCACACAATGGCTGACTGTCATCAAGGCTTTCCTCTTCCTCAGCTGCAGACGCCTGATCCTTTATGTGCGTCAAACTTTGCATCAGCAGACGCATTAGGGGGATGCTCATACTTATTATGGCGTTGTCTGCACTAACCAGCCGTGTGCATTCCTCAAAACACTGAAGGACTTGACACATGTCTTGAATCTTCGACCACTGCACACCTGACAACTCCATGTCTGCCATCCTACTGCCTGCCCGTGTATGTGTATCCTCCCACAAAAACATAACAGCCCGCCTCTGTTCACACAGTCTCTGAAGCATGTGCAGTGTTGAGTTCCACCTTGTTGCAACGTCTATGATTAGGCGATGCTGGGGAAGGTTCAAAGAACGCTGATAGGTCTGCATACGGCTGGAGTGTACGGGCGAACGGCGGATATGTGAGCAAAGTCCACACACTTTGAGGAGCAGGTCGGATAACCCCGGATAACTTTTCAGGAAGCACTGCACCACCAGGTTTAAGGTGTGAGCCAGGCAAGGAATGTGTTTCAGTTGGGAAAGGGAGATGGCAGCCATGAAATTCCTTCCGTTATCACTCACTACCTTGCCTGCCTCAAGATCTACAGTGCCCAGCCACGACTGCGTTTCTTTCTGCAAGAACTCGGACAGAACTTCCGCGGTGTGTCTGTTGTCGCCCAAACACTTCATAGCCAATACAGCCTGCTGACGTTTGCCAGTAGCTGCCCCATAATGGGAGACCTGGTGTGCAACAGTGGCAGCTGCGGATGGAGTGGTTGTGCGACTGCGGTCTGTGGACGAGCTCTCGCTTCTGCAGGAGGACGAAGAGGAGGAGGAGGGGGTGCGAACGGCTACAGCCAATTGTTTCCTAGACCGTGGGCTAGGCAGAACTGTCCCAAACTTGCTGTCCCCTGTGGACCCTGCATCCACCACATTTAACCAGTGTGCCGTGATGGACATGTAACGTCCCTGGCCATGCCTACTGGTCCATGCATCTGTTGTCAGGTGCACCTTTGTGCTCACAGATTGCCTGAGTGCATGGACGATGCGCTCTTTAACATGCTGGTGGAGGGCTGGGATGGCTTTTCTGGAAAAAAAGTGTCGACTGGGTAGCTCGTAGCGTGGTACAGCGTAGTCCATCAGGGCTTTGAAAGCTTCGCTTTCAACTAACCGGTAGGGCATCATCTCTAACGAGATTAGTCTAGCTATGTGTGCGTTCAAACCCTGTGTACGCGGATGCGAGGCTAAGTACTTCCTTTTTCTAACCATAGTCTCATGTAGGGTGAGCTGGACTGGAGAGCTGGAGATCGTGGAACTAGCGGGGGTACCGGTGGACATGGCAGACTGAGAGACGGTGGGAGATGGTATTGTTGCCACCGGTGCCCTAGATGCAGTGTTTCCTACTACGAAACTGGTGATTCCCTGACCCTGACGGCTTTGGCCTGGCAAAGAAACCTGCACAGATACTGCAGGTGGTGTGGAAAATGGTGGCCCTACACTGCCGGAAGGGATGTTGCGTTGCTGACTAGCTTCATTGGCCGAGGGTGCTACAACCTTAAGGGACGTTTGGTAGTTAGTCCAGGCTTGCAAATGCATGGTGGTTAAATGTCTATGCATGCAACTTGTATTGAGACTTTTCAGATTCTGTCCTCTGCTTAAGGTAGTTGAACATTTTTGACAGATGACTTTGCGCTGATCAATTGGATGTTGTTTAAAAAAATGCCAGACTGCACTCTTTCTAGCATCGGATACCTTTTCAGGCATTGCAGACTGAGCTTTAACCGGATGGCCACGCTGTCCTCCAACAGGTTTTAGCTTTGCCACGCGTTTTGGGCAAGATACGGGCCCGGCAGATGGAACCTGTTGCGATGTTGATGCCTGCTGCGGCCCCTCCTCCTCCGCTTCAGAACTGCTGCCGCCTGCACCCTGTTCCCACAATGGCTGCCAATCGGGGTCAAGAACTGGGTCATCTATTACCTCTTCTTGTAGCTCGTGTGCAACTTCGTCTGTGTCACCGTGGCGGTCGGTGGTATAGCGTTCGTGATGGGGCAACATAGTCTCATCAGGGTCTGATTCTTGATCAGCACCCTGCGATGGCAATGTTGTGGTCTGAGTCAAAGGACCAGGATAGTAGTCTGGCTGTGGCTGTGCATCAGTGCACTCCATGTCAGATTCAACTTGTAATGGGCATGGACTGTTAACTGCTTCACTTTCTAAGCCAGGGACGGTATGTGTAAAGAGCTCCATGGAGTAACCCGTTGTGTCGCCTGCTGCATTCTTCTCTGTTGTTGTTTTTGCTGAAGAGGACAAGGAAGCGACTTGTCCCTGACCGTGAACATCCACTAACGACGCGCTGCTTTGACATTTACCAGTTTCACGAGAGGAGGCAAAAGAGCTAGAGGCTGAGTCAGCAAGATAAGCCAAAACTTGCTCTTGCTGCTCCGGCTTTAAAAGCGGTTTTCCTACTCCCAGAAAAGGGAGCGTTCGAGGCCTTGTGTAGCCAGACGACGAACCTGGCTCCACAGCTCCAGACTTAGGTGCAATATTTTTTTTCCCACGACCAGCTGATGCTCCACCACTACCACTACCCTCATTACCAGCTGACAATGAACGCCCCCGGCCACGACCTCTTCCACCAGACTTCCTCATTGTTTTAAAAACGTTAACAAACGAACGGTATTTGTTGCTGTCACACAACTTACACGGTGAGCTATAACTTCAGTATGATTTAGCTACCCCTTTACAGGTGGGTGAGACCACAACGAAAATCAGCCACAATGTTACACACTCTGTTGTTGTTGGCAACAAATGAGATGGCACACACGCAGAACTGTCACTGAAGCGCAAATGTAAATATTTATCTCCCACTGATTTGTGTTTGTTTTTTTTAAAAGGGAGACTTCAGAAAAAAAAAAATTAAAAAAAATTATTTTTTACAGAAGAATTTATAAAACAAATAAAATGAAATGATTGTTTCAGGGAGAATTTAGGAAAAAAAAAAAAAAAAGGCTTTGTAGGGCCCACTGAGTGAGAGAGGACGCACACAGGAGTCAGGAGTGGCACACAAGCCCAGAGGCCAATATTAATCTCCCACCGATTGATTTAGTTATTTTTTTTGGTAGATTTTGGAACCCAAATCAAGCAAAAAAATTAATAGGCTTTCTATGGCCCACAATTGGGGAGAGAGAGAGAGATGGCACACCCAGGAGTCAAGACTGGCACACAAGCAGAAGGGGCAATATGAATCTCCCACAGATTTTTTTTTTTTTTTTTTCAGGGAGACTTGAGAGAAAAAAAAATACAAAAAAAATGATTTTTTTCAGGAATAATTTAGAAACCAAAGAAAATAAAATGATTGTTTCAGGGAGAATTTAGAAAACAAATAAAACAAAAAATAGGCTTTCTAGGGCCCACTGAGTGACAGATGACGCACACAGGAGTCAGGAGTGGCACACAAGCCCAGAGGCCAATATTAATCTCCCACTGATTGATTTAGTGATTTTTTTCAGGTAGATTTTGGAACACAAATCAAGCAAAAAAATTAATAGGCTTTCTATGGCCCACAATTGGGGAGAGAGAGAGAGATGGCACACACAGGAGTCAAGACTGGCACACAAGCAGAAGGGGCAATATGAATCTCCCACAGATTTTTTTTTTTTTTTTTTTTTCAGGGAGACTTGAGAGAAAAAAAAATACCAAAAAAATGATTTTTTTCAGGAATAATTTAGAAACCAAAGAAAATAAAATGATTGTTTCAGGGAGAATTTAGAAAACAAATAAAACAAAAAATAGGCTTTCTAGGGCCCACTGAGTGACAGATGACGCACACAGGAGTCAGGAGTGGCACACAAGTCCAGAGGCCAATATTAATCTCCCACTGATTGATTTAGTGATTTTTTTCGGTAGATTTTGGAACACAAATCAAGCAAAAAAATTAATAGGCTTTCTATGGCCCACAATTGGGGAGAGAGAGAGAGATGGCACACCCAGGAGTCAAGACTGGCACACAAGCAGAAGGGGCAATATGAATCTCCCACAGATTTTTTTTTTTTTTTTTTTTTCAGGGAGACTTGAGAGAAAAAAAAATACCAAAAAAATGATTTTTTTCAGGAATAATTTAGAAACCAAAGAAAATAAAATGATTGTTTCAGGGAGAATTTAGAAAACAAATAAAACAAAAAATAGGCTTTCTAGGGCCCACTGAGTGACAGATGACGCACACAGGAGTCAGGAGTGGCACACAAGCCCAGAGGCCAATATTAATCTCCCACTGATTGATTTAGTGATTTTTTTCAGGTAGATTTTGGAACCCAAATCAAGCAAAAAAATTAATAGGCTTTCTATGGCCCACTATTTGTGAGAGAGATGGCACGCTCAGGACTGGCACACAAGCCCAGAGGCCAATATTAATCTCCCATTTTTTTTTTTCCAGGGAAAATTTATAAACCCAATAAAAAAAATAATAATAAATAGGCTTTCTATGGCCCACTATCTGAGAGAGAGAGATGGCACGCTTAGGACTGGCACACAAGCCCAAAGCCCAATATTAATCTCCCACTGATTGATTTAATGATTTTTTCAGGTAGAATTTAGAACCCAAATCAAGCAAAAAAATTAATAGGCTTTCTATGGCCCACTGAGTGAGAGATGGCACACACAGGAGTAAGGAGTGGCACACAAGCCCTGAGGCCAATATTTTTCTCCCACTGATTGATTGATTGATTTTTTCAGGTAGAATTAGGAACCCAAATCAACCCAAAAAATAAATAGGCTTTCTATGGCCCACTATTTGTGAGAGAGATGGCACGCTCAGGATTGGCACACAAGCCCAGAGGCCAATATTAATCTCCCACTTTTTTTTTTTTTCCAGGGAAAATTTATAAACCCAATAAAAAAAATAATAATAAATAGGCTTTCTATGGCCCACTATCTGAGAGAGAGAGATGGCACGCTTAGGACTGGCACACAAGCCCAAAGGCCAATACTAATCTCCCACTGATTGATTGATTGATTTTTTCAGGTAGAATTATGAACCCAAATCAACCAAAAAAATAAATAGGCTTTCTATGGCCCACTATTTGTGAGAGAGATGGCACGCTCAGGACTGGCACACAAGCCCAGAGGCCAATATTAATCTCCCACTTTTTTTTTTTCCAGGGAAAATTTATAAACCCAATAAAATAATAAAAAAATAGGCTTTCTATGGCCCACTATCTGAGAGAGAGAGAGATGGCACGCTTAGGACTGGCACACAAGCCCAAAGGCCAATATTAATCTCCCACTGATTGATTTATTGATTTTTTCAGGTAGAATTTAGAACCCAAATCAAGCAAAAAAATTAATAGGCTTTCTATGGCCCACTGAGTGAGAGATGGCACACACAGGAGTAAGGAGTGGCACACAAGCCCTGAGGCCAATATTTTTCTCCCACTGATTGATGTTGTGATTTTTTCTGGTAGATTTTGGAACCCAAATCAAGCAAAAAAATAAATAGGCTTTCTATGGCCCACTGAGTGAGAGATGACACAGACAGAGATGGCACTCTAGCAGAAATGTCAATCTTAATCTCCCACCAAAAAAAAAAGGAACTGTCCTTCAATTACTATCTCCCTGCAGTAATCTCAGCCAGGTATGGCAGGCAGCAATAAGGAGTGGACTGATGCACAAATTAAATAAAAAGTGTGGACAAACAAACAAGATAGCTGTGCAGAAAGGAAGGAACAAGAGGATTTGTGCTTTGAAAAAAGCAGTTGGTTTGCACAGCGGCGTACACACAGCAATGCAGCTATCAGGGAGCCTTCTAGGGCAGCCCAATGAGCTACAGCGCTGAGGAAAAAAAAAAAAAAAGGAGCTTCCACTGTCCCTGCACACCGAAGGTGGTGTTGGGCAGTGGAAATCGCTACAGCACAAGCGGTTTTGTGGTTAATGGACCCTGCCTAACGCTATCCCTGCTTCTGACGAAGCGGCAGCAACCTCTCCCTAAGCTCAGATCAGCAGCAGTAACATGGCGGTCGGCGGGAACTCCCCTTTATAGCCCCTGTGACGCCGCAGACAGCAAGCCAATCACTGCAATGCCCTTCTCTAAGATGGTGGGGACCAGGACCTATGTCATCACGCTGCCCACACTCTGCGTTTACCTTCATTGGCTGAGAAATGGCGCTTTTCGCGTCATTGAAACGCGACTTTGGCGCGAAAGTCGCGTACCGCATGGCCGACCACGCACAGGGGTCGGATCGGGTTTCATGAAACTCGACTTCGCCAAAAGTCGGCGACTTTTGAAAATGTTCGACCCGTTTCGCTCAACCCTACTGAAGAGTATTGATACTCTCACACATCTTTGATTTGGGCACCTGGAAGACAGCACACTTCTCATGAGGTAATGTCTGGTCAGCAGATAGGGGTCTCTTTTCCTCTCAGTAGGGAATCCCCCATGATCATGACTCCCCTTTTCTTCTTCACTAGAGTACTTCTTTTTCTCGTTTCAAGAGGCTTCTGATTTCTTCTTGGAGTGTTCTTTGTGTGCAAAGCACTTTTCGATGAACATCTTTATAGTTGTCCTGCGTGAGAGCCTGGTAGCGTTTTTCCAGCGGTATAGGTGCTCACTGCCTTCACATCCATCTGCTTCTTTGAGTTAAATGCTTCCATTTCCATTAAAATGTACTTCTCGAACAATCTGAATAGTTATTTCTACTCTGTCATTAGTTTCTGCAGGAACACTGAAAAGTTCTTCTTTTGCAACATTCAGAAGAGATTCTTATGCTCTGTCAAGGAAATCCTGATCTTCTTTGAGCTTCAGTGTATCTATGTTCTCCTGAAGACCTTTTTCTATAACAGAGTCACAAGCTTGCATTTCTGCCACGTAAACTTTGTGTTTTTCTGACAAGTCTGTAAACAAATAGCACACCATATGAATAATCTCCTTCTCCATGTTGAACAAAATGAATTTATGTGGAATTGCCGTAAAGATTCTTAAACTCATGGTGACTCTTCAGTCTTCCTAGAATGCAACAGGAAATTACAAATTATCTCCCTCAAGCTCAGGTTCCTGGTTTGACGATTTCCTTCAAGCAGCTCGATCCAACTACACCAAAAGATCCTCAGACTCGTGGCGTTCCTTAATTCTTCCCAGAATGCACCAGGAATATGCAAACTATCTCTCTAGAGCTTCAATTCCTGTTATTGATACAGTATAATGTATTCCACAGTGTAATGTATCCCATATGTACCCCATAATGTACCCCATACATGTACCCCATATTGTACCCGATACAGTGTAATGAACCCCTGATAGTACAGTATAATAGCCCCAAATAGTCCTCCATCTATATATATAATTGTCTAAGGGTTTTTCTCTCTGTCTGTCTGTCCTGGAATTCCCGTGTCTCTGATTGGTCGAGGCCGCCAGGCCTCGACCAATCAGCGACGGGCACAGCATGGCGACGATGATGTCATAAATGTTGCCTCGACCAATCAGCGACGGGCACAGTCTGCCGCGAATTCGCCTCGACCAATCAGCAACGGGCACAGTATCGACGTAGATGTCATAATGGTTGCCATGGCGATGATGATGTCATAAAGGTTGCCTCGACCAATCAGCGACGGGCACAGTCTGCCGCAAATTCTGGAATCATCATTGTCCATATACTACGGGGACATGCATATTCTAGAATACCCGATGCGTTAGAATCGGGCCACTATCTAGTACTGTATAATGGCCAACATTTAAAAAAAAAAATACTCACCTCTCCTCTCCTTGTTTCCCCACCGCTCCGGTCTCGGAAGTGAGTGCTCTCAGCCTCTGCACTGCTCGACACTGCTGGGCATAGCGGGTGTGTTGTAGTGATTTAATTGCACCCGCAGCGCTGAGACATCAGACACAGAGGGAGAATGATGGGGAGAAAGCGTCAGGATGTCGATACAGTTGAAAGTATGATGGCGGGCAGGGGAACGAATGGTGTCGTGGGCCAAATACACTCACCCTGAGTGCCATATTGGGCCAATGTTTGACATGTGTGTTATAGAGGTAGACCATGCGGGTGTTATAGGGTCCTTGGAGAGAGGAGACTTGTTCCTATTATCTTAGCTACTGGATGGAAAAAAAAGAAACTGTTAGCAGAGACATAGCTGCCAATGGGCTACTAAGGCATTTGCCTTGGGTCCTGAGTGTCAGAAAGCCACTTTGGTTTGGACAAGGTATTTAGATACAACGTGAGAGCAGTATTTTGTACCTTTTGCCCCTGGTGTAGAAAAGTTCTGCTAGAACTCTGCAGTCAGAGCAGAATTATGTTATGACAAAAGCACATCTCCAGGTAGGACAGCTTTCCTCGAGAATAAACATACAATTTTAGTCGTTTCTAAATCCATGGGATACTTTTCAAGAGAATGAAAAGTAGGTCCTTGGTGCACCGAGGGTGGTCTCGAGCGACATCCCTCAGTTATGGACGGTGCTGGCTTAAATGAAGCTAAATCATTGTAAATTGTGTAGGGAGGAGCTGAGTTGCCAGATGGACTGAGTGATGGTGTATTTTGCCACCTACAGTGTACTGAGTGCTAAATTTACCTATTAAAAATAGCTCAGGTCAGCTTCTTCTCACGGAAAGCTGTCCTACATGGAGATGGGCTCACTTTAAAATCTACTTTTGCACTGAAAAACTCTTTTTAACCCCTTTCTGCCATTAGACATACTATTCCGTCCATGTGGGGTGGGCTTTACTTCCCAAGGCCGGAATAGTACGTCATAGGCGATCGGCCGCGCTCACGGGGGGAGCGCGGCCGGGTGTCAGCTGCTTATCGCAGCTGACATCCGGCACTATGTGCCAGGAGCGGTCACAGACCGCCCCCGGCACATTAACCCCCGGCACACCGCGATCGAACATGATCGCGATGTGCCGGCGGTGCAGGGAAGCATCGTGCAGGGAAGCATCGTGCAGGGAGGGGGCTCCCTGCGGGCTTTCCTGAGACCCCCGCAGCAACGCGATGTGATCACGTTGCTCCGGGGGTCTCTTACCTCCTCCCTGCAGCAAGTCCCGGATCCAAGATGGCCGCGGATCCGGGTCCTGCAGGGAGGGAGTCGGCTTACCAAGTGCCTGCTCAGAGCAGGCACTTGGTAACGCTGCAGCGCTGTTTGACAGATCGGTGATCTGTCAGAGTGCTGTGCAAACTGGCAGATCACTGATCTGTATTGTCTTCCCCTGGGACAAAGTAAAAAAGTAAAAAAAAATTTTTTACAAGTGTGTAAAAAAAAAAAAAAAAAAATCCTAAATAATGAAAAAAAAAAAAAATATTATTCCCATAAATACATTTCTTTATCTAAATAAAAAAAACAAAACAATAAAAGTACACATATTTAGTATCGCCGCGTCCGTAACGACCCGACCTATAAAACTGGCCCACTAGTTAACCCCTTCAGTAAACACCGTAAGAAAAAAAAAAAAAAACGAGGCAAAAAACAACGCTTTATTATCATACCGCCAAACAAAAAGTGGAATATCACGCGATCAAAAAGACAGATATAAATAACCATGGTACCGCTGAAAGCGTCATCTTGTCCCGCAAAAAAAGAGCTGCCATACAGCAACATCAGCAAAAAAATAAAAAAGTTATAGTCCTCAGAATAAAGCGATGCAAAAATAATTATTTTTTCTATAAAATAGTTTTTATCGTATAAAAGCGCCAAAACATAAAAAAATGATATAAATGAGGTGTCGCTGTAATCGTACTGACCCGAAGAATAAAACTGCTTTATCAATTTTACCAAACGCAGAACGGTATAAACGCCTCCCCCAAAAGAAATTCATGAATAGCTGTTTTTTGCTAATTCTGCCTCACAAAAATTGGAATAAAAAGCGATCAAAAAATGTCACGTGCCCGAAAGTGTTACCAATAAAAACGTCAACTCATCCCGCAAAAAACAAGACCTCACATGACTCTGTGGACTCAAATATGGAAAAATTATAGCTCTCAAAATGTGGTAACGCAAAAAATATTTTTTGCAATAGAAAGCGTCTTTCAGTGAGTGACGGCTGCCAATCATAAAAATCCGCTAAAAAACCCGCTATAAAAGTAAATCAAACCCCCCTTCATTACCCCCTTAGTTAGGGAAAAATAAAAAACATTTAAAAAATGTATTTATTTCCATTTTCCCATTAGGGTTAGGGCTAGGGCTAGGGTTAGGGTTAGGGCTAGGGTTAGGGTTAGGGCTAGGGCTAGGGTTAGGGTTAGGGCTAGGGTTAGGGCTAGGGTTAGGGCTAGGGTTATGGTTAGGGCTAGGGTTAGGGCTAGGGTTAAGGCTACAGTTAGGGTAAAGGCTACAGTTAGGGTTAAGGCTACAGTTAGGGATAAGGCTACAGTTAGGGTTAAGGCTACAGTTAGGGATGGGGCTAAAGTTAGGGTTAGGGTTTGGATTACATTTGCGGTTGGGAATAGGGTTGGGATTAGGGTTAGGGGTGTGTCTGGGTTAGAGGTGTGGTTAGGGTTACCGTTGGAATTAGGGTTAGGGGTGTGTTTGGATTAGGGTTTCAGTTATAATTGGGGGGCTTCCACTGTTTAGACACATCAGGGGCTCTCCAAACGCGACATGGCGTCCGATCTCAATTCCAGCCAATTCTGCGTTGAAAAAGTAAAACAGTGCTCCTTCCCTTCCGAGCTCTCCCGTGTGCCCAAACAGGAGTTTACCCCAACATATGGGGTATCAGCGTACTCAGGACAAATTGGACAACAAATTTTAGGGTCCAATTTCTCCTGTTACCCTTGGGAAAATACAAAACTGGGGGCTAAAAAATAAGTTTTGTGGGAAAAAAAAGATTTTTTAATTTTCACTGCTCTGCGTTATAAACTGTAGTGAAACACTTGGAGGCTCAAAGTTCTCACAACACATCTAGATAAGTTCGTGGGGGGGTCTAGTTTCCAATATGGGGTCACTTGTGGGGGGTTTCTACTGTTTAGGTACATTAGGGGCTCTGCAAACGCAATGTGACGCCTGCAGACCATTCCATCTAAGTCTGCATTCCAAATGGCGCTGCTTCCCTTCCGAGCCCTCCCATGCGCCCAAACGGTGGTTCCTCCCCACATATGGGGCATCAGCGCACTCAGGACAAATTGGACAACAAATTTTGGGGTCCAATTTCTCCTGTTACCCTCGAGAAAATACAAAACTGGGGGCTAAAAAATAATTTTGGGGGGAATTTTTTTTTTTTCACGGCTCTGCGTTAGAAACTGTAGTGAAACACTTGGGGGCTCAAAGTTCTCACAACACATCTAGATAAGTTCATTTGGGGGTCTAGTTTCCAATATGGGGTCACTTGTAGGGGGTTTCTAGTGTTTAGGTACATTAGGGGCTCTGCAAACGCAATGTGACGCCTGCAGACCATTCCATCTAAGTTTGTATTTCAAATAGCGCTCCTTCCCTTCCGAGCCTTCCCATGGCCCAAACGGTGGTTCCCCCCACATATGGGGTATCAGCGCACTCAGGACAAATTGCACAACAAATTTTGGGGTCCAATTTCTCCTGCTACCCTTGGGAAAATACAAAACTGGGGGCTAAAAAATAATATTTGTGGGAAAAAATTTTTGTTTTATTTTTACGGCTCTGCATTATAAACTTCTGTGAAGCTCTTGGTGGGTCAAAGTGCTCACCACACATCTAGATAAGTTCCTTATGGGGTCTACTTTCCAAAATGGTGTCAGTTGTGGGGGGTTTCAGTATTTAGGCACATCAGTGGTTCTCCAAACGCAACATGGCGTCTCATCTCAATTCCTGTGAATTTTGCATTGAAAAGTCAAACGGTGCTCCTTCCCTTCCGAGCTCTCCCATGCGCCCAAACAGTGGTTTACCCCCACATATGGGGTATCAGCGTACTCAGGACAAAGTGTACAACAACTTTTTGGTTCCAATTTCTTCTCTTACCATTGGGAAAATAAAAAATTGGGGGCGAAATGATCATTTTTTTCACAAAAATTATTCTTTATTTTTACGGTTCAGCATTATAAACTTCTGTGAAGCACTTGGTGGGTCAAAGTGCTCACCACACCTCTAGATAAGTTCCTTAGGGGGTCTACTTTCCAAAATGGTGTCACTTGTGGGGGGTTTCAATGTTTAGGCACATCAGTGGCTCTTCAAACGCAATATGGCGTCCCATTTCAATTCCTATCAATTTTGCATTGAAAGGTCAAACGGCGCTCCTTCCCTTCCGAGGTCTCCTATGCGCCCAAACAGTGGTTTACCCCCACATATGGGGTATCAGAGTACTCAGGACAAATTGTGAAACAACTTTTTGGTTCCAATTTCTTCTCTTACCATTGGGAAAATAAAAAATTGGGGGCGAAAAGATAATTTTTGTGAAAATAAAAATATTTTTTATTTTTACGGTTCTGCATTATAAACTTCTGTGAAGCACTTGGTGGGTCAAAGTGCTCACCACAACTCTAGATAAGTTCCTTAGGGGGTCTACTTTCCAAAATGGTGTCACTTGTGGGGGGTTTCAATGTTTAGGCACATCAGTGGCTCTCCAAACGCAACATGGCGTCCCATCTCAATTCCAGTCAATTTTGCATTAAAAAGTCAAATGGCGCTCCTTCCCTTCCGCGCTCTGTCATGCGCCCAAACAGTGGTTTACCTCCACTTATGGGGTATCGGCGTACTCAGGACAAATTGTACAACAAGGTTTGCGGTCCATTTTCTCCTGTAACTCTTGGCAAAATAAAACAAATTGGAGCTGAAGTAAATTTTTTGTGAAAAAAAGTTAAATGTTCATTTTTATTTAAACATTCCAAAAATTCCTGTGAAACACCTGAAGGGTTAATAAACTTCTTGAATGTGGTTTTGAGAACCTTGAGGGGTGCAGCTTTTAGAATGGTGTCACACTTGGGTATTTTCTATCATATAGACCCCTCAAAATGACTTCAAATGAGATGTGGTCCCTAAAATAAAATGGTGTTGTAAAAATGAGAAATTGCTGGTCAAATTTTAACCCTTATAACTCCCTAACGAAAAAAAATTTTGGTTCCAAAATTGTGCTGATGTAAAGTAGACATGTGGGAAATGTTACTTATTAAGTATTTTGTGTGACATATCTCTGTGATTTAATTGCATAAAAATTCAAAGTTGGAAAATTGCGAAATTTTCAAAATTTTCGCCATGTTTCCGTTTTTTTCACAAATAAACGCAGGTAATATCAAAGAAATCTTACCACTATCATGAAGTACAATATGTCATGAGAAAACAATGTCAGAATCAGCAGGATCCGTTGAAGCGTTCCAGAGTTATAACCTCATAAAGGACAGTGGTCAGAATTGTAAAAATTGTCCCGGTACATAATGTGCAAACCCCCCCTGGGGGTAAAGGGGTTAAAGGGAGTCTGTCACCATGTTTTTGCTATGGAATCTGAGAGCAGCATAACATAGCAGCAGAGACCCTGAATCTAGTGATGTGTCACTTACTGGACTGTTTGATGCAGCTTTGATAAAAATCCCTGTTTTCTCTTTCTGTAGATGTAGCAGAGCTCAAATGCTAAGGTGTGTATAACCCGCGAAGCTAGCTGCCAATCAGTGGTGAGGGCGGGGTTACACAGTTTGTGGACAGCCCGGCAAGCGACACCTAGTCCTCTAGTCAGGGCCGTATTTGCCACTAGGCACTTGAGGGCACGTGCCTAGGGCGGGATGATGCGGGGGGCGGCACCTGAGCAAGGGTTTTTTTTTAAATTTATTTAAGTCCTGGGTCACCTCCCGACCGACCACCCGCCCCCAGCCCCCCCACCCACCCTCCTTGAAGACGTCATGCCCGCCCACCTCCCACCCACCCTCCTTGAAGATGTCATACTCACCCTGCTCCAGCGATGCCTGGTCTCAGCATCTACAGCTGACCTGAGTGAGTGGTCACATGGTACCGCTCATTAAGGTCATGAAAATGGGCATATTCATGACCTTAATGAGCGGTACCACATGACCCTCACGCAGGAAGAAGGTGCTGCACCGGGAGTCGGGACAAAGCTAGAGGGATGTTCGGCGTGGCCACGCGGTGTGGGACAGGTGAGTATGAGAGACGGGGGGACAGGGGACGGGGGAATGAAGGAGGACGGTAAGCCGAGCCATGCAAGATGGGAGCGGGAGCGGGGGGGTTGAGAGATGAGCCATGCATGCGGGGGGGGAGGGCGGAATATGAGCCATGCATATGGGATGGCAGGGAGATGAGCCATGCATATGGGATGGGAGGGACATGATCCATGCATACAGGAGAGGGGGGATATGAGCCATGCATACAGGAGGAGGGGGGAATATGAGCCATGCATACAAGAAGGGGGAATATGAGCCATTCATACAGGAGGAGGGGGGAATATGAGCTATGCATACAGGAGGAGGGATATGAGCCATGCATACAGGAGGAGGGGGGATATGATCCATGCATACAGAGGGGGAATATAAGCCATGCATTCAGGAGGGGGGGGATATGAGCCATGCATACAGGAGGGAGGATATGAGCCAGGCATACAGGAGGAGGGGGGATATGAGCCATGCATACAGGAGGGGGGAATATGAGCCATGCATACAGGAGGGGGGATATGAGCCATGCATACAGGAGGGGGGATATGAGCCATGCATGCAGGAGGAGGGGGAATATGAGCCATGCATACAGGAGGGGGGGGGAATATGAGCCATGTAAACAGGAGGGGGGGAATATGAGCCATGCATACAGGAGGGGGGATATGAGCCATGCATACAGGAGGGGGGGAATATGAGCCATGCATACAGGAGGGGGGAATATGAGCCATGCATACAGGAGGGGGGAATATAAGCCATGCATGTAGGAGGGGGGGAATATGAGCCATGCATACAGGAGGGGGAGAATATGAGCCATGCATACAGGAGGGGGGGATATGAGCCATGCATACAGGAGGGGGAGGGAATATGAGCCATGCATACAGGGGGAATATGAGCCATGCATACGGGGGGGAATATGAACCATGCATACAGGTGGGGCTGTGGGGGAGAATATGAGCCATGCATATGGGATGGGAGGGAGATGAGCCATGCATACAGGAGTGGGGGCATATGAGCCATGCATACAGGAGGGGGGAATATGAGCCATGCATATGGGATGGGAGGGAGATGAGCCATGCATACAGGAGGGGGGATATGAGCTATGAATACAGGATGGGGGGATATGAGCAATGCATACGGGATGGGAGGGAGATGACCCATGCATACAGGAGGGGGGGAGGAATGTGAGCCATGCATACAAGAGGGGGAATATGAGCCATGCACACAGGATGGGGGGGAGATGAGCCATGCATACAAGATGGGAGGGGGGCATTATACAGTATTGAGCATCATGTGGGGTCATTATAAAGTATGGAGCATCATATGTGGCCATTATACAGTATAGAGCACTGTGTGGCCATTACACAGTGTGGAGCATCATGTGTGACCATTATACAGTATGGAGCATCATGTGTGGCCATTATACAGTATTGAGCATCATGTGGGGTCATTATACAGTATGGAGCATCATCTGTGGCCATTATACAGTTTGGAGCATCATGTGTGGCCATTATACAGTATGGAGCATCATGTGTGGCCATTATACAGTATTGAGCATCATGTGGGGCCATTATACAGTATTGAACATCATGTGGGGTCATTATACAGTATGGAGCATCATGTGTGGCCATTATACAGTATGGAGCATCATGTGTGGCCATTATACAGTATGAAGCATCATGTGTGGCCATTATACAGTATTGAGCATCACGTGGGGCCATTATACAGTATTGAACATCATGTGGGGTCATTATACAGTATGGATCATCATGTGTGGCTATTATACAGTATGGAGCATCATGTGTGGCCATTATACAGTATGAAGCATCATGTGTGGCCATTATACACTATGGAGCATCATGTGTGGCCATTATACAGTATTGAGCATCATGTGGGATCATTATACAGTATGGAAAAGTGTGTGTGGCCATTATACAGAATAGAGCACTGTGTGGCCATTATACAGTATTGAGCATCATGTGTGACCATTATACAGTATGGAGCATCATGTGTGGTCATTATACAGTATTGAGCATCATCTGTGGCCATTATACAGTATGGAGCATCATGTGTGGTCATTATACAGTATGGAGCATCATGTATGGCCATTATACAGTATTGAGCATCATGTGGGGCCATTATACAGTATTGAACATCATGTGGGGTCATTATACAGTACGGAGCATCATGTGTGGCCATTATACAGTATGGAGCATCATGTGTGGCCATTATACAGTATGACGCATCATGTGTGGCCATTATACAATATTGAGCATCATGTGGGGCCATTATACAGTATTGAACATCATGTGGGGTCATTATAAAGTATAGAGCATCATGTGTGGCCATTATACAGTATGGATCATCATGTGTGGCTATTATACAGTATGGAGCATCATGTGTGGCCATTATACAGTATGAAGCATCATGTGTGGCCATTATACACTATGGAGCATCATGTGTGGCCATTATACAGTATTGAGCATCATGTGTGACCATTATACAGTATGGAGCATCATGTGGGGTCATTATACAGTATGGAGCATCATCTGTGGCCATTATACAGTATTGAGCATCATGTGGGATCATTATACAGTATGGAGAAGTGTGTGTGGCCATTATACAGAATAGAGCACTGTGTGGCCATTATACAGTATTGAGCATCATGTGTGACCATTATACAGTATGGAGCATCATGTGTGGCCATTATACAGTTTTGAGCATCATGTGGGGTCCTTATACAGTATGGAGTGGGGGAATATGAGCCATGCATATGGGATGGGAGGGAGATGAGCCATGCATACAGGAGGGGGATATGAGCTATGCATACAGGATGGGGGGATATGAGCAATGCATATGGGATGGGAGGGAGATGAGCCAAGCATACAAGAGGGGGAATATGAGCCATGCAGACAGGATGGGGGGAGATAAGCCATGCATACAAGATGGGAGGGGGGCATTATACAGTATTGAGCATCATGTGTGGCCATTACACAGTGTGGAGCATCATGTGTGACCATTATACAGTATGGAGCATCATGTGTGGCCATTATATAGTATTGAGCATCATGTGGGGTCATTATACAGTATGGAGCATCATGTGTGGCCATTATACAGTATGGAGCATCATGTGTGGCCATTATACAGTATGGAGCATCATGTGTGGCCATTATACAGTATGGAGCATCATGTGTGGCCATTATACAGTATTGAGCATCATGTGGGGCCATTATACAGTATTGAACATCATGTGGGGTCATTATACAGTATGGAGCATCATGTGTGGCCATTATACAGTACGAAGCATCATGTGTGGCCATTATACACTATGGAGCATCATGTGTGGCCATTATACAGTATTGACCTTCATGTGGGATCATTATACAGTATGGAGAACTGTGTGTGGCCTTTATACAGTATAGAGCACTGTGAGGCCGCTATACAGTATTGAGCATCATGTGTGGCCATTATACAGTATTGAGCATCATGTGTGGCCATTATACAGTATTGAACATTATGTGGGGTCATTATACAGTATGGAGCATCATGTGTGGCCATTATACAGTATGGAGCATCATGTGTGGCCATTATACAGTATGGAGCATCATGTATGGCCATTATACAGTATGGAACATCATGTGTGGCCATTATACAGTATGGAGCATCATGTGTGGCCATTATACAGTATGGAGCATCATGTGTGGCCATTATACAGTATGGAACATCATGTGTGGCCATTATACACTATGGAGCATCATGTGTGGCCATTATACAGTATTGAGCATCATGTGGGATCATTATACAGTATGGAGAACTGTGTGTGGCCATTATACAGTATTAAGCACTGTGTGGCCGTTATAAGAGTATTGAGCATCATGTGTGGCCATTATACAGTATTGAGCATCATGTGTGGCCATTTTACAGTATGGAGCACTGTGTGGCCATATTTTTTTTTGTTTAGAATTATTGTATATGAAACAGTGTGATCAGCCGTAATAAATGGGTGTGGTTGGGACGTGGATATGGGTGTGACTAGTTGTGAAATGGGTGTGGTCAGAGGCGTGGCCTGAAATTTGCCGCGGCGCACTATGTGTGGTGCAAACTTTATACCTCTTTCCCTTCAAAAGTTGGGAGTTATGATACCGCATTTGCCAGATCACGGCAAGTGCCGCAAATCCCATATGGGATGAATGAGGCCGAACGCAGTGTTGCCGTAAGTGATCTGTTACGCCGCAGATGCAGAAAAACTGCCCGATCTGCTGCAAAAGGCGACTTTCACATCAGCGATTCTTGCCAAAGTCACTGCCGATAGTGTCATACTCACCAAAGGGGAGGCAGCGCTAAAAGTGCCTAGGGCAACAGAAACTCTAAATACGGCCCTGCCTCTAGTGTTAATCTCCTGCTGATAAAATACTGATTGCACTGAAACTGAAGCTACTGAGCAAGTGAAGTGACACATCCCTGGAAACAATATGCAATACCCTATAGGCACAAATCAGATTTCGAAAAGTATATATAAAAAAAAATAGGATTTTTTTTCTCTCTTTCTACACGTGACTCTCCGAATGTTATTATAGTCATGCATTGGAAATACGCTATTAACCCTTTTTTACCGTAGAAAACAAAATGTGCATGTAAACAAAAAATTACCAGGAATATCCCCCAGGGCTAACTCAGCAATTTTGAAACAAAATAACATAGATAAGAAAAGGAAACATAAAACAGCGAGAACGAATGCAGTAAAGCCCCATGGAGCGCTCCTCAGTCCAATATATTACACGGCGCCTCAAGAACATTGCGGAAAACGTCAGAGTCCCAACTTCTCCAAACATATGTTGCCTGCAGATAAGTAAGGAATCTAAATATGGAATGAAAATGTTAATTACTGCGGTAATAGCATTACACCTCAAGTGAGCGCATCCTATCGCTTAGCACTGTGACAATGGAGGGAAGGAGGGGAACACAGCAAAACAAGGAAATACTAATCTCTGCTTGTTTATTACAAAACTTCAATTGTCTGCCGGTCCGTCTGTCTGAATAAGTCTCATCTACTGGTATTATAACACCAAGCCGCTGATCGATATGCGGTGCCCTTCACAGGAATTAGAGCAACACTCCTTTCTTGTCTTTTGTCAAGTCGACAGTGTTAAACGCACTAATGTTTGCAAAACTGCGCTACGCCCTCGGGGCACTGATAGACCCTGATTATCTATGGGGATGAACAGGCAGGAAAATTAGACTTTTAGACAGAAGCCAAATTCTGTGCTATTGATTTACACTTCTAATAGGATATAGTCAAATCTCCAGCAAATGTGAAGGATAATGGGATTTTTTTTAACTAGTATTGTGCATCTATAATCATACAACAATATTGAATAATATGGAATATTATGATAGATCATAAGCTTCTTCTTGACTCCTCACTTACTATGGGACTATGTCTAGATGGGACACATGCCAGCTTCTGCCACCCAATGGCCAACGATTTTATATTCCACAATACATTATGCCATCTTATAACATATATGAAAGAAGGTAGAATAATGGACTTAGACATTACATGGACCATCACTGTTACATCCTGGATTTTCGTATAATTTGTTGGATTCTATCTCGTCATTGATTCTGCTGTGGTAGAGATACCACCGGGTTAACAAATTTATATTATTATTCCATAATTGTCACTTTGATACCTTGTGTGTGCCGTTCTATGCTGTAATATGTAGTGTTGGATCATACCTTCTGATCTATACACAGCCAGTATGGTGTTATTCAGTATTATTAAGTTTGAATAGCATTTTGCGCGGGGGGTTGGACGAATGGCCCGAGAGGGCCACCGAGCATGTAACTAAACTCAATGTGATCGCACCCTTAGAGAGAAAATTAGAAAGTGCTTTGGACCAGTAGAGGTCAGATACATGTAGGCAGACCCACTGGGTGTTAGCTAGAAAATGAGGGGCTATTCAGATACACCACACTAGGGCATAGTGAGGGACACTGTGGAGCTATATAAAAACTCAAGTCTGAGATGAGGCAAAAGAAAACAGACCACTTTTATGAGATTTGCCACTGCAGAGAGGAGAGTGAGACTTGTTTCTATGTGTATAGTGTGTATCCACCTGTAAGTTGTGATGGATTAACTATTTCAGAGGGGTGAATAGATAGCGACACTATCCCTATAGTACATTAGCAACATGAATAGGGACAGAGTTGAGAGTAGAGTGTTCGTAAGGGAAGAAGTAAGGGCACCCTCTGCTCACGGTAAACTTTACCAAAGTGAGTGGGTGTGAAGAAGACAGTGGAGACAGCAGTGAGAGCAAGAAAGGGGATCAACCAAGAAGAACTACATCTGTAGCAGATGAATACTCTTAGCAGATGAGTTGGGAAAGGGAACGTATGATCAGCAACTTTAGTTAGAGTCCCTAGGGGTCTCCAGGAATGGAAAAGTGTGAGGAAGGTCTTGAAAGTTGTGAGTCTGAAAAGAGATGAGTTAGCAAGGTTGTAGCACAGAGCATAAAAGTGCTAGCCACTGGTGCTTCATTTATTGGTTCTCGGAAGGGGGTTGAAGATAGTGATCACTGGAAGGCTCAGTTAAAGTGTAATTTTAGCTAAGAAAATTGGAAGTCCCTAACTCTCGTCTGCAGATTTCACCAATTGTGCTGCTGAAGATGTTTGCTGGAGACATGTCGCTGTTTTGTAACTTAAAGGGCGATGTCAGCATCTCCTACTGTTTTCTGTGTGTTTTTACAACTTTTAGTAAAGATGCTTTTTGTTTTTATGGACTGTTGTGGTTTCCTGTTTGTGAGGTCGCGGGGAATCATGGCTACGCCAAGCATGGAGGACCAGAGGGGCTGGAAAGTGTCCACAGTAACAACAGCACTACACACCCCTACACACACCCCCACACACACAGACCATCACCCAAACAACCCCTCCCCCCCCACACACACACACACACAAAACAAAACCCGTTTTTCTGTATCATGTTAGGGTGCATCAACCATACTACTTGCCCATGGCTACCACCCCAGGCATCATTAAATACACACACCCACACACAAGGATAGCAAAAGTAATACAGTCACGAGCATAAGTTCTAGTGGATTTTACTCACTGGGATAGAACAATCTCTTTAAGTGGTTATAGGGTTGAACAGAGGTAGACGATTAATATACAGGAATTAGCAAACACTTTGCCTCTACTTGTAACAGTCTGCTGCACTTACTTCACATTTCTCTGCATGACAATAACAACATTCGGAGAGACAGGTGTAGAGAGAAAAAAATATATATATTTTTTTAACTAAACAAAATCTGATCTGCTGCTATGGGGTATTGCATATTGTCACTTGTCTTTTTACCTTGTGATACTGTTTCTCTAGCACGGTATGCTAGGGGCAGATACCCTGATTCATGGGATGTGTCACTTCACTTGCTCAGCAGCTTCAATTTCAATGCAATCAGTATTTTATGGGCAGGAGATTAACACTAGAGGACTATGTGTCGCTTGACAGGCAGTCCAGAAACTCTGTGTATCAGAGCAGACCCACCAGGTCTTGCCTTTCAGGGGTTTATGGATGACCTCCTCATAATTTCTGTCTGGCTTTACATTTTCTACAAAGTCTTTATACCTGTGTAAGTACATCAACTACATTTTCCAAAAAAATTTATGAATTCAATGACTCATCTATACAATTTAACATGGTTACTGTTGCATTACAGTGGTATGTAAAACTTACAAAAAGCATAGAAAAGTATTTCATGATTAGATTACTCATCCATAGAATATTACGTGCTTTCTGTCACATTTTGGCTGTATATAACAGTCCCAAAACAATTTCAAAATTTAGCTTATTTGTTCACATTTCTTATCCATACACTATTCCGTGTTCTGGAGTACATTTGTGTGATATATGACTAAAAAAAGAAAACATTTTGCTAGGGTTATATTTCTTAGCCATGCAGTGTTCTTGGGTAAATTTCTTTGGTATATAACCCTTACAATTTTATTGTTATTAAATTGATCCCCAATAGGCTATTCCGTGGTTTAGAGTACATTTTCTCAAAAAAAACTTGTTCAAAATTTATCGGTATTATATTGCTCTTCTATAGGGTATTACATCTTCTTGGGTACAGTTTGTTGCTATATAAGCCTCAAAAAACTTGTTCAAAATGTTATTGGTATTATATTGCTCACCCATAGACTGTTCCATGGTCTGGAGTACATTTCCTTGGTATATAACCCTAAAAAACAGAGGGTGGACAGACATCTGTCTGAGATGGTTTAGTGAATCCTGCATTGAGCAGAGGGTTGGACTCAATGACCTTTGAGGTCTCTTCCAACTCTAACATTCTATGATTCTAAAAAACTTGCTCAAAATTTAATTGGCATTATATTGCTCATCCATAGAGTATTGCATCTTCTTCGGTATTACATCTTGCTCACCTATAGATTGTTCTGTGACCGAGTCCATTTCCTGGTGTATAGCTCTCAAAAAACTTGTTTAAAATGTAATTGTTATTATATTGCTCATCCATAGGGTATTACATCTTCTTTGAGAAAGTTTTTTGCTATTTAACCCTCAAAAACATGTTCAAAATGTATCGGCACTATAAGGCTCACCGATAGGGTATTATATCTTCTTGGGTATGTTTCATTGCTATATAAGCCTAAAAAAATTTGTTCAAAATGTATCGATCTTATATTTCTCACCTAGAAACTATTCCATCTTCTGGTGTCCATTTCGTTAATATAAAAGCCTCAAGAAACTTGTTCAGAAATGTTTTGGTATTATAATACTCACTCATAGACTATTCCTTGGTCTCAATTGCATTTTGTTGGTATATAACCCTCAAAAAACTTGTATTGTATTGAGTATTACATTCTCACCCATAGGGTATTACATCTTATTGGTTACATTTTGTTGCTATAAAGCCTTACAAAACTTGTTAAAAAATGTATCAGTTTTATATTGCTCACCCATAGACTATTCTGTGATCTGAAGTCCATTGCGTTGTTAGAAAAGCCTCAAAAACTTGTTAAAAAATGAATCAGTATTATACTGCTCATTCATAAGGTATTATATCTTTTTGGGTACATTTTGTTGCTATATAAGTCTAAAAAAAACTTGTTAAAAAATGTATCGGTATTATATTGCTCACCTGTAGACTATTCCATGATCTGGAGACCATTTCGTTTGTACATCACCCTCAAAAAATTAGTTCAAAATGTATCTGTATTATATTGCTCATCCATATGGTATTACCGTATATATTCTTGGGTACATTTCGTTGCTATAAAAGCCTCAAAAACTTGTTAAAAATGTATTGTTATTATATTGCTCACCCATACACTATTCCGTGGTCTGTAATACATTTCCTTGGTATATAAACCTCAAAAGTGTATAGCCTTTATGAGTCTATGAGTACCAATTAGTGATGAGCGAACGTGCTCGCCATTATTCGTTTCTCGCCCGAGTATCGGGGTACTCAGGGTACTCGCTGAGCAGCGAGCATTTCCGGGATTACTTGGCGGTAACGTAACTGGTGTCTTCACCCAGCAGTTTTGGCGGACTTTAGAGACTCAATCACGGTGCAGGGATTGTCTGCCAGGCCTGGAACGCCGCAGCCATCTTTGCTGTGGTCGTGCAGTGACTGGCTTGGCTGTACAGCATCATCCCGAGTATAAGAGCTGCATTCTGTTCCTGTTTCAGCGAGAGTAGGGAGAGCTGTTGCCGAGATAGGGTCAGAATCGTTGTTTTAGAGTTAGTGTAGGTCTGCAACTCTTACATCCACAACTCCTGAGAAACCAACAGTCCTTTTTAGGGCTAATTCATGGGTCCTGATATTACAGCGCTAGGTAGGCAGGGCACAGCATATCCACATCAGTGCAAGGCCTGCAGGCACTGTATGTGCGTCCATTGCTCCCACTGCATCCATCCCAAAGCTCCATAACTGCCTGCTGCTGCAGCTTATTTACTGTCTATATACCTCTTTTTCCCACAAATTCCCCCCCTCCCCCACAAAAAAATATACAGTCTGTTCTGTCAGAATGGGGGCTGTTGAAAAGTGATAGTTTGTCAGGCATAAGTAGCATAGTTGTGTGTGCTACCCTTGTGCCCCCTTTTTTTGTGTGTGTTTTAAATTCACCTAAAAAGGCCTCATATATCTCTGTGCTCCAAGTTTGGTCAATGGAGGCCGGGGTACTTATTTTGTGGCTGTGTGATACTCAAAGTCTGTACAGCGCTATTTAGAATCCCAAAAAATTGAAAGGCCACAGATTTGCCAGTGTGGTATTTCTGTTACAGCTGTCAACCGTCTTATATCTCTGTGCTCCAAGTTTGGTCAATGGAGGCCGGTGTACTTATTTTGTGGCTGTGTGATACTCAAATTCTATACAGCGCTATTTAGCATCCAAAAAAATTGAAAGGCCACAGATTTGCCAGTGTGGTATTTCCATTACAGCCGTCATATATCTCTGTGCTCCAAGTTTGGGCATTGGAGGCCGGTGTCCTTATTTTTTGGCTGTGTGATATTCAAATTCTATACAGCACTATTTTGCATCAAAAAAATTCAAAAGCCACAGATTTGCCAGTGCAGTGTTTCTGTGAGAGCTCTCGTATATCTCTGCTCCAAGTTTGGGCATTGTAGGTCGGTGTACTTATTTTTTGGCTGTGTGATACTCAAATTCTATAAAGCACTATTTTGCATAAAAAAATTAAAAGGCCACAGATTTGCCAATGTGGTATTTCTGTGAGAGCCCTCATATATCTCTGCTCCAAGTTTTGGCATTGGAGGCCGGTGTACTTATTTTTTGGCTGTGAGATACTCAAATCCTACACAGTGCTATTTTGCATAAATTAACTTTAAAAATATTGAATGCAGTCTGTGAGGCCAGGCTGAGGCCTGCATGGTGTTTGGGTTTGAAAAATCGTAGATTTGCAGGCATACTGATCACATATTATTTTGCTACTAATAAAGACATTTGTGTTGAGCATTTGAAATAGTGCAGTAGTTCATTTAAAATGGTTAATGCAAGGGGCCATTGATGGGGAAGTGGAAGTGATGCTGATGGTGCATCTAGAGGATGAGGCCGTGGGCAAAGTGAAAGTGGGCAATAACAAAGACCCATATCTTCTTGCTCGACCTTCCTGTCCCAGTTTCTAGGAGACCGCAGCACACCACTATTGAAGCCAGAACAGTGTGAAATGGTTGTTGGTTGGATAGCGGATAATGCTTCCAGTCACTTACCCACCACCACCACCTTGTCATCCACACGGTCAAGTCTGAGTAGCCATGAGTGTGGCCAGGATATTCCTCACCCGGATCCTCCTTCCGCCCACCATGCCGAGTGCCCTGAGACAACTGATCCCACACTTGGACACTCTGAAGAGCTGTTCAGTTTTCCATTTCAAGATTCAGAAATCTCTGCCGGTCAACTTGAAGTGGGAAAAGATGAGATCGCCTGTAGAGCTGCCAAAAGCTTTGACCAGCCCCGGGCACACGAAGGTGATGGTGGGAAAGTGTCACAAAAGGTGGACGATGTTGAGACACAATTTCCAGAAAGTCAGTAGGAGGAGCAGGGTCCGGATGTGGAAGACGAGGTGGTGGATGACATTGTGACTGACCAAATCTGGCAGGAGGACATGCATAGCGAGGACAGCAGCACAAATGGGGAAGGAGGCATATCCCCCAACAGGCTGGAAGAAGCAGTGCAGTGGCTACAGACAGAAGACGTGCATTGTTCCCCGTAACACCAACATGAGTGAAGTTTCCATTCCACCTGTGAGAACTTCCCCAGTCTGGCTATTTTTTATAGACTCTGCCGATAACTCCAAACAGGCCATTTGCAGCACCTGCCATGCCCGCATCAGCAGAGGTAGCAAAACAACCAGCCTGACCACCACCAGCATGATCAGGCACATGCAAGCAAAGCACCTGACTTTGTGGGCCGAACCCCAGGCTCCAGGACCGCTGCCTGCTGGTCGCACCACTGCTTCTTCCACTGTTTTGCATAGAAGCCAATCCCCAGTACACCATGCATGTGAAGATGGCTTTAGCCCTGCACCTGTTGTGGCCCACAGTCAAGCAGCACCATCAGCAAGCGTGTCCACGTCCTTGTCCCAGCACAACGTTCAGTTGTCTATAAAAAAGTCTTTGGAAAGCAAGCAGAAATCCCCTGCTAACGCCCCACAAGTCACAGTCCTCAATTCTAATATTTGTCTTCTGCTTGTGCTAGAAATGCTGCCTTTTAGGCTTGTTGAGAAGGAAGCTTTCCGCAACCTGATGGTGGCGGCCGTCCCAAGGTACTCGGTCCCCAGTCGCCACTATTTCTCCCAGTGTGCCGTACCGGCATTATACCAGCATGTGTCCCACAACATTACCCGTGCCCTCAACAATGCTGTTTCCGGCGAAAGTCCACCTAACCACGGACACGTGGACAAGTGCTTGTGGGCAGGGACGGTACATCTCAATGACGGCACGCTGGGTTAACATAGTGGAAGCCGGGACACAGTCGGACCTTGGGATGGAACACATCCTCCCCACGCCGAGGATGGCTGGCCCTACGTCAATCAGGGTTGCCCCCACAGTCTTCAGCTCCTGTACCTCCTCCTCCTCCTCTTCATCCTCCATGTCTGAAATCACCACATCAGTCAGAAGCTGGAAGCACGCAGCACTGCCTCAGCCAAGCGGCAACAGGCTGTGCTGAAGCTAATCTGCATAGTTGACAAACCGCACAATGCAGAAAAGTTATGGACAGCACTGAAAGAGCAGTCAGATGTTTGGATGACACCGCTGAACCTACAGCCGGGCATAGCCGTGTGTGACCATGGCCGTAACCTGGTGGCGGCTCTGAGGCAAGGTGAGCTCACACACGTACCTTGCTTGGCCCATGTGCTTAACCTCATGGTTCAACGTTTTCTGAAAAGCTACCCGGAGCTGCCGGATCAGCTAGTGAAAGTACGCCATCTATATGCCCATTTTAGAAAGTCAGCTACAGCTTCAGCTGCCCTTGCCGTGCTTCAGCAGCGGTTTCAGCTTCCAGCTCACCGACTGTTGTGTGATGTCCCCACGCGCTGAAACTCTATGCTGCATCTGTTGGAAAGGATTTGTGAGCAGAAGAGGGCCGTTGTTGACTGTCAACATCAACAAGACCGTCAAATTTCAGGTCAGACTCCACACATAAGACCTCAGGAGTGGACATGGATGTCAGACATATGTAGCATCCTTCAAAACTTTGAGGACTGCACCAAGATGGTGAACGGCGATGACACCATAATTAGCATCACCATTCTGCTTCTCAGCATTCTGAAAAACTCTGCTCACAATCAAAGAGGATGCATTGCAGGCGGAGCATGAGGACAGGGAGCAAGGAAACATACAGGGGGATTACACTTAGCCCAGCCCCATGTCTTCTCAACGCTGATTGGTAGGCAATGAGGAGGAGGAGGAAGAAGAAGAACAGGAGCTACTTTCATGTGCTACAGATGGTACTACAAACACATCTGTATTAGCTTCTGTTCAGCGGGGATTGCCTGAGGACAGGGAGAAGGAGGATGAGGAGGAGGCGGAGGAGGAGGAGGAGGAGGCAGACAGCATGGTCAGTTGTCCTGTTGGTGAGGACACTGAAGTCTTGGCTGTTAGCAGTCTGGTGCGCATGGCTGACTTTATGTTGCGCTGCATTTCACGTGACCCTCGGATTATCAAAATTTGGGGTGACACTCATTACTGGTTGGTGACACTTCTAGACCCATGCTTCAAGGAGAACTTTCAATCTCTTCTGCCTGAGGCAAAGAGGTGCCCTAAAATGTTGCAGTTCCACAGGGCCCTTGTAGCGGAATTACTTAGAAAATTCCCATGTGAGAACACTGGCAGCAGACGCCAGAGTTTGTTGTACAACCAAGGACTCCAAGCGAGAGAGACAGAAGTACAATCCAGCTCAGGCAGGGGAACAATGGCCAAGTTCTAGGACAGTTTTCTCAGACCCTCCCATCGTGGTGGCACAGAGGCAAGGGGTGCTGTCACAAGAAGTGCAATGTTTGGGAAGATGGTGAGGTAGTACCTTGCAGATCGTACAAACGTCCTCGGTGATTCCTCTGTGCCTTGTAATTATTGGGTATCCAAACTGGACACATGGCATGAACTGGCTCTCTACGCCTTTTAGGTCCTGGCCTGCCCTGCTGCTAGCATTTTAGTGCCGCTGGTGGAATTATAACGGACTTTCCACTCTACTCTCAAGATCGCATCTCACCACCTGTGCACTTGATCCGATCTCATCCCACTTCATCCCAAACCTCGCCACAGTCTTCATCCCAACCCTAACCTATCTCTTCAACCTATCACTAACAACTGGTGTTTTCCCCTCAAGCTTTAAACATGCCTCCATCACACCTATCCTCAAAAAGCCCTCTCTTGACCCATCCTCTGTATCTAGCTATCGCCGTATATCACTTCTCCCCTATGCCTCCAAGCTACTGGAACAACATGTCTACCTTGAACTGTCCTCCCATCTATCTTCCTGCTCCCTCTTCGACCGCTTTCAATCAGGCTTCTGGTCACACCACTCCACTGAAATTGCCCTAACTAAGGTCACCAATGACCTATTAACCGCCAAGAGCAAGCGACACTACTCTATCCTCCTCCTCCTGGACCTGTCCTCTGCCTTTGACACAGTGGACTATTCTTTATTACTACAGACCCTCTCATCCCTTGGCATCACAGACTTGGCCCCATCCTGGATCTCGTCATACCTAACTGACCAAACATTCAGCGTCTCCCATTCACACACCACCTACTCACCTCGCTCCCTATCTGTTGGAGTCCCTCAAGGTTCAGTTCTAGGGCCTCTGCTCTTCTCCATTTACACCTTTGGCCTGGGACAGCTCATAGAATCTCACGGTTTTCAGTATCATCTCTATGCTGATGACACACAGATCTATATCTCTGGACCAGATATCACCACTCTACTAACCAGAATCCCTCAATGTCTATCCGTTCTTTCATCCTTCTTCTCCACTAGATTTCTAAAACTTAACATGTACAAAACAGAATTCATTGTCTTTCCCAAATCTCAAGCGACCCCTGTTGTGAATTCTGTTGTTGGGCTCCCTCCTGTGGTCATGAATGGTACTTCGGCTGGTTCTGTCCATGGACTTCCTCTGGTGGGTGTTTCTGAGTTTCCTTCCACAGGTGACGAGGTTTATTCGTTAGCTGGCTGATCTATTTAACTCCACTTAGATCTTTGCTCCATGCCACCTGTCAATGTTCCAGTATTGGTCTTGTTCACTCCTGGATCGTTCTTGTGACCTGTCTTCCCAGCATAAGCTAAGTTCAGCTTGTATTTCTTTTGTTTGCTATTTTTCTGTCCAGCTTGCTATTTTTATTGTTCTCTTGCTTGCTGGAAGCTCTGGGACGCAGAGGGAGCGCCTCCGCACCGTGAGTCGGTGCGGAGGGTCTTTTTGCGCCCTCTGCGTGGTCTTTTTGTAGGTTTTTGTGCTGACCGCAAAGTAACCTTTCCTATCCTCGGTCTGTTCAGTAAGTCGGGCCTCACTTTGCTAATCTATTTCATCTCTGTGTTTGTATTTTCATCTTTACTCACAGTCATTATATGTGGGGGGCTGCCTTTTCCTTTGGGGAATTTCTCTGAGGCAAGGTAGGCTTTATTTTTCTATCTTCAGGGCTAGCTAGTTCCTTAGGCTGTGCCGAGTTGCATAGGGAGCGTTAGGCGCAATCCACGGCTATTTCTAGTGTGTTTGATAGGATTAGGGATTGCGGTCAGCAGAGTTCCCACGTCCCAGAGCTCGTCCTTTATTATCAGTAACTATCAGGTCATTCCGTGTGCTCTTAACCACCAGGTCCATTATTGTCCTGACCACCAGGTCATAACAGTACAGGTGGCCCAAAGTACTAATGCATCTCAATAGAGGGATAAGAGAAGTTCTGAGACCATTTTTTTTTCTTTGCAGTGTGTTTTGTCTCTCTTTTCCTCTTTACCTCTGGGTGGTTCAGGACACTGGTGTAAACATGGACATTCAAGGTCTGTCCTCTTTGATGGATAATCTCACTACAAGGGTACAAAACATTCAACGCCAGAAGCCTGACAAACAAGATGGAAGAAGTAGAAGCAGAAATATCTACAGGTAACTTTGACATAGTGGGAATAACCGAGATATGGTTAGATGAAAGCTAAGTTAACTTACAGGGTTACAGTCTGTTTAGAAAGGATTGTAAAAATCGGAGAGGAGGAGGGGTTTGTCTCTATGTAAAGTCTTGTCTAAAGTCCACTTTAAGGGAGGATATTAGCGAAGGGAATGAGGATGTCGAGTCCATATGGGTCGAAATTCATGGAGAGAAAAATGGTAACAAAATTCTCATTGGGGTCTGTTACAAACCCCCAAATATAACAGAAATCATGGAAAGTCTACTTCAAAAGCAGATAGATGAAGCTGCAGCCCATAATGAGGTCCTGGTTATGGGGGACTTTAACTACCCGGATATTAACTGGGAAACAGAAACCTGTGAAACCCATAAAGGCAACAGGTTTCTGCTAATAACCAAGAAAAATTATCTTTCACAATTGGTGCAGAATCCAACCAGAGGAGCAGCACTTTTAGACCTAATACTATCTAATAGACCTGACAGAATAACAAATCTGCAGGTGGTCGGGCATCTAGGAAATAGCGACCACAATATTGTACAGTTTCACCTGTCTTTCACTAGGGGGACTTGTCAGGGAGTCACAAAAACACTGAACTTTAGGAAGGCAAAGTTTGACCAGCTTAGAGATGCCCTTAATCTGGTAGACTGGGACAATATCCTCAGAAATAAGAATACAGATAATAAATGGAAAATGTTTAAGAACATCCTAAATAGGCACTGTAAGCGGTTTATACCTTGTGGGAATAAAAGGACTAGAAATAGGAAAAACCCAATGTGGCTAAACAAAAAAGTAAGACAGGCAATTAACAGTAAAAAGAAAGCATTTGCACTACTAAAACAGGATGGCACCATTGAAGCTCTAAAAAACTATAGGGAGAAAAATACTTTATCTAAAAAGCTAATTAAAGCTGCCAAAAAGGAAACAGAGAAGCACATTGCTAAGGAGAGTAAAACTAATCCCAAACTGTTCTTCAACTATATCAATAGTAAAAGAATAAAAACTGAAAATGTAGGCCCCTTAAAAAATAGTGAGGAAAGAATGGTTGTAGATGACGAGGAAAAAGCTAACATATTAAACACCTTCTTCTCCACGGTATTCACGGTGGAAAATGAAATGCTAGGTGAAATCCCAAGAAACAATGAAAACCCTATATTAAGGGTCACAAATCTAACCCAAGAAGTGGTGCGAAACCGGCTAAATAAGATTAAAATAGATAAATCTCCGGGTCCGGATGGCATACACCCACGAGATCTAAGAGAACTAAGTAATGTAATAGATAAACCATTATTTCTTATTTTTAGGGACTCTATAGCGATGGGGTCTGTTCCGCAGGACTCGCGCATAGCAAATGTGGTGCCAATATTCAAAAAGGGCTCTAAAAGTGAACCTGGAAATTATAGGCCAGTAAGTCTAACCTCTATTGTTGGTAAAATATTTGAAGGGTTTCTGAAGGATGTTATTCTGGATTATCTCAATGAGAATAACTGTTTAACTCCATATCAGCATGGGTTTATGAGAAATCGCTCCTGTCAAACCAATCTAATCAGTTTTTATGAAGAGGTAAGCTATAGGCTGGACCACGGTGAGTCATTGGACGTGGTATATCTCGATTTTTCCAAAGCGTTTGATACCGTGCCGCACAAGAGGTTGGTACACAAAATGAGAATGCTTGGTCTGGGGGAAAATGTGTGTAAATGGGTTAGTAACTGGCTTAGTGATAGAAAGCAGAGGGTGGTTATAAATGGTATAGTCTCTAACTGGGTCGCTGTGACCAGTGGGGTACCGCAGGGGTCGGTATTGGGACCTGTTCTCTTCAACATATTCATTAATGATCTGGTAGAAGGTTTACACAGTAAAATATCGATATTTGCAGATGATACAAAACTATGTAAAGCAGTTAATACAAGAGAAGATAGTATTCTGCTACAGATGGATCTGGATAAGTTGGAAACTTGGGCTGAAAGGTGGCAGATGAGGTTTAACAATGATAAATGTAAGGTTATACACATGGGAAGAAGGAATCAATATCACCATTACACACTGAACGGGAAACCACTGGGTAAATCTGACAGGGAGAAGGACTTGGGGATCCTAGTTAATGATAAACTTACCTGGAGCAGCCAGTGCCAGGCAGCAGCTGCCAAGGCAAACAGGATCATGGGGTGCATTAAGAGAGGTCTGGATACACATGATGAGAGCATTATACTGCCTCTGTACAAATCCCTAGTTAGACCGCACATGGAGTACTGTGTCCAGTTTTGGGCACCGGTGCTCAGGAAGGATATAATGGAACTAGAGAGAGTACAAAGGAGGGCAACGAAATTAATAAAGGGGATGGGAGAACTACAATACCCAGATAGATTAGCGAAATTAGGATTATTTAGTCTAGAAAAAAGACGACTGAGGGGCGATCTAATAACCATGTAGCTAATATATAATTGCCTAGAATACTACTTCCTGCAATTTGTGCCAACTTCCGTGGCTTTGTCCGGAGCTAATGTCCGGAGCTAATGTCCGGAGCTAATGTCCGGAGATAAGTGACGTCAACAGTGTCCAGTGTCTGATTGGTTGCCGCCTGCTGCGAGCGACCAATCAGAAACGTGCCGTACTGTGACACACTCCGCCCGCCATTTTGGTGTGATTTTTGAATTTTTACCTCACAGCAAGTTTCTACTGCGTGGAGGCGGGCCCAGTGACGTTGCTCTTCAAGCTCCTGCCGAATTTCGTCAAAAAAATGATAATACCATTTACCAAAACTATATATATTTAGTTGTGAAGTGGTTCAGTGACATTTTCACACCAATTTTGAACTTTTGTTTGGTGTTTTCTCCATATACTGCCTATTATTTTTGTTCTTTCTTACTATTATTTATTAATTGTATTATTCTTACATTTGAATAAATAAAGTACATATGGATTCTAGACTCCCGATTCTTTAGAATCGGGCTGCCATCTAGTAAGTATATAAGGGGACAATACAAATATCTCGCTGGGGATCTGTTTATACCAAGGAAGGTGACGGGCACAAGAGGGCATTCTTTGCGTCTGGAGGAGAGAAGGTTTTTCCACCAACATAGAAGAGGATTCTTTACTGTTAGGGCGGTAAGAATCTGGAATTGCTTGCCTGAGGAGGTGGTGATGGCGAACTCAGTCGAGGGGTTCAAGAGAGGCGTGGATGTCTTCCTGGAGCAGAACAATATTGTATCATACAATTATTAGGTTCTGTAGAAGGACGTAGATCTGGGGATTTATTATGATGGAATATAGGCTGAACTGGATGGACAAATGTCTTTTTTCGGCCTTACTAACTATGTTACTATGTTACTATGTTAAGATTGTGTGGTTCAGAATCTGATGTCAGAGCCTAGGATTCCAATTCCTGATTTGTTCTTTGGTGATAGATCTAAGTTCTTGAATTTCAAAAATAATTGTAAATTGTTTCTTGCCTTGAAACCTCGCTCCTCAGGTGACCCTGTTCAACAAGTAAAGATCATTATCTCTTTGTTACGTGGTGACCCTCAAGACTGGGCATTTTCCCTTGCGCCAGGAGATCCGGCATTGCGTGATGTTGATGCGTTTTTCCTGGCGCTTGGATTGCTTTATGATGAACCTAATTCAGTGGATCAGGCAGAGAAAATCTTGCTGGCTCTGTGTCAGGGTCAGGATGAAGCGGAGATATATTGTCAGAAGTTTAGAAAGTGGTCTGTGCTCACTCAGTGGAATGAATGTGCCCTGGCAGCAATCTTCAGAAAGGGTCTCTCTGAAGCCCTTATGGATGTCATGGTGGGATTTCCCATGCCTGCTGGTCTGAATGAGTCTATGTCCTTGGCCATTCAGATCGATCGACGCTTGCATGAGCGTAAAGCTGCGCACCATTTGGCGGTACTATCTGAGCATGGAGTAAAGAAAACACTCCTACCCCGTGACCATAGACCTACCAGAGATTAACACCACACCAGGATCTTAATCATTAAAATTAATTTTTATTATACAATTCAAAATAGCAACATTACAACAACATATAAAATCAAATACCAGTACGCACCACAGGACAATAATATAATAATAATATAATATACAATATACTAGCAGCAATACCCAGAGCAATATAGATCCCTACCAATGTTATATTTATAGAATGCAGTATCCAAATTTAATATATAGCAAAAAGAGCAATTTTTACAGAAAATATTGATATGAAACAATATAACTGTCGAAGTATTAAAAAGAAGACTAGATGTAATAAATAAAGTGTTTATATGCTACAAAAATCTATTCTATCACAGAATGATCAAACCAAGGTAAAAAAATATATACACAAAAATCCGTGAAAAAACTAAAAATCATAAAAAAATATATATAAATATATGATATATATATAAGAAAATTGTGCCCATAAGACAGTCAATACATATTCTGCCACACACTAGTGTATATAAAAAAATGTGCTGAAGTGCTGTAAACCAAAAAAGAAATGCCACATGCAGGAGTATGCAAAATCCAACTGATTACTATTACCAAATAGTGCTTCCTCACTTAAATGAGTAAAGATCACATGAAAAGTGCTATGTGCTGTGCATATGAAGACTATATATCTGTTCCACAGAAAACAGGTAATTGCTCAGCTGTAGGTGATGTACTGAATACAATAGAGCGCTGTGATATCTGGGATACAATAAAGCGCACACTAAAAGTGCTGTGTGCTGTGCATATAAAGAGTCTATGTGTGTGCCACAGAAGTACTACTAAATCTAGTGCTAAAAAAATAATTCGCTCAGCTATGAGGGATGCACAGGATACAATAAAGCACCGTGCTATCAGAAATACAATGAGGCGCACACAGAAAGTGCTATGTGCTATGTATATAAAGAGTCTGTATGTGCCACAAAAGGTTCTGCTATATATAGTGCTCAGCTGCGGGGGATACACGGGATACAATAGACCGCTGTGCTACCAGGGTTACAATGAAGTACTATATACTTATAACAAATGCGAAAGGGATCTAAAAATATATTGCCAATATATACCTTGGGTTGCTGAGTCCTGTGGGAAACGCACCCCGATGCGCGTTTCGGAAGAATTCCTTCGTCAGGGGGTGTTCTGTCTAAGTCTGAAGGGGGTTATATACCAGCGTACAACCTATTCCTAGCGCCACTAGTGCCGGCGGCGCATGCGCGGTCAGGAGGATCCGGTGAGCCGACGTCACACCCCACGTGACCGGACGCACGGGCCAGAGTACCCGGCGTTACCAAGGACACGGGGACGCAACAACAGCGCACGGAACACAGACCGCACATGCGCTCCACTAGGAGCGCAGTATAGGAGGTAACGCGTTACCTATAAGTGTCCAAAATCATCTGGTTAGATACGTGTTCTCAACATTAAACCATAAAGGGAGGGATTTCATATATTTGCACTCATGGAGACTACTGCTGAGATAAAGTAATTGCAGAGTATTTATAAAATGAACATTTAGGTAGCAAATCCAATTGGGTGTACTTGATTCAATAAGCAGAACATTTAGGCACAATATGTCTCATGATAAGAACTATATAGGGGGTAAAACCTATTACTACTTTATGTATTTCCACACTCATGTTTTGCAAATATCATTTGTTGTTAAAAAATGTGTGTTAAAAAATGTGTGATCATATATGGATTAACCATGTTAAAGTGTCCCACATGACACGTATCCCTTGCTTCCCATGTATTTACCCAAATGAGAATTATCCAATATCAATATTATTTGTGTGGATGTATGAGCATAATTACATATGTATGGCAGAAATATATAAGTATATACACCACGGATACCCTCTTACATAACACATAATCTTCGGGCTCAAAATCATGTAGGTGGCATATATACGTGATGTCTAGAAAAAAAATTTTTTCTTTTTACTATCACAAAATATAAAGGAATATATAAAAAACAAAATACATATGAGTATATATATCAAATATATCTCAATACCCTATGTGACATCATATATGGCCAAACCAGATGTATATAACAATACCTATATATATTGCTCATACAGATACAAAATATCACAAAAATCTACTTTATGCATAATCTATCTGATACTTTTGGATTAAAATGTGGATCTTTATTGAATCCAAATCTTCCCACTATAGGCGAATGACTTTACACGGATCCACACCATAGAAGAGGCAACCAGACGTCCTACAATACTCCATACAGGACACAAGGTAAGCAACAATCTAAAAAAGTATAAAATGAATAAAAGTTAGATATTAAAACACAGACTAAAAACAAAATAAAAAATCGTGGTGTTTATTTTTAAGAAAACCTACATCAAAGGAAAGGTGCAAAACTCAAATTTTCATTTAAGCCGATTGGTGCTACTGTATTCAGAACCCAAATCCATCTTGCTTCTTTTTTCAATAATGGTATTGTAATAGGTCCACCACGTTCCCCATTTTCAATCATGTCAATACCAGTCACTTTGAACAACGAGGAGTCACAATTGTGATGGACCTTAAAATGCTTCGGAATGGTTTTCAAAAGTGTGAGATCACCCACATCTTTTGCCGCTTCAATACCCAATACATGTTTGCGGACCCGTGTCTTGAGCTGCCTTGTGGTCATGCCCATGTATATCAAGGAGCAGGGACATGTCGCATAGTAAATAACTGCCTTGGACGTGCAAGTTATACCATGTCTGATTTGAAAAATATTAGTTCCATCCGAACTACAAAATGTTTGCTCTCTTGATATATTAGGGCATGCCACACATTTACCACATGGCCTGCACCCTAGGGTCCGTTTGACATTGTCTAGAAATGAAGGATGAGTCTGATTATGTAGGTAATGACTTTTCACTAGGCAGTCTTTTAAATTTCTTGCCCTCCTATAAGTGATAGTGGGTCGATCACCAATATATTGAGATAGGACGGGGTCTGCTTTCAAAATTCCCCATGATTTACTCAGTTGTGATCTTACCATATCACTTTGCCCATGGTATTTGGTGATATACCTAACCACCTGATTAGATTTGGCTGGTTTAGTTCCATAAAGTGCTTGGTGCCGTGAGATATTTTTAGCCCTATTATAGCCTTTCTTTACTGAGCGCCGGCTATACCCACGTTCTAAAAACCTATCCCTAAGTTCCAAAGCCTGTTTTTCAAATTCTGTGTCCTCAGAACAAATTCTCCTCAACCGCAGGAATTGGCCAATAGGGATCGATTTGATCATTGTAGGGGGGTGTGCCGATGTCGCATGCAAAAGCGAGTTCACAGCTGTCGTTTTGTGAAACATCCTAGTGTCCAGACAGTTTTCATTGTTCCTATGTACACTCACATCCAGGAATTCCATCATATTTTTATCATATTTATAAGTTAATTTTAAATTTCGAGAATTCTGATTCAGGCCTGACATAAAATTCTCCAGAGATTCAACTGGACCTTGCCAAATAAAAAATATGTCATCAATGAATCGCACCCATAACGGGATGCGATCCATTGATGACTCTGTACCTGACATCAGTAGGTCCCTCTCCCACAGCCACAGGAACAAATTTGCATAACTGGGCGCAAAAGCTGCGCCCATTGCAGTGCCCTGGAGCTGTAGGTAGAGGGATCCCTTGAAAAGAAAAAAATTCCTTGTTAATGAAAATTCCAGTAGTTGGGTAGTGAACTGTCTCATCTGTACAGGCAAAATCGATGAATCCAAAAAATATCTCACAGCCTGAATCCCATCTTCATGTCGAATATTTGTATATAGGCTTTCAACGTCACATGACACCAGCAAGGAATCTGTACCAATATATAAGCCATCTACTTTTTTTAAAAAAACATTGGTATCCTTGATGAACGATGGTAGCTCTTCAACCAATGGTTTCAATTTTTCGTCCACAAATTTATTTATTTTTTCTACATAGTTACCACAACCTGAGATTATTGGTCTCCCGGGTGGGTTATTTTGATCTTTATGGACTTTGGGTAACAAGTACAAAGTTGGTATTGTTGGTTCCACTGTCTGAAGAGCCAAAAATAGTTCCTTCGAGATCACTTTGCTCTCATGAGCTTCACGAAGTATACCTAGAAGTTCACTCTGGAACTTTGTCAGCGGATTAAATGTCAACTTTCTATAGCATACCTCATCCCTAAGCTGACGGAGGGCTTCCTTCTCGTAAAGTGTTTTAGGCCATACCACTACATTCCCACCCTTGTCAGCCGGTTTAAATATTACATCCTTCAGACCTTGTAAGTTTTTTAGGGCCATTTTCTCATTCATATTCAAATTGACATCATGAGGAAATACCGGAATTTTGTCAAAGGCTTTACTTACTGTTTTAACAAAAATTCTATTGTAGAACAGGCCGACAAGGGTGGGAACTTACGAGATTTGGGGCGAATGGACAACGGAATCTTACCTCCAACTTCTTCATTGTGCTCCTGGGCCAATTCCTCCAAAGTAGCTAGTGCCTCCTGTTCCGCCTCTGTAGGGAATAATCGCAACACATCCTCATTATGAAAGTGTTTTTTAAAAAGGAGTTTCCTTGCAAACAAATGTAAGTCCTTTATGGCCTCAAATTTATTAAAATTGGCCGACGGACAAAACATCAGACCCCTCTGAAGGACATCTAATTCATTTGTTGACAACACATGTGAACTTAAATTGATCACCTTTAGAGTGTTTCCAAATCTCTCAGGGGATTGTCCAAAGTTACGTTTTGTTGATGTGTAACGTGGCTCCCGTTTACGTTTGGGTGTTGAGGCTGTAGCTGTAAATACAGAGGCGGAAGAGGAGGCACCAGATATATCCACGGTAACCGTGTTAGATGAGGCAGAAGCGCTTCGGCTCCTTCTCTCCCCATTGGGATTGTCCCTCCGCCATCTATAAATGTTCCCGTTTGAAAAATCCTTCTGATCACGTACTAATTTTTTAGTTTGGTTCATTCGGATCTCTTTTATCCATTGGTCCATCAATTTTTCAAGTTGACCATCCATAGAGGAAAATTGATCAGGTGGTAAACAAGATTTTGCTTTGATGAACATTTCATCCAGTATTTTATCCACCTCTATCAGATTTTTAGAATGATGTTTCACTAGGAGCTCCATAAGTTGTTTTGATGCAACATTACACACCTCCTCCCAGTTCTTAATGAGTTCTTCGTCATTCACCGGGAAAGCCGGGGTAACATGTATTCGTAAGCCCCTTGGAATCAGGTGGTGCTGGATGTAATTCTCTTGGAAGGCTCTGTTCCACCATGAGCGAGTTCTCTTATATGCCAAATTCTTTATTGTTTTAAGCATCTCCTCAAATTGTAGGCCACCAGTTATTGCAGTTGCTGCATCATTGTTTGAGAAAACCTCATTTATCTGGCCCTGCCATGATGCTTCCCTGGTTTTAAAGTCCATAGTCACAGCGAAAGAGAAAAAGGACCTGTGCAGAACACAGTAGATTAAATGTATTATATAACACAGAAGTTACCACGGAATATCACAAAATCTATGTCTATGCCACATATACCAAAATAATGGTATATGTGGCATAGACATAGATTTTGTGATATTACATGGTAACTTCTGTGTTATATAATATATCTGAGCATGGGCCTGAGCCTATGCAATGTGATAGGACTTTGACCAGAGCTGAACGGCAAGAACACAGACGTCGGAATGGGCTATGTTTTTACTGTGGTGATTCCACTCATGCTATCTCCGATTGTCCTAAGCGCACTAAGCGGTTCGCTAGGTCTGCCTCCATTGGTACGGTACAGTCTAAATTTCTATTGTCTGTTACTCTGATTTGCTCTTTGTCATCCTATTCTGTTATGACATTTGTGGATTCATGCGCTGCCCTGAATTTGATGGACTTGGAGTATGCTAGGCGCTGTGGTTTTTTCATGGAGCCCTTGCAGTATCCTATTCCATTGAGAGGAATTGATGCTACGCCTTTGGCCAAAAATAAACCTCAGTACTGGACCCAATTGACCATGTGCATGGCTCCTGCACATCAGGAGGATATCCGCTTTCTGGTGTTGCATAATCTGCATGATGTGGTCGTTTTGGGGTTGCCATGGCTACAGGTTCATAATCCAGTATTGGACTGGAAATCTATGTCTGTGTCCAGCTGGGGTTGCCAGGGGGTACATGGTGATGTTCCATTTTTGTCTATTTCGTCTTCCACTCCTTCTGAAGTTCCAGAGTTTTTGTCGGATTATCGGGATGTATTTGATGATCCCAAAGCCAGTGCCCTACCTCCTCATAGGGATTGCGATTGTGCAATTAATTTGATTCCTGGTAGTAAGTTTCCTAAGGGCCGATTGTTTAATTTATCTGTGCCAGAACACGCCGCTATGCGGAGTTATATAAAGGAATCCTTGGAGAAAGGCCATATTCGCCCGTCGTCAACTCATCACCGTTAGGAGCAGGGTTCTTTTTTGTGGCCAAGAAGGATGGTTCTTTGAGACCTTGTATTGATTACCGCCTTCTTAATAAAATTACAGTCAAATTTCAGTATCCTTTGCCGTTGCTGTCTGATTTGTTTTCTCATATTAAAGGGGCTAGTTGGTTCACCAAGATAGATCTTCGAGGGGCGTATAATCTTGTGCGTATTAAACAAGGCGATGAATGGAAAACAGCATTTAATACGCCCGAGGGCCATTTTGAGTACCTGGTTATGCCATTCGGGCTTTCCAATGCTCCATCAGTATTTCAGTCCTTTATGCATGACATCTTCCGAGAGTACCTGGATAAATTCCTGATTGTGTATTTGGATGATATTTTGGTCTTTTCGGATGATAGGGAGTCTCATGTGAAGCAGGTCAGAATGGTGTTCCAGGTCCTTCGTGCGAATTCCTTGTTTGTGAAGGGGTCAAAGTGTCTCTTTGGAGTTCAGAAGGTTTCATTTTTGGGGTTCATTTTTTCCCCTTCTACTATCGAGATGGACCCTGTTAAAGTCCAGGCCATTTACGATTGGACTCAGCCGACATCTGTGAAAAGCCTGCAAAAGTTCCTGGGCTTTGCTAATTTTTATCGACGCTTCATCGCTAATAGTGTTGAGCATTCCGATACCGCAAGTATCGGGTATCGGCCGATATTTGCGGTATCGGAATTCCGATACCGAATTCCGATACTTCCCGCGTATCGGATACCGGAATCGGAAGTTCCCAGAATTCAAACAGAACGCAGCAGCCAATGAGGAATGATTGGAAGTGTGGGCACATCCTGTTTAGCATGGTGGGCATGTAAGTACTGGCAAGGCTGTGATTGGCTGCTGAAATGAAGTCACTCTGCACTATAAAAAACGCTGCCGCCATTTTGCGCTCACTCTGCTGTGATTTCAGTTAGGGACAGGTCGCTGTGTTCTAACTGAGGGCCAGTTGAGATAGCTAATTGCTTTATTTTCCTTTCCAAAGGCTAATTTAGCAAAACGCTGTGTTTTCTTCACTGTTCACCTTGCTCTTGCCTTGCAGCGCTGTTTTAACAGCGTTCTGCAAGGTCTCTGTGTGTGTGTGTGTGTGCAGCTCACTCTGTAGTCTGTGTGCAGCCATATACGCGGTTGTATTCAGCTCAGGGGGGGTTCACACTGCCTCACACAGTTGTCCTTTTTTGCTCATAGTGCAGCCTGCTGCACATTTTTTCTCAAATTTCCTATTAGTGTTTTTCCACCCGTCTCCAGCTAAATTGTGGAAAAACACTACATAGGATAACCTAGAGGGGGGTTTTTGGGCCTTGCAGCGCCGTTTACGGCTGTCTGCACGGTCTCTGTGTGAGCCTAGCTCGCCCTGTAGTCTGTGTGCAGCCATAGCCGGTTGGATTCAGCTCAGGGTTCGTTACTGGCTCATACCTTGAGAAAAATTTTCCTTTTTTTCAAATAGTGCAGCCTGTTTAAAAATTTTTAAAAAAATTCCCTATTAGTGTTTTTCCACCCGTCTCCAGCTAAATTGTGGAAAAACACTACATAGGATAACCTAGAGGGGGGTTTTTGGGCCTTGCAGCGCCGTTTACGGCTGTCTGCACGGTCTCCGTGTGAGCCCAGCTCGCCCTGTAGTCTGTGTGCAGCCATAGCCGGTTGGATTCAGCTCAGGGTTCGTTACTGGCTCATACCTTGAGAAAAATTTTCCTTTTTTTCAAATAGTGCAGCCTGTTTAAAATTTAAAAAAAAAAATTCCTATTAGTGTTTTTCCACCCGTCTCCAGCTAAATAGTGGAAAAACACTACATAGGATAACCTAGAGGGGGTTTATTGGGCCTTGCAGCGCCGTTTACGGCTGTCTGCACGGTCTCTGTGTGAGCGCAGCTCGCCCTGTAGTCTGTGTGCAGCTATAGCCGGTTGGATTCAGCTCAGGGTGCGTTACTGCCTCATACCTTGAAAAGCAACTTACTTTTTTTCAAATAGTGCAGCCTGTTTAAAATTTTAAAAAAAAATTCCTATTAGTGTCTTTCCACCCATCTCCAGCTAAATAGTGGAAAACACTACATAGGATAACCTAGAGGAGGGTTTTTTGGCCTTGCAGCGCCGTTTACGGCTGTCTGCACGGTCTCCGTGTGATTTAAACTAGCTCTGTAGCCCGATCTGCACAAAAAAAAAAGTAAAGTTCACCAAACACAACTTAACACTTGTGTAGGCCACATTTGAAAAATAATAAAGTTTAGTCCACACTTTACAACATTAGTGTTTCTTACACCTGTTAGGAGGAGCATTTCAGGAATAAGCACACTAAGGCCTTAGTACTTTTCTGCTTATCTTTATCTGTCAACCAAGATGAAGAGGGCAGGGAGTAAGGCACGTGGGCGTGGGCGCGGAGCAGGGAGAGGAGCAGGGAGAGGACGTGGTGATTCTGTGCATGCTGCGGGCGCCGGTGACTCGTCGTCACTCAGTTTCAGCAGGGAACAGTCCTTCATGCGCAGCTTTGTCGGAGAGCGCCGTGCACCGCTGCTGCGTGAAGACCAAATTGAAGCCGTTGTCGGGTGGATGGCAGCTAACGCCTCGGCATCGACTTCAGTTAGTGCCACATCCTCTCAGGCACAGAGCACTGGAGAGCAGCCATCTGTCTCTTCACCACCTGCCAAATTGGCCAGGCAGTCAGAGAGCCCAGGACAGGAGCCGTCTCTACTTCTGTTCTCTGAATCTCTCGGCTTGGAAACAGGGGGCCAGCCAAGCAGCATTGGAGAAATGGAAGAAGAGGCAGTGTGCAGTGATGCCCAACAGCTTTTTCTCTCTGACTCTGAAGAGGCAGGTGGGCCAGTGCCTCCGGTGACCACAGCGCAGTACGCATCTGATGATGAAACTCAGGTGCCGCTTTCTGATGCGTACTGTGCTGCCGAGACTACCCAGGAGGAGCAGTTGGTGGCAGAGGGTAGTGGAGATGATGAGGTCCTTGACCCATCGTGGCGTGAGGAACAGGAAGGTGGTGGGAGCAGCTCTGAGGAAGAGCTTCCCCTTACGGGCCAAAGAGGGAGAGGGAGGGGGAAGACTGCGGAGCCTGTAGCCTCCACTTTGGCACCCGTTAGGAGCCTGTCTCTTTCCAAAGCCAAAAAGGGCGCTCCCAAGACTTGCAGTGCCTGGTCCTTTTTTGACACAGTTGCAGATGACATTTGTTTTGTCAAATGCAAGCTGTGTCATCAGAAAGTAAAAAGAGGGAAAAATGTCAGCAACCTCAATACCACAAATATGTGGAAACATGTGCGGACCAGGCACGCGGTGGAGTTACAGAAACAGACTGAAGATGTAGGCCAACCAACAGCGGCAGCTGCCACCTCTTCAGCTCGTGTTGCCTCTTCCTCCAGCTCACGCACAGCTGGTTTGGCTTCCTCCCAGGATCGCCATGGAAGAACTTCTGGCACTGTTGTCCAGAGACCTTGTGTAATTCCACCCACAGCACCACCTTCCCAGTCATCCTCACACTCCCAGTCTACTCTACAGCCATCGGTAGTACAGGCATGGGAGAAAAGGCGGGCATTCTCGGCCAACCACCCCGAGCACAGGCTCTGAATGCAGGCATTGCCAAACTGTTGTCCCTGGAAATGTTCTCGTTCAGGCTGGTGGAGACTGACAGCTTCCGTGACTTGATGGCATTGGCAGTCCCACAGTACAAGGTGCCCAGCCGCTTTTACTTCAGCAGGCAGGCTGTCCCTGCCCTGCACAGGCATGTTGAGGCAAACATAAAACATGCGCTACTGAACGCCGTCAGTAGCAAGGTCCACCTCACCACCGATGCGTGGACCAGTCAGCATGGACAGGGGCGATATGTTTCCCTCACTGCCCATTGGGTTAATGTTGTTGAGCCAGGTACAGATCGTGCGAGTGGCGCAGGACGTGTCCTGCCCACTCCAAGGATTGCAGGAATCCAGTCTGTACGCATCGACTCCTCCTCTTACACCAGTTCCTCAGATTCCTCTCTGCAGGATCCGTCACAGTCCACCTCCACATGGACCCGTGAACGTTTACCTATGACCGACATGAGCACAGTCGTGGCCAAACGTCAGCAGGCCATCTTGAAACTAGTTTCATTGGGGCATCGAAGCCACACAGCGCAGGAGCTCTGGAATGCCATCAAGCAGGAGAGCGATGTGTGGTTACTGCCAGCGAATCTCCAGCCAGGCATGGTAGTGTGTGACAATGGCCGAAATCTGGTGGCAGCTTTGGCCCTTGGCAACCTCACTCACATCCCATGTCTGGCACATGTGCTCAATTTGGTTGTGCAGAGTTTTCTGAGGGACTATCCGGATCTTGATGCCCTGCTGCACAAGGTCCGCCTAGAGTGTGCTCACTTGCGGCGTTCCAGCTTGGCCAGATCACGCATTGCTGCTCTGTAGCGCCGATTCCGCCTTCCGGAACACCGCATCATATGTGACCTACCTACCCGGTGGAATTCCACGTTACATATGTTGGAGCGGTTGTGTGAGCAGCAGCAAGCAGTTATGGAGTACCAGCTGCATCAGGCGCAAAGAAGTCGCAGTCAGCGCCGATCAGACTTCACAACCACAGAGTGGGCCACTATGAAGGACGTCTGCCAGGTTTTGCGTCCTTTTGATTATTCCACGCGGATGGCAAGTGCAGATGATGCACTAGTCAGCATGACTGTCCCCCTTATCTGCCTGCTTCAGCAAACTTTGCAAGGGTTAAGGAATGATGTTGTGGAAGAGGTGGAGGATGAGGAGTCACCTTTTCCATCAGCTTCTGGAGAGTCAGCGCCACGTGGTTCCTCACAAAGGGGTACGCAGGGGCCAATTTGTGAGGAGGATGAGGAGGAGTCAATGGAGGAGGAAGAGCTCCGTCCAGAGGAGGGAGCGACACAATTGTCCAGTGGTCAGTGTGTACAGCGAGGGTGGGGTGATGACGAGCGGGCAGAGATCATGTCTCAAGCAGGGGACAGCGTTTCTGGGCCAGTTGGCACTCTGCAGCACATGGTGGATTTCATGCTGCAGTGCCTGAGAAACGACCGCTGCATCGACCACATTCTCAACATGCCTGATTATTGGGTGTTCACCCTCCTCGATCCTCGCTACCGGGACAACGTCCAAAACCTCATCCCTGCGTTGACCCGGGAGCGTAAATTGCGGGAGTACCACGACACACTGGTGAATTCCATCATCTTCTCCTGTCCAACTGAGAGGAGTGCTGCTAGTGCTTTACAAAGCAGCTCAGTGCGTCGAGGCAGTGGGGGAGGCTCTGCCCAAAGAGGGAGCAGAAGCAGTGCCTCTGCCCAAGGCAAGCCCAGTATGGCACAACTCTGGCACACTTTTGTGTGCCCGCCCCAAATGTCTACACCATCACCGGCGGCTCCAGTCAGCAGGAGGCAATGGTTCCGTCAGATGGTGACAGACTACATGGCTTGCCCTCTTACTGTACTCCCAGACTGCTCTTCCCCGTTCAAGTTTTGGGTCTCTAAGCTGGATACATGGCCAGAGCTAAGCCAGTATGCATTGGAGGTGCTGGCTTGCCCTGCGGCTAGTGTCTTATCGGAACGTGTCTTTAGTGCCGCAGGTGGTGTACTAACAGACCGTCGCATGCGACTATCCTCCGATAACGTTGACCGGCTTACTTTCCTGAAAATGAACCAGGCCTGGATCTCGCAGGAATTTGCCACTCCTCTGCCTGATTAAGTAATTGGGTGTCATCCAGGTCTCCTGCTGTGTTCATCTTTCTACCACCTGAACTGCTATTCCTGGGCTCCAACACCGCCAGTTGCGGCTCAGAAGTGCAGGCTGCACAGTAAAAACATACGACCCAGTGTTATTGGGTTTCAGTAGCGTCAGCTGATCCCCAGCTGTGTAGCCGGCAATGTGTCCTGCGACCGCCACGCTGGCACAACAACCTAAATGTAAGGGAACCTGTTCCCCCCCCCCCCGTCGTTTGTTACTGAAAGAGCCATCTTGTGCAGCAGTAATGCTGCACAAGGAAAAGGTAGCTCTTTTTTTTAGCTCCTTGCACACGCAGAACTTAACACTTATAAAATGTGTTCACTGATACCTTAATACTGTCCCGGAGCTGGGACTTTCCTTCGTAATGTGACGCAGCACAGCCGTCATTCCTACCCCCTTGGTGCCATGCGCTGCTTCCTCAGCGTTGTTTTAAGCTGTCACGGAGCCTGCGCTGTTCTGTTTTCCCTTGGTCATGCCCTATTTGCGCTGCCTGTCTTCTGACATAATTTGGTGTCAGGCTGGCTGCGCCTGTGCGGCCGCGCTGCCCGAGATCCCGCCTCGCAGTGTCTTCTGATTGAGTCACACTGCGGGCCTGGGATCCATGGGCATGCGCAGCGCATATCTTCCCCTTGGGCTCTCGCTCATTTCCCTCCGCCTTCTTTAGACTGTGCGCCGTCAGCTGATCCCTAATAGCATGCCACGGCCGTGACACCGCACAGTCTGAAGAAGAGGGAAGGAGGGGAGTGAGAGTCGAGGATATGCACTGTGCATGCCCATGGTTCCAAGGCCCGCAGTGGGATTACGTTAGACGAGACTGCGAGGTGGGATCTGGAGCAGCGTGGACGCACAGGCACTGACAGCCTGACACCAAATTATGTCAGAAGACAGGCAGCGCTAATTGGGCATGGCCAAGGGCTAACAGAACAGCGCAGGCTCCGTGACAGCTTAAAACAACGCTGAGGAGGCAGCACACGGCACCAAGGGGATAGGAATGACAGCTGTGCTGTGTCCCATTACGAAGGAAATTCGCACCTCCGGGACGGTTTAACGGTATAAGGGGACACATTTTTAGTGTTTACTTCGGTGTTTGCAAGGAGCATAATTAAAAGAACCACCTTTTCCTTTTGCATCCTTAGTGCTGCACAAGATGGCTCTTTCAGCTACAAACGTCTTGGGGGGGGTTAAAGGTTCCCTTTCAACTTGCTCCAATCAGGCTTCGGCCTACACTCTGTTCCTCTGCTCCTCCTGCTGTCCCTGGGCTCTAACACCGCCAGTTGGTGCCTGGAAGTGCTGTGTGCACAGTCAACAGTCGCTCCTCTGTTATTGGGGTTCAGTAACGTCAGCTGATCCCCAGCTGTGTGTGCGGCAATACCTCCAATCTGCTCCTCCTGCTGTCCCTGGGCTCTAACACCGCCAGTTGGTGCCTGGAAGTGCTGTGTGCACAGTCAACAGTCGCTCCTCTGTTATTGGGGTTCAGTAACGTCAGCTGATCCCCAGCTGTGTGTGCGGCAATACCTCCAATCTGCTCCTCCTGCTGTCCCTGGGCTCTAACACCGCCAGTTGGTGCCTGGAAGTGCTGTGTGCACAGTCAACAGTCGCTCCTCTGTTATTGGGGTTCAGTAACGTCAGCTGATCCCCAGCTGTGTGTGCGGCAATACCTCCAATCTGCTCCTCCTGCTGTCCCTGGGCTCTAACACCACCAGTTGGTGCCTGGAAGTGCTGTGTGCACAGTCAACAGTCGCTCCTCTGTTATTGGGGTTCAGTAACGTCAGCTGATCCCCAGCTGTGTGTGCGGCAATACCTCCAATCTGCTCCTCCTGCTGTCCCTGGGCTCTAACACCGCCAGTTGGTGCCTGGAAGTGCTGTGTGCACAGTCAACAGTCGCTCCTCTGTTATTGGGGTTCAGTAACGTCAGCTGATCCCCAGCTGTGTATCCGGCAACGTGTCATGCGACCGCCACGCTGGCACAACTAAAATGTAAGGGGACCTGTCCCCCTCCCCTAGGCGTTTGTTACTGAAAGAGCCACCATGTGCAGCACTAATACTGCACAAGGGAAAGGTCGCTCTTGAAATTATGCTCCTTGCAAACGCTGAACTACACACTCATGTAATGTGTCCCCTCACACCGTCCAACCGTCCCGGAGGTGGGACTTTCCTTTGTAATGTGACGCAGCACAGCCGTCATTGCTACCCCCTTGGCACCGTGCGCTGCCTCCTTAGCGTTGTTTGATTCCGTCATGGACCCTGCGCTGTTATGTTATCCCTTGGCCATGCACAGTTTGCGCTGCCCGTCCTCTGACATCATTTGTTGTCGTCCTGGCTGCGCCTGTGCGTCCACGCTGCCCGAAATCCCACCTCGCAGTGTCGTCTAATGTGATCCCACAGTGGGCCTGGTATCCATGGCTATGCGCAGTGCATATACTAGCCTCTCACTCCCCTTCTTCACGCTTCTTCAGACTAGGCGGCGTCAGCTGATCCCTAATAGCATGCCACTGCCGTGACGCCGCACAGTCTGAAGAAGCAGGAAGGAGGTGAGTGAGAGGTGATGATATGCACTGCGCATGCCCATGGATCCCTGGCCCGCAGTGGGACTACATTAGATTACACTGCAAGGTTGGATCTCGGGCAGCTTGGACGCACAGGCACTGCCAGCCTGACACCTACATGATGTCAGAAGACGGGCACCGCTAACTGTGCATGGCCAAGGGATAACATTACAGCGCGGGCTCCGTGACAGAACCAAACAACGTTGAGGAGGTGGCGCACGGCACCAAGGGGGTTGGAATGACGGCTGTGCTGTGTCACATTACAAAGGAAAGTCCTACTTCCGGGATGGTTTGACGGTGTGAGGGAACACATTATATGAGTGTGTACTTCAGCGTTTGCAAGGAGCATAATTTTCGGAGCCACCATTTTCCATGTGCAGTATTACTGCTGTACAAGATGGCTCTTTCAGCAACAAATGCCTGGGGGGAGGGTTAAAGGTTCCCTTTCAACTTGCAACACTGCAGGCTTCGGCCTACACTCTGCTCCTCTTTGATTCCCTGGGTTTCAACACTGTCAGTTGCCACCTGGAAGTGTTGTCTACACAGAAAAAACACTAGGTGATGTGTCAGTGGGGTTCAGCACCGCCAGCTGTTCCCCTGCTGTGTAGTAGGCAACGTGTCCAGCACAAGCCACGCTGGCACAACAGAACAAAAGCTGCCACCAGTGCAGGCTTCGGCCTACACTCTGCTCCTCTCCTCCTCCTGCTGACCCTGGGCTCAAACACCACTAGTTTTTGCCCGGAAGTGCTAGCTGTACAGAGAAAAACACCAGCCAATGTGTTAGTGGGGTTCAGCAACGCCAGCTGTTCCCCTGCTGTGTAGCCGGCAACGTGACCTGCAAACGCCACGCAGGCACATGAACTGAAATTAAAGGGAACCTGGCCCCACCCCCCCCAGGTGTTTCTATGTATAACAGCCACCTAGTACAGCAGTACTGCTGCATTTGTACAAGGTGGCTGTTTTTTTATCCTTGCCCACGTAGAATTAAACACGTAAAATATGTGTCTCATTACAGACCATTACAATGTCCCTGAGGTGTGACTTTCCTTTTTAATGACACGCACCACCCCCCTTGGTAGCGCTGCACGTCTTCTGACATCATTGGTTGGCTGCCTGTGCCTGTGCGTCCGCCCTGCCCGACACAACCCCCCTCGTTTCATATATTTTGGCTGCGAGGGTGTGATTGATGGGCATGTGCAGTGCATATGTTCGCCTGTCTTAACTCATCTCCTTCCGCCTTCTTCAGACTGTGAGGCCTCCTGGCCGTGGTAGGCGATAAGGGATCAGCTGAGGCCGCCCAGTCTGAAGCAGGTGTAAGGACATGTGTGAGCGGCAAACATATTTACTGCACAAGGCCACGAATCCCAGCCACGCAGTGTGATTTTTTTAAAACACACTGTGGGCCTGGGATTCATATCCATTGCTAACCTCAACGGCCAACATGAAATGAGTTGAGAAGACAGGCATCGCTCACAGCGCATGGCCAAGGGATAACAAGAGCGCAGACTCCTGTACAGCTAATACAATGCTCAGGAATCTGCGCCCATCACCTAGGTGTAAATTTTGACACCTGTGCTGCGTCTCCTTAAAAAGACAAGTCACGCCTCCACTACTGTTTGTCAGTAGAATGGGCTAAATAGTGTACGTGTTTTATTCAGCGTGTGCAAGGAGCAAACTAAATAGAGCAACCTTTTACTTGTGCAGCATTAATGCTGCACAAGGTGTGGCTCTTGTACCTTGCAACACCTGAGGGGGGTTAAAGGTTACCTTTGAAATTGGTTCAACTAGGCTTCGGCCTACACTATGCTCCTCTCCTCCTCCTGCTGACCCTGGGCTCTAACACCGCTAGTTTTTGCCCGGAAATGCGAGCTTCACAGAGAAAAACAACAGCCAATGTGTTAGTGGGGTTCAGCACCGCCAGCTGTTCCACTGCTGTGTAGCCGGCATCGTGTCCAGCACAAGCCACGCTGGCACAACCGACCAAATGCTGCCACCAGTGTAGGCTTCGGCCTACACTTTGCTCCTCTCCTCCTCCTGCTGACCCTGGGCTCTAACACCGCCAGTTTTTGCCCGGACATGCGAGCTGCACAGAGAAAAACACCAGTCAATGTGTTAGTGGGGTTCAGCAACGCCAGCTGCTCCCCTGCTGTGTAGCCGGCATCGTGTCCAGCACAAGCCACGCTGGCACAACCGACCAAAAGCTGCCACCAGTGCAGGCTTCGGCCTACACTTTGCTCCTCTCCTCCTCCTGCTGACCCTGGGCTCTAACACCGCCAGTTTTTGCCCGGACATGCGAGCTGCACAGAGAAAAACACCAGTCAATGTGTCAGTGGGGTTCAGCAACGCCAGCTGTTCCCCTGCTGTGTAGCTGGCAACGTGTCCTGCAAACGCCACGCAGGCACATGAACTGAAATTGAAGGAAGCCTGCCTCCCACCCCCAGGTGTTTCTATGTATAACAGCCACCTTGTACAGCAGTACTGCTGCATTTGTACAAGGTGGCAGACTTTTTCTCCTTGCCCACGTTTAATTAAACACGTACTAAATGTGTCTCATTGAGACCATTCCACTGTCCCTGAGGTGTGACTTTCCTTTCTAATGATACGCAGCACCACCCTTGTTAGCGCTGCCCGTCTTTTGGCATCATTGGTTAGCTGGCTGCGCCTGTGCGTCTGCCCTGCTCGAAACAACGCCCCTTGGTGTCTTATTTTTTTGGACAACGAGGATGTGATTGATGGGCATGTGCAGTGCATATGTTTGCCTGTGTTCACTCATCTCCTTCCGCCTTCTTCAGACTGGGTGGCCTCATGACCGCGGCATGCGATAAGGGATCAGATGAGGCCGCCCAGTCTGAAGCAGGTGTAAGGACATGTGTGAGCGGCAAACATATTTACTGCACAAGGCCACGAATCCCAGCCACGCAGTGTGATTTTTCGAAAACACACTGTGGGTCTGGGATTCATGTCCATCGCTAACCGCAACGGCCGACATGAAATGAGGTCAGAAGACAGGAAGCGCTCACAGCGCATGGCCAAGGGATAACAAGAGCGCAGACTCCTGTACAGCAAATAACAACGCTCACGAAGCTGCGCCCATGCACCAAGGTGTTATTTTTGACACCTGTGCTGCTTTTCTTTAAAAAGACAAGTCACGCCTCCACTACTGTTCTACAGTAGAATGGACTAAATAGTGTACGTGTTTTATTCAGCGTGTGCAAGGAGCAAAATTAAGAGAGCAACCTTTTACTTGTGCAGCATTAATGATGCACAAGGTGTGGCTCTTGTACCTTGCAACACCTGAGGGGGGGTTAAAGGTTACCTTTGAAATTGGTTCAACTAGGCTTCGGCCTACACTATGCTCCTCTCCTCCTCCTGCTGACCCTGGGCTATAACACCGCCAGTTGTAGCCTGGAAGTGCTAGCTGCACAGAGAAAAACACCCGCCAATGTGATAGTGGGGTTCAGCACCGCCAGCTGTTTCCCTGCTGTGTAGCCGGCATCGTGTCCAGCACAAGCCACGCTGGCACAACTGACCAAAAGCTGCCACCAGTGCAGGCTTCGGCCTACACTCTGCTCCTCTCCTCCTCCTGCTGCCCCTGGGCTCAAACACCGCTAGTTTTTGCCCGGAAATGCGAGCTGCACAGAGAAAAAAAACAGCCAATGTGTTAGTGGGGTTCAGCACCGCCAGCTGTTCCCCTGCTGTGTAGCCTGCATCGTCTCCAGCACAAGCCACGCTGGCACAACTGACCAAAAGCTGCCACCAGTGCTGGCTTCGGCCTACACTCTGCTCCTCTCCTCCTCCTGCTGACCCTGGGCTCTAACAACGCTAGTTTTTGCCCGGAATTGCTAGCTGCACAGAGAAAAACACCAGCCAATGTGTTAGTGGGGTTCAGCACCGCCAGCTGTTCCCCTGCTGTGTAGCCGGCAACGTGACCTGCAAACGCCACGCAGGCACATGAACTGAAATTGAAGTGAGCCTGCCCCCCACCCCCAGGTGTTTCTATGTATAACAGCCACCTTGTACAGCAGTACTGCTGCATTTGTACAAGGTGGCTGACTTTTTCTCCTTGCCCACGTGGAACTCAACACGTACAAAATGTGTCTCATTAGAGACCATTACAATGTCCCTGAGGTGTGACTTTCCTTTTTAATGACACGCAGCACCCCCATTGTTAGCGCTGCCCGTCTTCAGACATCATTGGTTGGCTGGCTGTGCCTGTGCGTCCGCCCTGCCCGACACAACGTCCCTCGTTGTCTCATATATTTTGACTGCGAGGGTGTGATTGATGGGCACGAGCAGTGCATATGTTCGCCTGTCTTCACTCCCCTCCTTCCGCCTTCTTCAGACTGTGCGGCCTCATGGCCGTGGCAGGCAATAAGGGATCAGCTGAGGCCGCCCAGTCTGAAGCAGGTGTAAGGACATGTGTGAGCGGCGAACATATTTACTGCACAAGGCCACGAATCCCAGCAGCGCAGTGTGACTTTATGGAAAGTCACTGTGGGTCTGGGATTTATGGCCATCGTTAAGCGCACCGGCCAACATGAAATGAGGTCATAAGACGGCCTGCACGAACAGGGTATTGCCAAGGGATAACACAAGAGCGCACTCTCCTGTACTGCAAATAACAACGGTAAGGAGTCTGCGCCCAGCACCTAGGTGTAAATTTTGACACCTGTGCTGCGTCTTCTTCAAAAGAAAAGTCACGCCTCCACTACTGTTTGACAGTATAATGGGCTAAATAGTGTACGTGTTTTATTCAGCGTGTGCAAGGAGCAAAATGAAGAGAGCAACCTTACACTTGTGCAGCATTAATGCTGTTCAAGGTGTTGCTCTTGTACCTTGAAACACCTGAGGGGGGGTTAAAGGTTTCCTTTGAAATTGGTTCAACTAGGCTTCGGCCTACACTCTGCTCCTCTCCTCCTCCTGCTGCCCCTGGGCTCAAACACCGCTAGTTTTTGCCCGGAAATGCGAGCTGCACAGAGAAAAAAAACAGCCAATGTGTTAGTGGGGTTCAGCACCGCCAGCTGTTCCCCTGCTGTGTAGCCTGCATCGTCTCCAGCACAAGCCACGCTGGCACAACTGACCAAAAGCTGCCACCAGTGCTGGCTTCGGCCTACACTCTGCTCCTCTCCTCCTCCTGCTGACCCTGGGCTCTAACAACGCTAGTTTTTGCCCGGAATTGCTAGCTGCACAGAGAAAAACACCAGCCAATGTGTTAGTGGGGTTCAGCACCGCCAGCTGTTCCCCTGCTGTGTAGCCGGCAACGTGACCTGCAAACGCCACGCAGGCACATGAACTGAAATTGAAGTGAGCCTGCCCCCCACCCCCAGGTGTTTCTATGTATAACAGCCACCTTGTACAGCAGTACTGCTGCATTTGTACAAGGTGGCTGACTTTTTCTCCTTGCCCACGTGGAACTCAACACGTACAAAATGTGTCTCATTAGAGACCATTACAATGTCCCTGAGGTGTGACTTTCCTTTTTAATGACACGCAGCACCCCCATTGTTAGCGCTGCCCGTCTTCAGACATCATTGGTTGGCTGGCTGTGCCTGTGCGTCCGCCCTGCCCGACACAACGTCCCTCGTTGTCTCATATATTTTGACTGCGAGGGTGTGATTGATGGGCACGAGCAGTGCATATGTTCGCCTGTCTTCACTCCCCTCCTTCCGCCTTCTTCAGACTGTGCGGCCTCATGGCCGTGGCAGGCAATAAGGGATCAGCTGAGGCCGCCCAGTCTGAAGCAGGTGTAAGGACATGTGTGAGCGGCGAACATATTTACTGCACAAGGCCACGAATCCCAGCAGCGCAGTGTGACTTTATGGAAAGTCACTGTGGGTCTGGGATTTATGGCCATCGTTAAGCGCACCGGCCAACATGAAATGAGGTCATAAGACGGCCTGCACGAACAGGGTATTGCCAAGGGATAACACAAGAGCGCACTCTCCTGTACTGCAAATAACAACGGTAAGGAGTCTGCGCCCAGCACCTAGGTGTAAATTTTGACACCTGTGCTGCGTCTTCTTCAAAAGAAAAGTCACGCCTCCACTACTGTTTGACAGTATAATGGGCTAAATAGTGTACGTGTTTTATTCAGCGTGTGCAAGGAGCAAAATGAAGAGAGCAACCTTACACTTGTGCAGCATTAATGCTGTTCAAGGTGTTGCTCTTGTACCTTGAAACACCTGAGGGGGGGTTAAAGGTTTCCTTTGAAATTGGTTCAACTAGGCTTCGGCCTACACTCTGCTCCTCTCCTCCTCCTGCTGACCCTGGGCTCTAACACCGCCAGTTTTTGCCCGGACGTGCTAGCTGCACAGAGAAAAACACCAGCCAATGTGTTAGTGGGGTTCAGCACCGCCAGCTGTTCCCCAGCTGTGTAGCCAGCAACGTGACCTGCAAACGCAACGCAGGCACAACAGAACAAAAGCTGCCACCAGTGCAGGCTTCGGCCTACACTCTGCTCCTCTCCTCCTCCTGCTGACCCTGGGCTCTAACCCTGCTAGTTTTTGCCCGGAAATGCGAGCTTCACAGAGAAAAACACCAGCCAATGTGTTAGTGGGGTTCAGCACCGCCAGCTGTTCCCCTGCTGTGTAGCCGGCATCGTGTCCAGCACAAGCCACGCTGGCACAACCGACCAAAAGCTGCCACCAGTGCAGGCTTCGGCCTACACTTTGCTGCTCCCCTCCTCCTGCTGACCCTGGGCTCTAACACCGCTAGTTTTTGCCTGGAAATGCGAGCTTCACAGAGAAAAACAACAGCCAATGTGTTAGTGGGGTTCAGCACCGCCAGCTGTTCCCCTGCTGTGTAGCTGGCAACGTGTCCTGCAAACGCCACGCAGGCACATGAACTGAAATTGAAGGAAGCCTGCCCCCCACCCCCAGGTGTTTCTATGTATAACAGCCACCTTGTACAGCAGTACTGCTGCATTTCTACAAGGTGGCTGACTTTTTCTCCTTGCCCACGTGGAACTCAACACGTACAAAATGTGTCTCATTGAGACCATTCAACTGTCCCTGAGGTGTGACTTTCCTTTCTAATGATACGCAGCACCACCCTTGGTAGCGCTGCCCGTCTTCTGACATCATTGGTTGGCTGCCTGTGCCTGTGCGTCCGCCCTGCCCAACACAACGCCCCTCGTTGTCTCATATATTTTGGCAGCGAGGGTGTTATTGATGGGCATGTGCAGTGCATATGTTCGCCTGTCTTAACTCATCTCCTTCCGCCTTCTTCAGACTGTGCGGCCTCATGGCCGCGGCATGCGATAAGGGATCAGATGAGGCCGCCCAGTCTGACGTAGGTGTAAGGACATGTGTGAGCGGCAAACATATTAACTGCACAAGGGCACGAATCCCAGCCACGCAGTGTGATTTTTTCCAAACACACTGTGGGTCTGGGATTCATGTCCACCGTTAACCGCATCGGCCAACATGAAATGAGGTCAGAAGACAGGAAGCGCTCACAGCACATGGCCAAGGGATAACAAGAGCGCAGACTCCTGTACAGCAAATAACAACGCTCAGGAAGCTGCGCCCATGCACCAAGGTGTTATTTTCGACACCTGTGCTGCTTTTCTTTAAAAAGACAAGTCACGCCTCCACTACTGTTTTACAGTAGAATGGGCTAAATAGTGTACGTGTTTTATTCAGCGTGTGCAAGGAGCAAAATTAAGAGAGCAACCTTTTACTTGTGCAGCATTAATGCTGCACGAGGTGTGGCTCTTGTACCTTGCAACACCTGAGGGGGGTTAAAGGTTACCTTTGAAATTGGTTCAACTAGGCTTCGGCCTACACTCTGCTCCTCTCCTCCTCCTGCTGACCCTGGGCTATAACACCGCCAGTTGTAGCCTGGAAGTGCTAGCTGCACAGAGAAAAACACCAGCCAATGTGTTAGTGGGGTTCAGCACCGCCAGCTGTTCCCCAGCTGTGTAGCCGGCAACGTGACCTGCAAACGCCACGCAGGCACAACAGAACAAAAGCTGCCACCAGTGCAGGCTTTGGCCTACACTCTGCTCCTCTCCTCCTCCTGCTGACCCTGGGCTCTAACACCGCCAGTTTTTGCCCGGACGTGCTAGCTGCACAGAGAAAAACACCAGCCAATGTGTTAGTGGGGTTCAGCACCGCCAGCTGTTCCCCTGCTGTGTAGCCGGCAACGTGACCTGCAAATGCCACGCAGGCACATGAACTGAAATTAAAGGGACCCTGCCACCCACCCCAAGGTGTTTCTATGTATAACAGCCACCTTGTACAGCAGTACTGCTGCATTTGTACAAGGTATACCAAAATATAGATTCAAAAAGCAGAAATAGCCAATCTTAGCCAGAAGCATTCTGTACTTGCTTCTCTATAATAAACAACCTATTACCGATTAGTGGACAAGTCCATATAGCTACAACAATATGAGTACTAAGTACCCACAGACCACTATATCACACTGTTATAAAATTAATAAAGTTTATTGAAAACAAGTTAAAAATAGTACATCCTACCATATGAAATTTGTCAAAGAGAATTAGTCAAAAAATTCCATGAGCAGCAGAAAAAATCGCATCCAGCCACGTCATGTCAAGCATTGAAATACAAAATCTATTACAATCACTAATCACACATGTAGATACAGAGTTCCCAAAACATCCTTTAAGGATAAATACAACATCTATTGTTCCCGGATGATGAGAATTCAATGTGCAATGTGAAAATCAGCTAGTAAATGAATCATGCTTACCCATGGTTTGTTCTCTGCTGCCCAGGAACGCCCCGACGCGCATTTCGCCCGTGCTTTTTCAAGGGGAAAAACTCTCCTTGAAAAAGCACGGGCGAAACGCGCGTCGGGGCGTTCCTGGGCAGCAGAGCACAAACCATGGGTAAGCATGATTCATTTACTAACTGATTTTCACATTGCACATTGAATTCTCATCATCCGGGAACAATAGATGTTGTATTTATCCTTAAAGGATGTTTTGGGAACTCTGTATCTACATGTGTGATTAGTGATTGTAATAGATTTTGTATTTCAATGCTTGACATGACATGGCTGGATGCGATTTTTTCTGCTGCTCATGGAATTTTTTGACTAATTCTCTTTGACAAATTTCATATGGTAGGATGTACTATTTTTAACTTGTTTTCAATAAACTTTATTGATTTTATAACAGTGTGATATAGTGGTCTGTGGGTACTTAGTACTCATATTGTTGTAGCTATTTGTACAAGGTGGCTGACTTTGTCTACTTGCCCACGTTTAATTAAACACGTAAAAAATGTGTCTCATTACAGACCATTACAATGTCCCTGAGGTGTTACTTTCCTTTTTAATGACACGCAGCACCCCCCTTGTTAGCGCTGCCCGTCTTCTGACATCTTTGGTTGGCTGGCTGCGGATGTGCGTCCGCCCTGCCTGAAACCACGCTCCTCGTTGTCTTGCTTATTTTGACTGCGAGGGTGTGATTGATGGGCACGAGCAGTGGATATCTTCGCCTGTCTTTACTCATCTCCTTCCGCCTTCTTCAGAATGTGCGGCCTCATGGCCACGTCATGCGAGAAGGGATCAGATGAGGCCGCCCAGTCTGATGCAGGTGTAAGGACATGAGGGACAGGCGACAAAATTTACTGCGCAAGGTCACGAATCCCAGCTCTGCAGTGTGACTTTATTAAAAGACACTGCGAGTCTGGGTTTCATGGCCATCGCTAACCGCACCGGCCAACATGAAATGAGGTGAGAAGACAGGCATCGCTCACAGCGCATGGCCAAGGGATAACAAGAGCGCAGACTCCTGTACAGCAAATAACTACGCTCAGGAATCTTCGCCCAGTACCTAGGTGTAAATTTTGACACCTGTGCTGCATCTCCTTAAAAAGAAAAGTCACGCCTCCACTACTGTTTGACAGTATAATGGGCTAAATAGTGTACGTGTTTTATTCAGTGTGTGCAAGGAGCAAAATTAAGAGAGCAACCTTAGACTTGTGCAGCATTAATGCTGTTCAAGGTGTTGCTCTTGTACCTTGAAACACCTGAGGGGGGGTTAAAGGTTTCCTTTGAAATTGGTTCAACTAGGCTTCGGCCTACACTCTGCTCCTCTCCTCCTCCTGCTGACCCTGGGCTCTAACACCGCCAGTTTGTGCCCGGACGTGCTAGCTGCACAGAGAAAAACAACAGCCAATGTGTTAGTGGGGTTCAGCACCGCCAGCTGTTCCCCAGCTGTGTAGCCGGCAACGTGACCTGCAAATGCCACGCAGGCACAACAGAACAAAAGCTGCCACCAGTGCAGGCTTCGGCCTACACTCTGCTCCTCTCCTCCTCCTGCTGACCCTGGGCTCATAACACCGCCAGTTTTAGCCTGGAAGTGCTAGCTGCACAGAGAAAAACACCAGCCAATGTGTTAGTGGGGTTCAGCACCGCCTGCTGTTCCCCCACTGTGTAGCCGGCAAAGTGTCCTGCAAACGCAACGCAGACACAAAGCTGACTCCAGTGCAGGCTTCGGCCTACACTCTGCTCCCCCTGCTTACCCTTTGCTCCAACACCACTAGTTGGGGCTGTAGGAAGACAATGTTTGATAGGCAAAGCATCCGGGTTCCAGCACCGCCAGCTGGTTCTCGGCAGTGTTCTTGTCACAGGTACTCCCTCGTGCCAAGCCTGGTTTCAGCACCGTCAGCTGTTTACGGGTTGTGTCAAGCTCACTGAGACACCTATGCTTGCCCCGTCGTGGTGCTGTCGGGTTAGCCAACTCCAGGGTGCCTCCAGTTTAGGAGCTTCCTATGTGGGCTGCGTGAACTGGTAGTCAAGGCTGGTTCTGTAGTGCCAGTAGGCCCAGCTCCCCCTGTAGGACTGTTGGGGTTCGGTAACTGCGGCTGCCTCGCGGCCTAGCTGTTCTCTCCTCTCCTGTGGACCTTCGGGTCCACCACCTGGTTCCAGCACCGTCAGCTGGTTCCAGGCCGAGCCTTTGGCTTAGGTGCCTCCTCCTGGGTATCCGAGTTCCGCCAACGCCAGGCGGTCCTTGGTAGTGCTTTTAAGCGCGGGCACCTACAGCTTAGTAACCGGGTTCCAGCACCGCCAGCTGGTCCTCGGTGCCATTGGCTCTTGCACACTGGGGCAACGCATCTGGGTTCCAGCACCGCCAGCTGGTTCTCGGCAGTGTTCTTGTCACAGGTACTCCCTCGTGCCAAGCCTGGTTTCAGCACCGTCAGCTGTTTCCGGGTTGTGTCAAGCTCACTGAGACGCCTATGCTTGCCCCGTCGTGGTGCTGTCGGGTTAGCCAGCTCCAGGGTGCCTCCAGTTTAGGAGCTTCCTATGTGGGCTGCGTGAACTGGTAGTCAAGGCTGGTTCTGTAGTGCCAGTAGGCCCAGCTCCCCCTGTAGGACTGTTGGGGTTCGGTAACTGCGGCTGCCTCGCGGCCTAGCTGTTCTCTCCTCTCCTGTGGACCTTCGGGTCCACCACCTGGTTCCAGCACCGTCAGCTGGTTCCAGGCCGAGCCTTTGGCTTAGGTGCCTCCTCCTGGGTATCCGAGTTCCGCCAACGCCAGGCGGTCCTTGGTAGTGCTTTTAAGCGCGGGCACCTACAGCTTAGTAACCGGGTTCCAGCACCGCCAGCTGGTCCTCGGTGCCATTGGCTCTTGCACACTGGGGCAACGCATCTGGGTTCCAGCACCGCCAGCTGGTTCTCGGCAGTGTTCTTGTCACAGGTACTCCCTCGTGCCAAGCCTGGTTTCAGCACCGTCAGCTGTTTATGGGTTGTGTCAAGCTCACTGAGACGCCTATGTTTGCCCCGTTGTGGTGCTGTCGGGTTAGCCAACTCCAGGGTGCCTCCAGTTTAGGAGCTTCATATGTGGGCTGCGTGAACTGGTAGTCAAGGCTGGTTCTGTAGTGCCAGTAGGCCCAGCTCCCCCTGTAGGACTGTTGGGGTTCGGTAACTGCGGCTGCCTCGCGGCCTAGCTGTTCTCTCCTCTCCTGTGGACCTTCGGGTCCACCACCTGGTTCCAGCACCGTCAGCTGGTTCCGGGCCGAGCCTTTGGCTTAGGTGCCTCCTCCTGGGTATCCGAGTTCCGCCAACGCCAGGCGGTCCTTGGTAGTGCTTTTAAGCGCGGGCACCTACAGCTTAGTATCCGGGCTCCAGCACCGCCAGCTGGTCCTCGGTGCCATTGGCTCTTGCACACTGGGGCAACGCATCTGGGTTCCAGCACCGCCAGCTGGTTCTCGGCAGTGTTCTTGTCACAGGTACTCCCTCGTGCCAAGCCTGGTTTCAGCACCGTCAGCTGTTTCCGGGTTGTGTCAAGCTCACTGAGACGCCTATGCTTGCCCCGTCGTGGTGCTGTCGGGTTAGCCAACTCCAGGGTGCCTCCAGTTTAGGAGCTTCCTATGTGGGCTGCGTGAACTGGTAGTCAAGGCTGGTTCTGTAGTGCCAGTAGGCCCAGCTCCCCCTGTAGGACTGTTGGGGTTCGGTAACTGCGGCTGCCTCGCGGCCTAGCTGTTCTCTCCTCTCCTGTGGACCTTCAGGTCCACCACCTGGTTCCAGCACCGTCAGCTGGTTCCAGGCCGAGCCTTTGGCTTAGGTGCCTCCTCCTGGGTATCCGAGTTCCGCCAACGCCAGGCGGTCCTTGGTAGTGCTTTTAAGCGCGGGCACCTACAGCTTAGTATCCGGGCTCCAGCACCGCCAGCTGGTCCTCGGTGCCATTGGCTCTTGCACACTGGGGCAACGCATCTGGGTTCCAGCACCGCCAGCTGGTTCTCGGCAGTGTTCTTGTCACAGGTACTCCCTCGTGCCAAGCCTGGTTTCAGCACCGTCAGCTGTTTCCGGGTTGTGTCAAGCTCACTGAGACGCCTATGCTTGCCCCGTCGTGGTGCTGTCGGGTTAGCCAACTCCAGGGTGCCTCCAGTTTAGGAGCTTCCTATGTGGGCTGCGTGAACTGGTAGTCAAGGCTGGTTCTGTAGTGCCAGTAGGCCCAGCTCCCCCTGTAGGACTGTTGGGGTTCGGTAACTGCGGCTGCCTCGCGGCCTAGCTGTTCTCTCCTCTCCTGTGGGCCTTGGGGTCCACCACCTGGTTCCAGCACCGTCAGCTGGTTCCGGGCCGAGCCTTTGGCTTAGGTGCCTCCTCCTGGGTATCCGAGTTCCGCCAACGTCAGGCGGTCCTTGGTAGTGCTTTTAAGCGCGGGCACCTACAGCTTAGTAACCGGGTTTCAGCACCGTCAGCTGGTCCTCGGTCGTGCCATTGGCTCTTGCACACTGGGACAAAGCATCTGGGTTCCAGCACCGCCAGCTGGTTCTCGGCAGTGTTCTTGTCACAGGTACTACCTCGTGCCAAGCCTGGTTTCAGCACCGTCAGCTGTTTCCGGGTTGTGTCAAGCTCACTGAGACGCCTATGCTTGCCCCGTCGTGGTGCGGTCGGGTTAGCCAACTCCAGGGTGCCTCCAGTTTAGGAGCTTCCTATGTGGGCTGCGTGAACTGGTAGTCAAGGCTGGTTCTGTAGTGCCAGTAGGCCCAGCTCCCCCTGTAGGACTGTTGGGGTTCGGTAACTGCGGCTGCCTCGCGGCCTAGCTGTTCTCTCCTCTCCTGTGGACCTTCGGGTCCACCACCTGGTTCCAGCACCGTCAGCTGGTTCCGGGCCGAGCCTTTGGCTTAGGTGCCTCCTCCTGGGTATCCGAGTTCCGCCAACGCCAGGCGGTCCTTGGTAGTGCTTTTAAGTGCGGGCACCTACAGCTTAGTAACTGGGTTCCAGCACCGCCAGCTGGTCCTCGGTGCCATTGGCTCTTGCACACTGGGGCAACGCATCTGGGTTCCAGCACCGCCAGCTGGTTCTCGGCAGTGTTCTTGTCACAGGTACTCCCTCGTGCCAAGCCTGGTTTCAGCACCGTCAGCTGTTTCCGGGTTGTGTCAAGCTCACTGAGACGCCTATGCTTGCCCCGTCGTGGTGCTGTCGGGTTAGCCAACTCCAGGGTGCCTCCAGTTTAGGAGCTTTCTATGTGGGCTGCGTGAACTGGTAGTCAAGGCTGGTTCTGTAATGCCAGTAGGCCCAGCTCCCCCTGTAGGACTGTTGGGGTTCGGTAACTGCGGCTGCCTCGCGGCCTAGCTGTTCACTCCTCTCCTGTGGACCTTCGGGTCCACATCCTGGTTCCAGCACCGTCAGCTGGTTCTCGGCAGTGTCTTTTGCTCTTTTACCTTCTGCTCCCCATCCTGGTTCCAGTACCGTCAGCTGGTTCCGGGCAGAGCCTTTGGCTTAGGTGCCTCCTTCTGGGTATCCAAGTTCCACCAACGTCAGGTGGTCCTTGGTAGTGCTTTCAGGCACGGGTACCTCCTGCTTAGTAACCGGGTTCCAGTAACGTCAGCTGGTCCTCGGTAGTTCCATTGGCTCTTGGACCTTCGGCTACCCATCCGGGTTCCAGTACCGTCAGCTGGTTCTCGGCAGTGTCTTTTGCTCTTGTACCTTCTGCTCCCCATCCTGGTTCCAGTACCGTCAGCTGGTTCCGGGCAGAGCCTTTGGCTTAGGTGCCTCCTTCTTGGTATCCGAGTTCCGCCAACGTCAGGCGGTCCTTGGTAGTGCTTTTTAGCACGGGTACCTCCTGCTTAGTAACCGGGTTCCAGTAACGTCAGCTGGTCCTCGGTAGTTCCATAGGCTCTTGAACCTTCGGGTAGCCATCCGAGTTCCAGTTCCATCAGCTGGTTCTTGGCATTTTCTCAGCCTTCTTGTACCTTCTGCTACATTTCCAAGTTGAAGACCCTAAAGTCGACGACCCGGAAGACCACCCCGATGACGACGACGACGACCCGGAAGACCACCCCGATGACGACGGAGACGACGACGGCGGAGACGACGACGGCGGAGACGACGACGGCTGAGACGACGACGGCGGAGATGACGACGACCCTGGAGACGACGACATGGAAGACCGAGAAGCAGAAGAACAAGAGGCTGCATAACAAAGAGCAGAAGAACATTAAGCATAAGACTTAATATCAGAGCAAAAGATATTATCTAAATTATATGCAGAAGAAGACTAAGCAGTGTATGGGGGTGAGTCCGTTCCTCCTCGTGGTGCCCCTGGATAAAGCCTGATGCTGCAGGCCAAACTGAACGCGGACAAATGTAACTTTTGTGACTGGCAGAACGGAAGGTGTAATCTTCCAACTTTTATAGATAACAACTACGGGAATGCCTGTCACAAATGAGAATATGATGAAGAAGTAGAATAGGAAGAATAATAACAGTGGAATAAAAAGAATATGTAGAATAGGAAGAATAATAATAGTTGAATAAAATGAATATGAAGAATGTAATCAAAAAAAAAAAAAAAGGTAAAGGATGAAGAAGAAGATGAATAAGGTGAAGAAGAAGTTGATGTCAAAGATGCTGATGATGATGAAGATGAAAGTGTGGGAAAAGAAAAAAAAAAAGAAAAAAAAGAAGGGGAAGGGCGTGGAATAGTGAAACATCAATATCTGACAAAATAAAAAAAAAATTTACATAGTCAATATCTTTGTCACTCCGAACGTCTTAATAAAAAAAAAAAAACATGCTATTCTATTTGATTGGGATAAACCTCTATGACTTTAATGTCTCCGCCACCTCCCCAAATACATCCGGCATTATTCTTAGTTGTTTTCCTTCATGTAGAATGAACCTACAAGGCAAGAAAGGGTTTATTTTAATTCCGATATTTTGGTCCCATTGACTTGCATTGGGATCGGGTATCGGCGATATCCGATATTTTTTGAATATCGGCCGATCCTATCCGATACCGATACTTTCCGATATCGGAAGGTATCGCTCAACACTAATCGCTAATTTTTCTACTGTTGCTAAACCATTGACTGATTTGACCAAGAAGGGTGCTGATGTGGTCAATTGGTCTTCTGCAGCTGTAGAGGCATTTCAGGAGTTGAAGCGTCGTTTTTCTTCTGCCCCTGTGTTGTGCCAGCCAGATGTTTCGCTCCCGTTTCAGGTTGAGGTTGATGCTTCTGAGATTGGAGCAGGGGCTGTTTTGTCGCAAAGAAGTTCTGAGGGCTCGGTGATGAAGCCATGTGCTTTCTTTTCTAGAAAGTTTTTGCCTGCTGAACGTAATTATGATGGTGGTAATCGTGAGTTGTTGGCCATGAAGTGGGCATTCGAGGAGTGGCATCATTGGCTTGAAGGAGCCAAGCATCGCATGGTGGTCTTGACAGATCACAAGAATTTGACTTATCTTGAGTCTGCCAAACGGTTGAATCCGAGACAGGCTCGATGGTCGTTATTTTTCTCCCGTTTTGATTTTGTGGTTTCGTACCTTCCGGGCTCTAAGAATGTGAAGGCTGATGCCCTGTCAAGGAGTTTTGTGCCTGATTCTCCGGGTGTTCCTGAGCCGGCGGGTATTCTCAAAGAGGGGGTAATTTTGTCTGCCATCTCCCCTGATTTGCGGCGGGTGCTGCAAAAATTTCAGGCTGATAGACCTGACCGTTGCCCAGCGGAGAAACTGTTTGTCCCTGATAGATGGACTAGTAGAGTTATCTCTGAGATTCATTGTTCAGTGTTGGCTGGGCATCCTGGAATCTTTGGTACCAGAGATTTGGTGGCTAGATCCTTTTGGTGGCCGTCTTTGTCACGGGATGTGCGTTCTTTTGTGCAGTCCTGTGGGACTTGTGCTCGGGCTAAGCCCTGCTGTTCTCGTGCCAGTGGGTTGCTTTTGCCCTTGCCGGTCCCGAAGAGGCCCTGGACGCATATTTCTATGGATTTTATTTCGGATCTCCCCGTCTCTCAAAAGATGTCGGTCATTTGGGTGGTTTGTGATCGCTTTTCTAAGATGGTCCATTTGGTACCTTTGTCTAAATTTCCTTCCTCCTCTGATTTGGTGCCATTATTTTTCCAGCATGTGGTTCGTTTACATGGTATCCCGGAGAACATAGTTTCTGACAGAGGTTCCCAGTTTGTTTCGAGGTTTTGGCGATCCATTTGTGCTAGGATGGGCATTGATTTGTATTTTTCCTTGGCTTTTCATCCTCAGACAAATGGTCAAACCGAACAAACTAATCAAACTTTGGAAACATATCTGAGATGCTTTGTTTCTGCTGATCAGGATGATTGGGTGTCCTTTTTGCCGTTGGCTGAGTTCGCCCTTAATTATCGGGCCAGCTCGGCTACTTTGGTTTCGCCGTTTTTCTGCAATTCTGGTTTCCATCCTCGTTTCTCTTCAGGGCAGGTTGAGTCTTCGGACTGTCCTGGTGTGGATACTGTGGTGGATAGGTTGCAGCAGATTTGGACTCATGTGGTGGACAATTTGACATTGTCCCAGGAGAAGGCTCAACGTTTCGCTAACCGCCGGCGCTGAGTGGGTCCCCGACTTCGTGTTGGGGATTTGGTTTGGTTGTCGTCTCGTTATGTTCCTATGAAGGTTTCCTCTCCTAAGTTTAAGCCTCGTTTCATTGGTCTGTATAAGATTTCTGAGGTTATCAATCCTGTGTCATTTCGTTTGGCCCTTCCTGCTTCTTTTGCCATCCATAATGTGTTCCATAGGTCGTTATTGCGGAGATACGTGGCGCCTGTGGTTCCATCCGATGATCCTCCTGCCCCGGTGTTGGTTGAGGGGGAGTTGGAGTATGTGGTGGAGAAGATTTTGGATTCTCGTGTTTCGAGACGGAAACTCCAGTACCTGGTCAAGTGGAAGGGTTATGGTCAGGAAGATAATTCCTGGGTTTTTGCCTCTGATGTTCATGCTGCCGATTTGGTTCGTGCCTTTCATTTGGCTCATCCTGGTCAGCCTGGGGGCTCTGGTGAGGGTTCGGTGACCCCTCCTCAAGGGGGGGATACTGTTGTGAATTCTGTTGTCGGGCTCCCTCCTGTGGTCATGAATGGTACTTCGGCTGGTTCTGTCCATGGACTTCCTCTGGTGGGTGTTTCTGAGTTTCCTTCCACAGGTGACGAGGTTTATTCGTTAGCTGGCTGATCTATTTAACTCCACTTAGATCTTTGCTCCATGCCACCTGTCAATGTTCCAGTATTGGTCTTGTTTACTCCTGGATCGTTCTTGTGACCTGTCTTCCCAGCAGAAGCTAAGTTCAGCTTGTATTTCTTTTGTTTGCTATTTTTCTGTCCAGCTTGCTATTTTTATTGTTCTCTTGCTTGCTGGAAGCTCTGGGACGCAGAGGGAGCGCCTCCGCACCGTGAGTCGGTGCGGAGGGTCTTTTTGCGCCCTCTGCATGGTCTTTTTGTAGGTTTTTGTGCTGACCGCAAAGTAACCTTTCCTATCCTCGGTCTGTTCAGTAAGTTGGGCCTCACTTTGCTAATCTATTTCATCTCTGTGTTTGTATTTTCATCTTTACTCACAGTCATTATATGTGGGAGGCTGCCTTTTCCTTTGGGGAATTTCTCTGAGGCAAGGTAGGCTTTATTTTTCTATCTTCAGGGCTAGCTAGTTCCTTAGGCTGTGCCGAGTTGCATAGGGAGCGTTAGGCGCAATCCACGGCTATTTCTAGTGTGTTTGATAGGATTAGGGATTGCGGTCAGCAGAGTTCCCACGTCCCAGAGCTCGTCCTTTATTATCAGTAACTATCAGGTCATTCCGTGTGCTCTTAACCACCAGGTCCATTATTGTCCTGACCACCAGGTCATAACAGACCCCCCCAACGAACCTATCCATTACTGTAAACAGCTGCCCACTCTCCCCAGTCCCACAAGCTCGCTGTCTCGGGGTAATCCTTGACTCTGATCTCTCCTTCAAACCGCATATCCAAGACCTTTCCGCTTCCTGCCACCTTCAACTCAAAAATATTTCACGGATCCGTACATTCCTAAACCAAGAATCTGCCAAAACCCTTGTACATGCCCTCATCATCTCCCGCCTCGACTACTGTAACCTCCTACTCTGTGGTCTCCCCTCTAACACTATTGCACCCCTCCAATCTATTCTAAACTCTGCTGCCCGACTAATCCACCTGTCCCCCCGCTATTCCCTGGCCTCTCCCCTCTGTCAATCCCTTTACTGGCTCCCCATTACCAAGAGACTCCAGTACAAAAGCCTAACCATGACATACAAAGCCATCCACAACCTGTCTCCTCCATACATCTGTGACCTCGTCTCCCGGTACTTTCCTGCGCGCAACCTCCGATCCTCACAAGATCTCCTTCTCTTCTCCCCTCTTATCTCCTCTTCCCACAATCGCATGCAAGATTTCTTTCGCGCATCACCCCTACTCTGGAACCCTCTACCACAACATATCAGACTCTCACCTACCATCGAAACCTTCAAAAAGAACCTGAAGATCTACCTCTTCCGGCAAGCCTACATCCTGCAGTAACCACCGATCGACAAACCACTGCACGACTAGCTCTATCCTCACCTATTGTATCCTCACCCATCCCTGTAGATTGTGAGCCCTCGCAGGCAGGGTCCTCTCTCCTCCTGTACCAGTTGTTACTTGTATTGTTCAAGATTATTGTACCTGTTTTTATTATGTATACCCCTCTTCACATGTTAAGCGCCATGGAATAAATGGCGCTATAATAATAAATAATAATAATAATATGACTGACTATGCAGCAGGGCTGGCCTTGCCGCCAATGTATAAACCAAAGGAGTATGGAGCACAAAATGCATATTGTGAAGTGGATTTTCATTGGAGCATCCACTATGTGGGTTCCAAGGCCTATTGGGGTGCATATGACTGACTATGCAGCAGGGCTTGCCTTGCCGCCAATGTGTAAAACCAAAGAGTACGGGAGTACAAAATGCATATTGTGAAGTGGATTTTCATGGGCCCATCCAGTATGTGGGTTCCAAGGCCTAATGGGGTGCATATGACTATGCAGCAGGGCTCGCCTTCCAGCCAATGTATAAAACAAAGGAGTATGGAGCACAAAATGCATTATGTGAAGTGGATTATCATGGGCACATCCAGTATGTGGGTTCCAAGGCCTAATGGGTTGCATATGACCGACTATGCATCAGGGCTGCCCTTGCTGCCAATGTATAAAATAAAGGAGTATGGAGCACAAAATGCATATTGTGAAGTGGATTTTCCTGGGCCCATTCAGTATGTGGGTTAAAAGGCCTAATGGAGTGCATATGGCTGACTATACAGCAGGGCTGGCCTTGCTGCCAATGTGTAAATCCAAGGAGTACGGGAGTACAAAATGCATATTGTAAAAGGCATGAAGGAAAAGAAGAGCACTCACCGTCCGTACAAAAGGTCCGTTCTTTATTGATTTATGGCTTCACAGTAAAATAGCAGGACATGGCAGGGAGAAACAATGGAGAAGGACGACGGCTGTTTCACGCTACTGCGCTTCTGCCAATGTGTAAAACCAAAGAGTACGGGAGTACAAAATGCATATTGTGAAGAGGATTTTCATGGGCACATCCAGTATGTGGGTTCCAAGGCCTAATGTGGTGCATATGGCTGACTATGCAGCAGGGCTGGCCTTGCCGCCAATGTATAAAACAATGGAGTATGAAGCACACAATGCATATCGTGAAGTGGATTTTCATGGGCGCATCCAGTATGTGCGTTCCAATGCTTAATGGGGTGAATATGACGATGCAACAGGGCTCGCCTTTCTGCCAATGTGTAAAGCAAAGAATTATGGAGCACAAAATGCATATTGTGAAGTGGATTTTCATGGGCACATCCAGTATGTGGGTTCCAAGGCCTAATGGAGTGCATATGACTGACTATGCAGCAGGGCTGACGTTGCCGACAATGTATAAAACAAAGAAGTATGGAGCACAAAATGCATATTGTGAAGTGGATTTTCCTGGGCCCATCCAGTATGTGGGCTCAAAGGCTTATTGGGGTGCATATGAATTGGTAGCAAGGCAGGCCTTGAATTCAATGCAACACTTTTTCAGGAGTCCCCCCTGGACATCTTATGACATGGGTATTGTGGTGCATCGTAATCCTTGGCAGCCCATCCACTCACAGCATAGGCTACAACAGCTTAGGAGACCCACTGTTTCACAATGGCCCTTTAAGAAGATGAATGCTGCCTGATGCACCAGTAAAAATAGGCCCTGTGACTTTAAGAGTCCCTCCATCGTAAATGAAACAAGATGGGTCTGCTTTTGTGTCACACACCACATGTCCACCTAGGGTTGTTAAATGTTAGGCCGGGATCACACATACGCAAGATACGGCCGAGTCTCGGAGGTGAAAACCCAGCTCTTGCGCCAGCACTCCGGAGCGGAGCGTGCAGCCGCACAGCAATACATGGAGCTGCACGCTCCGGAGTGCCGGCGCCAGAGCTGGGTTTTCACCTGCGAGACTCGGCCGTATCTCGCGTATGTGTGATCCTGGCCTTACAATGACATTTGCCAGTGAATGCATTTGTAGTGGTTGAAAACAATGTTAAAGTTGAAAAATGCTTCAAAAACGCTGCGTCTGAACTAAGCCTAAGTGGTGGAGGAAATTTTCGGTCTGGGGTGAAATATTTGGCCTTACAGGCAAATCATTAACCTGTAAAGGATGTACCTTGCCATTTTTCCAAGCGAAACCCTTTTTGGTTTCGTTTTCATGTGTTTTTGGTGGCACCAGTAAAAATGGCATGAATCTTGGAAAAAATTGATTAAAGCTGTGAATTAGAAGTCAGAAATGCTTCCAGGGTCGATCCCCATGAGGTCCCTGTGTCATTTGAGCAGTGTTTACATCATTTTCAGACATTTTTAGACCTTAAAAGGGGGATCGCGGTAAAAATACTCGGGTCTCCCATAGACTTCCATTGGGCTCGTTGTTCTGGCCGAGTACCTGAGTATTCCAATTTGCTCGACCCGAGCAACGAGCACCCGAGCATTTTAGTGCTCGCCCATCACTAGTACCAATACATAACAGGTTGAACAGAATGTGTATGATGAGGCCCTCCTTTCTGTCTATCTGAGTCACTTATTTTTTGCAGTTCTTGCTTCCTTCATAAATTACAGATGGAGAGAGGAGCAATGTCTGCTGGGAGTTGTAGTCCAGGGCAGTGCAGTAAGAGAATTATTAATGTCTGCTGTTGTGAGTATCTGTGTAATCCCAGCAGCAACAGTCTCTGTGCTCATAGGTTTCACTGCAGGGGTTAGGCCGGCGTCACACTACCGCAGATTACGGGGGAGTGCTGTCATGATTCCAATGGCAGGGAATCACAAAAGGACAAGCACCAACGAGCTCTAGGGTGATGGAACCTGAGCTGACCGCGACCCTAAACCTGAACACACAAATAACAATAGCCGGGGAACGTGCCTACGTTGATCCTAGACGTCTCGCACCAGCCGAAGATCTAACTTCCCCTATTAGAAGAAACACAGACCTCTCTTGCCTCCAGAGAAATACCCCACAGAAATAGCAGCCCCCCACATATAATGACGGTTAAATGAGAGGAGGGCACATACACAGTATGAAAACAGATTCAGCAAAATGAGGCCCACTAAAACTAGATAGCAGAGGATACAAAAGTAAACTGCGTGGTCAGCAAAAAACCCTTCAAAAAACCATCCTGTAATTACTTGAACTCATGTTCCAACTCATGGAACATGAGGAGCAATTACAGCCCACTAAAGCAACCAGCAGCAAAGAGACAATTATATGCAAGCTGGACAAGACAAAAATAAAGCAAAACGTGGAACAAGAAAATCAAAACTTAGCTTGTCCTGAAGATTACTGAAGCCAGAAGCTGAGGTAACAAAACACTCTGATAACCTTGATAGCCGGCGGGGAAATGACAAGAAAGCCCGGTTAAATAGGAAACTCCCAAATCCTAATAGAACAGGTGGACACCAGAGACAGCAGAACACAAATCACCCAGTACCTTCAGTAACCACCAGAGGGAGCCCAAAAACAGAACTCACAACAGAGTGCTATGCGAGAAAACATCGCATAGCACTCGGACCAGTGTTAATCTATGGGGCAGCTCACATCACCGTTTATTTTCTCAGGCGTATTCAACGTGCGTGTAAAATAACATCATGCTGCGATTGTACGCGTATATCCAAATATAAATGAAGAAAAGGACAGCGCCACACCAGGAAGTGAAAAAGCAGCTCACATTTAATTCTGCCCTCTGCGGCAACGTTTCGGTCCGAGGACCTTTGTCAAGCTTTGTCAAGCTTTATCTGGGATGGACCCCCTGGTGAGGACGTGCGCCCTGATGTCCATAGAGACGGTACTGTTGTAGGGTGCGGCCAGACGAAATCTTTTTGGATACTGGTGTACGCGTATATCGTCTGAGACTCGCCAATGCAAGCCTATGGGTGCGAGAAAAAAAATCGCACAGCACTCGGATAATGCGAGTGCTGTCCGATTTTTACACACTGGTGTTCTTTGAAAGGCCGCCAATTCATGTGCCGCTGTTAGAGCTAGCGGAACGCACCAAATAATAAGACAGATAGAGTATGGTGCGTTCGCAGCCCGGGGTCCACCGTGCAGAGATGGAACCTGCTGCCAAGTAATGACGGACTATATGGCGGTACAAAGTGAATACACACATGGGCTAACCTCACCCTGTGTGAAGGAAGCAAACCCTGTTACGTCACAGGGCCGTGGTACCGCACCAAGAGCGCAAGCAACGAGTCTCAGAACTTAATCCCAAGACACAGGATTTGAGTACATAGACCTCATGTGCTCGACACCGCTACTGAGGTGTCAGAGTGACAGCAATAGAAGCACGAGAGTGCATGCAGTGCCGCACAGGCGAACGCCACTAACCACCCAGGCTTGGGTCAGGAAAGCGCTGTGAAAGCACAAGGCGCCGCACTGGCGGTCACAGCAATAAGACGCTGTATTGTGTGTTTACGTGATGATGGCTAAGTCGGGCGCTAGATAGCAAACATACACCTTCTGCGAACAGTCATCCAATAGGGAGGGTATTTAAAGAGCGACTTTCACTCACAACACACACACATTTACAAATGTACACTAGCGCATGGCCGTGCGGTCATGCGCAGCTTATATAGTTGCAGCACGTTCAGGACCTTCCAATAAAGGACCAATGGGAAGCTGCTGCCAAAGTTTTGCCCTTTCAGGACCTTCCTGGAGGACCAATGGGATGTGCTGCAGTACCTGAGCATGTGACCCTCGATCTCCAATGGGAGATCTTGCCCTGGGCATGCTCAGAAAGAGAAAAGCAGGACTTAGCCCCAAAAGCATCTGCTCGCCGCTGCCCAACACTGACTTCAATGGCAGAAGCAGGAAAAGCAGCAGTAACTCTTTGTACAGTGTGAGACTGAGCAAGACGCTGGGACCGATGTCTCTGCTGAGCAGACTCCACTGCGGCTGGATAAGAATGGGAGACCGCAGCGGAGATGGCTCGAGATTCCCCTTGTGCAGAAGTGGGAACTCGACACCTAACATGACCCCCCCTCCTTGCGCCTCGCTACGCTCGAAGGCAGCAATGAGCTGTGGGGCCCGAATGTTTTCAGCAGGCTCCCAGGACCTGTCCTCTGGGCCATAACCCTTCCAATCCACCAGATAGAACTTTTTGCCACGTACCACCTTGCACCCCAAAATAGTGTTCACCTCGTAATCGTCCGTAGACGAACCCGATGTCCCGGCAGATGACTCGGAAAACCGGGACATGTATACGGGTTTCAAGAGGGACACATGAAAGGTGTCGGTGATACCCAAGCGTGGAGGAAGGGCCAGACGATAGACCACAGGGTTAACCTGTTCAAGGACCTTGAAGGGACCCAAGTAGTGAGGTGCAAACTTAGTGGACTCAACACGCAGCCTGATGTTACGGGCGGAGAGCCACACTAAGTCACCAGGAGCAAAGGTCGGAGCGGGACGCCGATGAGCATCGGCGGAGGACCTCATTCTCTCCTTGGAGGCCCGAATGGCATCCTGAGTGCAGTCCCAAATGTCCCGTGCCTCCACAGCCCAATCTGCCACCCTGGAGTCAGCAGAAGACACAGGCATGGGCACAGGGACACGCGGATGCTGGCCGTAATTTAGGAGGAATGGAGTCTGACCGGTGGAGTCGGCTACGGCGTTGTTAAGCGCAAACTCTGCCCACGGTAGCAAGGATGCCCAGTCATCCTGCCTGGCAGAAACAAAATGTCGTAAATATGTGACCAAGGTCTGGATGGCCATCTCTACCAACCCATTCGTCTCGGGATGATATGCCGAAGAGAGATTCAACTCAATACTGAGTAGACGACAAAGCTCTCTCCAGAATCGAGACGCAAACTGGGGACCCCGGTCACTAACAATTTTGTCTGGCATACCATGTAGGCGAAAGATATGTTTGATGAACAAGACAGCCAACGCCCGTGCAGAAGGTAGCCGTGGAAGAGGCACCAAGTGCACCATTTTGGAAAAATGGTCGGTGATCACCCAGATAATGGTGCAGTTACGAGACTTGGGTAAGCCCACCACAAAGTCCATCCCGACCATCTCCCAGGGCCTGTCCACCACCAGCAGAGGGTAAAGCAAACCAGCTGGCCGTTGCCGAGGGGACTTGTTCTTGGCGCAAGAGACACACGCCCGAACATATTCTGCGACATCACGAGCCATATGCGGTCACCAGTATGTCCTCGCCAGTAACTCAAATGTCCTTTTGGAACCAAAATGTCCACCCACTCTGGACGAGTGTGCCCAAGAGAGAACCTCCGGTTGCAAACTGGATGGTACAAAAGTCTTGCCCGGAGGCACAGACTCTAGCGAAACCGGGGCCACAGTTCTCAAGCTCTCGGTGGGGAAAATAAGCCGAGGCTCCTCTTCCTCCTCCGCAGATGACACAACGGAGCGAGAGAGAGCGTCGGCCCGAATGTTCTTCTCCCCAGAAAGAAAATGGAGGGTGAAATGAAACCGGGAGAAGAATAAGGACCATCTGGCCTGGCGAGAATTCAACCGCTGGGCTGTCTGCAGGTACACCAAATTTTTATGGTCTGTGAAGACTTGGAAGGGAAAACGTGCTCCCTCTAAGAGAGGTCTCCACTCCGAGAAAGCCAACTTCATGGCTAGCAACTCCCTGTCCCCGATGGAATAATTCCTCTCTGCTGGTGAGAAGGTCTTAGAAAAGAAGAAGCAAGGATGCTTCCGACCTTGAGCATCCTTTTGGAAGAGGACTGCTCCAGCACCAACAGAAGAGGCATCCACCTCCATGATAAATGGCTTATCAACATCGGGGCGATGTAGGATGGGAGCGCTAGCGAAGTGTGACTTTATGGAGTTAAAGGCCTTGGAGACCTCCTCAGACCACAATTTGGGATTTGCCCCCTTCTTGGTGAGGGCAACCAAGGGAGCTACCAAAGTTGAGAAGTGCGGAAAGAACTGGCGATAATAATTAATGAACCCCATAAAGCGCTGCACCGCTTTAAGAGAATGGGGTTCCTGCCAGTCCATCACAGCCTGTAGTTTGGCAGGATCCATAGCCAATCCCTGGGCAGAGATGATGTAGCCTAGGAAAGGTAAGGACTCCTGCTCAAACATACACTTCTCCAACTTGGCATAGAGGGAGTTTGCCCGTAGGAGGTCGAAGACTTTGCAAACATCTCTCCGGTGGGAGTCAATATCTGGAGAGTAGATGAGAATATCATCCAGATAGACTACGACCGAGGTGGAAAGCATATCCCGGAAGATGTCGTTCACAAAGTCTTGGAAAACGGCTGGGGCATTACAGAGCCCGAAGGGCATCACCAGATTTTCATAGTGCCCATCCCTGGTGTTAAAAGCCGTCTTCCATTCGTCCCCCTCACGGATGCGAATCAGGTTGTAAGCACCCCGCAGATCTAATTTAGTAAATACCCTTGCTCCCCGAAGCCTATCGAAGAGCTCAGATATCAAGGGCAAAGGATACTTATTCTTAACGGTGATCGCGTTAAGACCCCTGTAGTCTATGCATGGACGCAATTCCCAATTCTTCTTCTGCACGAAGAAGAACCCTGCCCCAGCAGGTGACACTGACTTCCTAATGAATCCTCTTGCCAGATTTTCCTGGATGTACTGTGATATTGCCTCCGTCTCCGGGAGAGATAACGGATAGACTCGACCCCGGGGAGACTCAGCACCAGGCAAGAGATCAATAGGACAGTCATAGGGGCGATGGGGCGGAAGGATCTCCGCCGCCTTTTTGGAGAACACGTCTGCATAAGACCAATACTGCTTGGGGAGAGAGGATAGATCTGCGGGTACCTCTGTAGTAGCAACCTGAACGCACTCCCTCTGACACCTACCCCCACAAGATTCGCCCCATCCCAGGATTCTGCCAGAGGACCACTCGATATGAGGAGAGTGGTACCGTAGCCAATGTATTCCCAACAGGACCTCATCAATTCCCTCAGGAATGACGAGCAGAGATATAATCTCCTGATGAGATGGCGACATGGACAGAGTAAAAGGGATGGTCTGGTGTGTTAGCTGTGAGGGCAGTGTCGACCCATTCACCACTCGTACCGTTACTGGTTGAGCTAGCATAACCAGGGGTATTGCGTGACGTTGGGCGAAGGCAGAAGACATAAAATTGCCCTCCGCCCCAGAATCCACGCAGAGCTCTACCGAGTGGGAGAATGAGCCTATAATAATTGTCCCCTTAAAGGACAATTTAGAGGCAAACGTCGCCGTGTCTAATGTACCTCCACCTACTACCACTAGACGCTGACGTTTCCTCGACCGCTGAGGACATCTGGTGGCTAGATGTCCTGACTGCTGGCAAACATGACAGACCTTGAGTGCACAAGCGATCCGGGACTTAGATCCCGCTTGTGACACTTCCATGGCCTCATGTGACTCAGGAACCAGGACCGGAGATTCCAGAGGTTTGGCGAAGGTAGGAGCCAGCCGAAACCTCTGCCTACACTGGGCTCGCTCTAACCTCCGCTCGTTAAAACGGAGGTCAGTTCGAGTGGAGACAGTTATTAACTCCTCCAGTGTGGCAGGAATCTCCCTAGTGGCCAGAGCGTCCTTAACGTGATCAGCCAGGCCCCTCCAAAATATGGGGATAAGGGCTTTATCCGACCAGTCCAGCTCAGAAGCTAAAGTGCGGAATTGGACGGCAAAATGACTGACCAAGGACTCACCCTGAGTTAATGCCAGCAGTTGGAGCGCAGTATCATGGGTGACTTAAGGTCCTAAAAAGACCTGTTTCAGAGTGCTCAGGAACAGCGGAGCACTCTGCACCACATGATCGCCACGCTCCCACAGCGGCGTAGCCCATTCCAACGCCCTGTCCGACAATAGAGACACTATAAATCCCACCTTAGCCCGCTCTGTGGGAAAACGTGCAGCCAGGAGCTCGAGGTGAATAGAGCACTGACTCACGAATCCCCTACAAACTTTGCTATCACCAGAAAATTTTTCTGGCAGCGGGAGGCGAGATAATGTCGGAACAGGGGTGGCAATGGACAAGGTTGCTGCAGCCACGCTAGCAGCCTGTACAGCAACTGCGGTAACATCCACAGCTGAGGTTGAGCTCTCGAGAGCCGCCAACCTACCCTCCAGCTGCTGGATATACCGCAAGGATTGCTGTTTGTCCGTCATTACTAGCCAGACCCTGGCGCTAGTGTAATGTTAGGGCTAGCGGAACGCACCAACTAATAAGACAGATAGAGTATGGTGCGTTCACAGCCCAGGGTCCACCGTGCAGAGATGGAACCTGTTGCCAAGTAATGACGGACTATATGGCGGTGCAAAGTGAATACACACATGGGCTAACCTCACCCTGTGTGAAGGAAGCGAACCCTGTTACGTCACAGGGCCGTGGTACCGCACCAAGAGCGCAAGCAACGAGTCTCAGAACTCAATCCCAAGACACAGGATTTGAGTACATAGACCTCATGTGCTCGACACCGCTACTGAGGTGTCAGAGTGACAGCAATAGAAGCACGAGAGTGCATGCAGTGCCGCACTGGCGAACGCCACTAACCACCCAGGCTTGGGTCAGGAAAGCGCTGTGAAAGCACAAGGCGCCGCACTGGCGGTCACAGCAATAAGACGCTGTATTGTGTGTTTACATGATGATGGCTAAGTTGGGCGCTAGATAGCAAACATACACCTTCCGCGAACAGTCATCCAATAGGGAGGGTATTTAAAGAGCGACTTTCACTCACAACACACACACATTTACAAATGTACACTAGCGCATTGCCGTGCGGTCATGCGCAGCTTATATAGTTGCAGCACGTTCAGGACCTTCCAATAAAGGACCAATGGGAAGCTGCTGCCAAAGTTTTGCCCTTTCAGGACCTTCCTGGAGGACCAATGGGATGTGCTGCAGTACCTGAGCATGTGACCCTCGAACTCCAATGGGAGATCTTGCCCTGGGCATGCTCAGAAAGAGAAAAGCAGGACTTAGCCCCAAAAGCATCTGCTCGCCGCTGCCCAACACTGACTTCAATGGCAGAAGCAGGAAAAGCAGCAGTAACTCTTTGTACAGAGTGAGACTGAGCAAGACGCTGGGACCGACGTCTCTGCTGAGCAGACTCCACTGCGGCTGGATAAGAATGGGAGACCGCAGCGGAGATGGCTCGAGATTCCCCTTGTGCAGAAGCGGGAACTCGACACCTAACAGCCGCATCCAGTATAATCACAGCATGACAGGTTGAATAGATAGAATAGATATATGCACATAGAATACATACAGGGTGGGCCATGTACATGGATACACCTAAATAAAATGGGAATGGTTGGTGATATCAACTTCCTGTTTGTGGCACATTAGTTTATGGGAGGGGGAAAACTTTTCAAGATGGGTGGTGACCATGGTGGACATTTTGAAGTTGGCCATTTTGCCATTTTGGATCCAACTTTATTTTTTCCAATGGGAAGAGGGTCATGTGCTGCATCAAACTTATTGAGAATTTCACAAGAAAAACATTGGTGTGCTGCTTGGTTTTAAGGTAACTTTATTCTTTCATGAGTTATTTACAAGTTTCTCTTTATTTACAGCCATTGACATGTTGCAGAGGTTAACACGTGAGGAGCCGATAGAAATTGTGTTGATGTCTGGTGAATGCAGTACCCAGATCATTGCAGCAGATTTCAATGCAAGACACCCTACGCAAGAAAACTGTCACCATTCCCATGTTATTTAGGTGTATCCATATAAATGGCCCACCCAAAAAAGTTTGCCTCATCACTGAACATAATGTTTTGTTTAAACTGAGGGTCCTGTTCCAATTTTTGGTTTACCCATTCTGCAAATTCAGCATGCCGATCTGGGTTGTCCTCATTGAGATGCTGCAGCAGCTGGATTTTGTAAGTGTGCCGTTTGTGAGTAGCTAATAGCCGCAGAAGAGATGTTTGCCTGATGCCAGATTGGCAATTTTCATAACCAGCAGAGGGAAAGTCGATGGCTGGGGGCCGATGTTTATAGCCTGGGAAGGTGGTAATACCCATGGAGCTTCCCAGGCTATTAATATCATCTCACAACTGTATATTTTGCCTTTACTGGCTATTAAAATGTGGGGTACAAAAAAATAAATAAATAAAATAAAATACGGGTACACATAATAAGGATAAATATAAGAGTAGACTCAACAGAGTCCAGCACAGTGGCACATAAACACTTCTCTGGAGCACTCTTGACTCCAAATACTCAGAGAAAAAAACTCAGTGGCCAGACATTTAACCTGCCGAACCATACCCTTGGGGTGTAGATATGATGAGTAGTCGTCCCGGCCATCTCTTACAACTACTCACAAAAAAAACAAACCCTGTCATGGCTGATTAACCCCTCAGCACGTAACATGCTCGAGAGAAACTTCTGGGTTTCACATAATGGAAGATAGCAATCTTCGTGCTACATATCTCCCCTCACATACTTTGCCACTGACCCTGTCACACCACATCCCAGTAAAATAGGGGGGCTACTCTTCTGGAAACCTCAGTACTGTGACCCATCTGGTCATATGTTACCATCATGGAGGTCCTAGTGTCCCGTTTAGGATGAGTATGAACTACAGGTGCCCCCTCATCGATCCCTAACTCTTGACTTTCAGGCTTAGGTCCCAAATCAGTTACCTCTTCCGTTGGAAATACTGCATCCCTTGAACTCTCCCCCAACGGGGAAGGCAAGGTATTTGTGGCTGGTGCAAACGGGTGTTCAACCCTATAGGCAGTAAAAGCTGACTAGGATAGATTTTGGCAATTCCCCTTTCATTCTTGGACTTCACAACTTTATCTCAAAGTCTTCTGCAATGGTAAGTTTTCCTAGAGACACACAATGTACAAGATGAACCATAGTCCTTAATGTCAGCTCTCATTCGTGGCTAGTAGAATTAATCGGCTACACAATCAGTGGTGTTCTTAACAAACAGGTACCCATTGTCGTCATGCAGTAGTCTCGTGACCATCTTCCGAAACAGAGTGTGAAGCACCAACTATCTGGGTACCATTTTAACACTTGACCTCCCAATATAGCAGTCTATTTCTCACAATTAAGTACTCCAACAGTAAGCAAAGCACATTCTTTGGTTTTCAAAGGCCTCTGGCCTCTGACCCTTCTTCAAGGACCATCGAAAAACTCCTATAGAATGATCTTATTGCTGAGACTTCTTAACCTGGCTTTGCATCAGTGGTGGCAGAGAGAAAGTATTCACCTTAGCCCACCGGTAGGACAAATGTGCGTATGCTTCTTGTGAAACTCTCAAAAGCTGAGCACTGTCCCATGATGGAATCATCTTGCATCTGGTCCGGTGACACAAGACGTCAGTCGAAGGGCTAGGTATCTCCAGTTTGGAAGGAGACCCAATACAGGACTCTTCATTTTCAGACAACCTTTTATCATGGTCGGGGTGAGAACTGGGATTTCTTTAAACCCCATCATTTTGGACACTGAAGAGCCATGTGATTGGGATTCGCACAAAGAATCCCTCTTCTTATACATCTCTGATCCAACACTGACCATCACTCATCCATCTTAAAGACTGTTGTCGTCTTTCATTAGTTGATTCAAGAATTAGTTTTAGCCATTCAACTTCCGTAGCTTGGGCATCTAGAAATTGAGCAATTTGTTCTCTTTGCTTCTCAGTAGTGTGATATTTGAAAGTATCAGTATCGGATGGTATCGGCCGATATCCGAAAAATATTGGATATCGCCGATACCGATATCCGATACCAATACAAGTCAATGGGACACAAATATCGGAAGGTATCCTCTATGGTTCCCAGGGTCTGAAGGAGAGGAAACTCTCCTTTAGGACCTGGGATCCATATTCATGTGTAAAATAAAGAATAAAAATAAAAAATATTGATATACTTACCCTCGGACGCGCCCTGGTTGTCACCGCTGCAACCGCCATGCTTCCCTTTCTAAGAATGAGCGCGTTAAGGACCTTCGATGACGTCGCGGCTTGTGATTGGTCGCTGAGCGGTCATGTGACAAGGGGGCATCCTCTACATCTGGAGAAAAGAAGGTTTAAGCATAATAACAGACGTGGATTCTTTACTGTAAGAGCAGTGAGACTATGGAACTCTCTGCCGTATGATGATGTAATGAGTGATTCATTACTAAAATTTAAGAGGGGACCGGATACATTTCTTGAAAAGTATAATGTTAGAGGTTATATATACTAGATTCCTTGATAGGGTGTTGATCCAAGGAACTAGTCTGATTGCCATATGTGGAGTCGGGAAGGAATTTTTTCCCCAATGTGGAGCTTACTCTTTGCCACATGGGTTTTTTTTGCCTTCATCTAGATCAACATGTTAGGGCATGTTAGGTTAGGCTATGGGTTGAACTATATGGACATAAAGTCTTCCTTCAACCTTAATAACTATGTTACTATGTAAAGAAACAATAAATAAAAGATCAATGAAAATGAACAAATGATAGTCAGACATTGCTTTTCAACCATGCTTTCACAGAATTGAAAAAAAAAAATCATGAAATAGGCCTGGGCAGAAATGATGGTAGCCCAGAAAATAATGTGACAAAAGGGACATGTTAAATCAAGATGTATCCACTAACTAGCATCACAAGCGTCTACAATCTTGGAATCAGTGAGTGGCCGGTATATAGGGCTACAGATACTCACCGTGCTGCTTGGTGACATGGTGTGTATCACACTCAACATGGACCAGAGGAAGCGAAGGAAAGAGTTGTCTCAAAGATTAGAAAGAAAATTATAGACAAGCATTTTAAAGACAAAAGTTATAAGACCATATCCAAGCAGCTTGATGTTACTGTCACTACGGTTGCACATATTATTCAGAAATTTAAGATCCATGGGACTGTAACCAACATCCTGGATGTGGCCGTAGGAGGAAAATTGATGACAAATCAAAGAGACAGATAATACGAATGGTAACAAAAGAACCCAGAAAAACTTCTAAGCAGATTAAAGGTGAACTTCAAGCTTAAGGAACATTAGTGTCAGATCGCACCATCTGTCATTGTATAAGTCAAAGTGGACTTCATGGGAGACGACATAGGAGGACACAGTTGCTGAAAAAAAATCATAAAAAAGCCAGACTGGGATTTGCTAAGCTACATGTTGTCAAGCCACAAGGCTTCTGAGGGAATATCCTATGGACAGATGAGACAACAATGGAACTTTTTGGCAAGGCATATCAGCTCTATGTTCACAGATGGAAAAATGAAGCAAATCAAGAAAAGAACACTGTCCCTACAGTGAAACATGGAGGAGGTTCTGTTATGTTTTGGGGCTGCTTTGCTGCATCTGGCAGAGGGTATCTAGAATCTGTGCAGGGTACAATGAAATATCAAGACTATTAAGGGATTCTAGAGAGAAATGTGCTGCCTAGTGGTCTGGTTGCAGGTCATGGGTCTTGCAACAGGATAATGACCCAAAACACAGAGCTAAAACACCCAAGAATGGCTAAGAGGAAAACATTGGACTATTCTGAAGTAGCCTTCTATGAGCCCTGAACCAAATCCTATTGAGCATCTTTGGAAGACAACTGGAGCAGTTTACTCTTGAGGAGTGGGTCAAAATACCTGTCGAGAGGTGCAGAAGTGTCATTGACAGTTACAGGAATCGTTTGATTGCAGTCATTGTCTCAAAAGGTTGTGCAACAAAATATTAAGTTAAGGGTATCATCATTTCTGTCCAGGTCTATTTCATGAATTTTATTTTTTTTTTAATTCTGTGGAATCATGATTGAATAGCAATGTCTGACTTTCATTTGTTCATTTTCATAGATTTTTTATTTATTATTACTTTTGTCAGATTCAATTTATTTCTGTGACCATTATGGGTTTTTCTGTCGTTAAACGAGGGGTACCAACAATTTTGACCACTTGTGTATCTGGCTGCTAGAGTAGATTCATCGCGTTGCACCTCCTTAACCCCTTTCTGCCATCGGACGTACTATTCCGTCCATGTGGGGTGGGCCTTAATTCCCACGGACGGAATAGTACGTCCAGCGCAATCGGCCGTGCTCACGGGGGAGCGCGGCTGATCGCGGCCGGGTATCAGCTGCCGCGATGTGATGCAAGCATGATCGCGGTGTGCCGGCGGTATAGGGAAGCATCGCACAGGGAGGGGGCTCCCTGCGTGCTTCCCTGAGCCCCCCGTAGCAACGCGATGTGATCGCGTTGCTGTGAGGGTCTCCTTACCTCCCTCCCTGTAGCAGGCCTGGATCCAAGATGGTCACGGCATCCGGGTCCTGCAGGGAGGGAGGTGGCTTACCAAGTGCCTGCTCAGAGAAGGCGCTTGGTAAGCCTGCAGTGCTCTCAGACAGATCGGAGTGCTGTGCAAACTGTCAGATCAGCGATCTGTGATGTCCCCCCCGGGACAAAGTGAAAAAATAAAAAATAAAATTTCCACATATGTAAAAAAAGTAAAATAAAAAAATTGCTAAATAAAGAAAAAAAAATATTATTCCCAGAAATACATTTCTTTATCTAAATAAAAAATAACAAATAATAAAAGTACACATATTTAGTATCGCCGCGTCCATAACGACCCAACCTACAAAACTGTCCCACTAGTTAACCCCTTCAGTAAACACCGTAAGAAAAAAAAACCGAGGCAAAAAACAACGCTTTATTATCATACCACCGAACAAAAAGTAGAATAACACGCAATCAAAAAGACAGATATAAATAACCATGGTACCGCTGAAAGCATCATCTTGTCCCGCAAGAAACGAGCCGCCATACAGCATCATCAGCAAAAAAATAAAAAAGTTATAGTCCTCAGAATAAAGCGATGCAAAAATAATTATTTTTTCTATAAAATAGTTTTTATCGTTTAAAAGCGCCAAAACATAAAAAAAATATAAATGAGGTATCGTTGTAATCGTACTGACCCGAAGAATAAAACTGCTTTATCAATTTTACCACACGCGGAATGGTATAAACGCCTCCCCAAAAAGAAATTCATGAATAGCTGGTTTTTGGTCATTCTGCCTCACAAAAATCAGAATAAAAAGCGATCAAAAACGTCACCTGCCCGAAAATGTAGCCAATAAAAACATCAACTCGTCCTGCAAAAAACAAGACCTCACACGACTCTGTGGACTCAAATATGGAAAAATTATAGCTCTCAAAATGTGGTAACGCAAAAAATATTTTTTGCAATAAAAAGCGTCTTTCAGTGTGTGTGTGTGTGTGTGTGTATTTAAAAAAAATTAAAAAATGTATTTATTTCCATTTTCCAATTAAGGTTAGGGTTAGGGCTAGGGTTAGGGCTAGGGTTAGGGCTAGGGTTAGGGTTAGGGCTAGGTTTAGGGCTAGGGTTAGGGCTGGGGTTAGGGTTAGGTCTAGGGTTAGGATTGGGGCTAGGGTTAAAGCTACAGTTAGGGTTGGGGCAAAAGTTAGGGTTAGGGTTTGGATTACATTTACGGTTGGGAATAGGGTTGGGATTAGGGTTAGGGGTGTGTCTGGGGTAGAGGTGTGGTTAGGGTTACCATTGGGGTTAGGGTTAGGGGTGTGTTTGGATTAGGGTTTCAGTTATAATTGGGGGGTTTCCACTGTTTAGGCACATCAGGGGATCTCCAAACGCGACTTGGTGTCCAATCTCAATTCCAGCCAATTCTGCGTTGAAAAAGTAAAACAGTGCTCCTTCCCTTCCGAGCTCTCCTGTGTGCCCAAACAGGAGTTTACCCCAACATATGGGGTATCAGCGTAATCAGGACAAATAGGACAACAACTTTTGGGGTCCAATTTCTCCTGTTACCCTCGGGAAAATACAAAACTGGGGGTCAATTGTGGGGGGTTTCTACTGTTTAGGTACGTTAGGGGCTCTATAAACGCAATGTGACGCCTGCAGACCATTCCATCTAAGTCTGCATTCCAAATGGCGCTCCTTCCCTTCCGAGCCCTCCCATGTGCCCAAACGGTGGTTCCCCCCACATATGGGGTATCAGCGCACTCAGGACAAATTGGACAACAACTTTTCGGGTCCAATTTCTCCTGTTACCCTCGGAAAAATACAAAACTGGGGGCTAAAAAATAATTTTTGTGGGAAAATTTTTATTTTTATTTTTACGGCTCTGCATTATAAACTTCTGTGAAGCCCTTGGTGGGTCAAAGTTCTCACCACACATCTAGATAAGTTCCATAGGGGGTCTACTTTCCAAAATGGTGTCACTTGTGGGGGGTTTCAATGTTTAGGCACATCAGTGGCTCTCCAAACGCAACATGGCGTCCCATCTCAATTCCTGTCAATTTTGCATTGAAAAGTCAAACGGCGCTCCTTCCCCTCCGAGCTCTCCTATGCGCCCAAACAGTGGTTTACCCCCACATATGTGGTATCAACGTACTCAGGACAAATTGTACAACAACTATTGGGTCCAATTTCTTCTCTTACCCTTGGGAAAATAAAAAATTGGGGGCGAAAAGATAATTTTTGTGAAAATAATGATTTTTTATTTTTACGGTTCTGCATTATAAACTTCTGTGAAGCACTTGGTGGGTCAAAGTGCTCATCACCACACCTCTATATAAGTTCCTTACGGGGTCTACTTTCCAAAATGGTGTCACTTGTGGGGGGTTTCAATGTTTAGGCACATCAGTGGCTCTCCAAACGCAACATGGCGTCCCATCTCAATTCCAGTCAATTTTGCATTGAAAAGTCAAATGGCGCTCCTTCGCTTCCGAGCTCTGTCATGCACCCAAACAGTGGTTTACCTCCACATATGGGATATCAGCATACTCAGGACTAATTGTACAATAACGTTTGGGGTCCATTTTCTCCTGTTACCCTTGGTAAAATAAAACAAATTAGAGCTGAAGTAAATTTTTTGTGAAAAAAAGTTAAATGTTAATTTTTATTTAAACATTCCAAAAATTCCTGTGAGACACCTGAAGGGTTAATACACTTCTTGAATGTGGTTTTGAGCACCTTGAGGGGTGCCATTTTTAGAATGGTGTCACACTTGGGTATTTTCTATCATATAGACCTCTCAAAATGTCTTCAAATGAGATGTGGTCCCTAAAATAAAATGGTGTTGGAAAAATGAGAAATTGCTGGTCAAATTTTAACCCTTATAACTCCCTAACCAAAAAAATTTTGGTTCCAAAATTGTGCTGATGTAAAGTAGACATGTGGGAAATGTTACTTATTAAGTATTTTGTGTGACATATATCTGTGATTTAAATGCATAAAAATTCAAAGTTGGAAAATTGCGAAATTTTCAAAATTTTCGCCAAATTTCCATTTTTTTCACAAATAACCGCAGGTAATATAAAAAATGTTTACCACTATCATGAAGTACAATATGTCGCGAGAAAACATTGTCAAAATCACCGGTATCCGTTGAAGCGTTCCAGAGTTATAACCTCATAAAAGGACAGTGGTCAGAATTGTAAAAATTGGCCGGGTCCATAACGTGCAAACCACCTTTGGGGGTAAAGGGGTTAAGCAACTAATAATAGGAATGAGGTATTGGCTCTTTGTCACAGCTCCTTGGTCGCTAAGCAATGGGATTGTCATGATTCGAACCCAGCAGCTCTTGTGCACCAGGCGGCAGCTCTTCCCACTGAGCTATTCAGCTTCCTCATTAAACCAGATACTAGTACCTGTGTGGTTCTTGATTGACTCCATCCTGAGTTCTTGATTGTCACCACCCAAAATCCTCATTGGATCAACCCTATGATCTCCTGATTGAATACAATAATTAAACCTGGCATGGCACTTCCTTCCTTACAAGATTATTAAGCTCCCAGCTTTTAGTCTAGCTTCTTCCCACCTACTGCTTATCCTAAAGTTCCTACTGCTGCTCTGTGTACCGAACTCTGGCTATATCCTGACTATGTTACGTGCTTATCCTCTCAACTATACTGTTGCTCTGTATACTGACCTCTGGCTATATCCTGACTACAATTCCTACTTAATCTCCGAACTACACTACTGCTCCGTTTACTGACCTCTGGCTATATCCTGATGTCGCTACCTGTCAGTTCTGCCCCTAGTGGTTGTAATATCACTACTCCAACTCAGGTCAGTCCATAACAGGGATAGTGGGTCAGAACTCCTTTTAGCACTTGTTCTGGGCCTGTCCCTTCCGGGCCAGTCTGTATACCAGCCACTCCTGACTGACTACACCTGCCATTTTTCCCAGTATTCCTGTCGTGCCTGCCTGTACTTATCAAGTTATCTAGTCTTGGTCGTCCCATCTGCTGGCACCATTGGGGTCGGCTGCCTTATGTGCGAGGTCTGTCCTGGAATAGCACCTAGCATCCAGCTAAAGCCAAATCAGCATTACTATTCAGGGCTGCTGATAATTGACTACCTTCATCACTCCACCTGTCAACCACTCTGGGAGGAGCAACTTTTTGGAGTCAGTTCCTTAGTGCCTCCTTATGAGAGCATAAGTGAGTTCACCTCATACTGCAAAACTATGTTCCTCTGTTATCCTCATCTCATCACACCACATAGACGCTTCAGTTAAGGGTTTCCATAATAGCTGTACCTGTCTTAATCTATCTCAGCATTGCCTCCACTGCAACACCCCTTTAAGCTGCCTCATTAGGCAGGGTGTCTGTTAGTTCTCACCTCAATATGGCACAGTACCTCCACCCAAATCTTGCTGGGAACTGTAATGGAATGCAGGAGGGTCTTTCTCTTCCGCCAGGGGCCGACTCAGAAAACCCCTGTCCACGTTCAATACACAAATACAAGAGATGCGGTTGGAACAATTAAAAAGTTTATTTACAGAGGGACAAATGGTGTTAAATTCAGAGGGCATAATAAAGAACAGCAAAACACACAGTGGCATGTAAAAGTTTGGGAACTGCTTGTCAAAATTAATGTTACTGTGAACAGTTAAGCAAGTTGAAGATTAAATTATCTCTAAGAGGCCTAATGCTAAATATGATACATTTCCTTTGTATTGTAAGCAAAGAATTTATATATTTCTATCTTTCACATTTTAAAAATTGCAAAAATGAAAATTGGTCAATGCAAAAGTTTGGCCACCCTGCATAATTAGCACCTTGTAGTACCTTTTGAAAGAATCACAGGTTGTAAACACTTTTTGCAGGAAGACAAGAATCTTTCAATTCCTTTTTGAGGCATTTTCATTCATTCTTCCTTGGAAAACTCTTCAACTTCTGTGAGATTCCTGGATTGTCTTGCATGCACTGCTATTTTGAGGTCTAACAACAGATTTTCAATGATGTTCAGGTCAGGTGGCTGTGAGGGCCAGTGTAAAGCCTTCAGCTTGAGCCTTTTCATGTAGTCCATTGTGGATTTTAACGTGTGTCCATTTGAAGAAGCCATCCTGTTTTCAACATCAGGTTTTTACAGATGGTATTATGCTTGCATCAAGAATTTGATGAAATTTCATTGAATCCATTCTTCCCTCTAACCGTGAAATGTTCCCGGTGTTATTAGCTGCAACCCAACTCCAAAACATGATTGATCCAACCCCATGCTTAACGGTTGGTGAGATGTTCTTTTCCTGAAATTGTTTGTCCTTTATTTTCCACATATAACTTTGAGCATTGTGGTCAAAGACTTCCATTTTAACCTCATCAATCCACAAGACTTGTTTCCAAAATGCATCCGGCATGTTTACATGTTCTTTTGCATACTTCTGACTCTGAATTGTATAGTGAGGGCGCAGGAGAGGTTTTCTTCTGATTAATTTTCCATGAAGGTCATATTTGGGCAGGTGCCTCTGAACAGTGGAACAATGTACCACAACTTCAAAGTCTTCTAAACTTTTCTGAAGGTCTTTTGCAGTCAACCAGGGGTTCTAATTTGCCTCTCTAACATTCCTATGAGCAACTCTCACTGAAATTTTACTTGGTCTCCCAGACCTTATTATGCCCTCCACTGTTCATGTTAACTGCCATTTCTTAATTACATTTCAAACTGAAGAATGGGCAACTTGAAAATGCTTTGCTATCTTCTTAAAGCCTTCGTCTGCTTTGAATGCCTCCACCATTTTCATTTTCAGAGAGCTAGGCAGCTGCTTAGAAAAACCCATGGCTGCTGTGTTTTGGCACAAGGTTAGAGGAGGCTGGGTTTTTATAAAGCTGGGATATTTGCATCACCCAGCCTTTCCTAACAATGATAGTGAACAAGCCATAACCCTAACAGGCTAATTAAGGTCTGATACCTTGGTGAAAGTTATCTGAGCACACAAATTTCCAAGGGTGACCAAACTTTTGCATAGGACCATTTTCTTTTTTGTAATTTTTAAAATATAAAAGATGAAATTTATATATATATATATATATATATATATATATATATTCTTTAAATACAACAGAAATGTGTCATCTTTAACCCCTTAGCGACCGCCGATACGCCTTTTAACGGCGGCCGCTAAGGGTACTTAAACCACAGCGCCGTTAATTAACGGCGCTGTAGAAAAAGTCCATAGCGCCCCCCACAGGCCGATTTTCTCCGGGGTCTCGGCTGCCGAGGGTAGCCGAGACCCCAGAGAACATGATTCGGGGGGGGTTTTAACCCCTTAAGCCCCGAGGGTGGTTTGCACGTTAATGACCGGGCCAATTTTTACAATTCTGACCACTGTCCCTTTATGAGGTTATAACTCTGGAACGCTTCAACGGATCTTGGCGATTCTGACATTGTTTTCTCGTGACATATTGTACTTCATTTTAGTAGTAACATTTATTCGATATAACTTGCGTTTATTTGTGAAAAAAACGGAAATTTGGCGAAAATTTTGAAAATTTCGCAATTTTCCAACTTTAAATTTTTATGCCCTTAAATCACAGAGATATGTCACGCAAAATACTTAATAAGTAACATTTCCCACATGTCTCCTTTACATCAGCACAATTTTGGAACCAAAATTTTTTTTTGTTAGGGAGTTATAAGGGTTCAAAGTTGACCAGCAATTTCTCATTTTTACAACACCATTTTTTTTTAGGGACCACATCTCATTTGATGTCATTTTGAGGGGTCTATATGATAGAAAATACCCAAGTGTGACACCATTCTAAAAACTGCACCCCTCAAGGTGCTCAAAACCACATTCAAGAAGTTTATTAACCCTTCAGGGGTTTCACAGGAATTTTTGGAATGTTTAAATAAAAATGAATATTTAACTTTTTTTCACACAAAATTTATTTCAGCTCCAATTTGTTTTATTTTACCAAGGGTAACAGGATAAAATGGATGCCAAACATTGTTGTACAATCTGTACTGAGTACGCTGATACCCCATATGTGGGGGTAAACCACTGTTTGGGCGCATGGCAGAGCTCGGAAGGGAAGGAGCGCCATTTGACTTTTAAATGCAAAATTGACAGGAATTGAGATGGGACACCATGTTGCGTTTGGAGAGCCACTGATGTGCCTAAACATTGAAACCCCCCACAAGTGACACCATTTTGGAAAGTAGACACCCTAAGGAACTTATCTAGATGTGTGGTGACCACTTTGACCCACCAATTGCTTCACAGAAGTTTATAATGCAGAGCCGTAAAAATAAAAAATCATATTTTTTCACAAAAATGATCTTTTCGCCCCCAATTTTTTATTTTCCCAAGAGTAAGAGAAGAAATTGAACCTCAAAAATTGTTGGCCAATTTGTCCTGAGTACGCTGATACCCCGTATATGGGTGTAAACCATTGTTTGGGCGTATGGCAGAGCTCGGAAGGGAAGGAGCGCCATTTTACTTTTCAATGCAAAATTGACTGGAATTGAGATGGGATGCCATGTTGCGTTTGGAGAGCCCCTGATGTGCCTAAACATTGAAATCCCCACAAGTGACACCATTTTGGAAAGTAGACCCCTTAAGGAACTTATCTAGAGGTGTGGTGAGCACTTTGACCCAACAAGTGCTTCACAGAAGTTTATAATGCAGAGCCGTAAAAATAAAAAATCATATTTTTTCACAAAAATAATCTTTTCGCCACCAATTTTTTATTTTCCCAAGGGTAAGAGAAGAAATTAGACCACAAAAGTTGTTGTGCAATTTGTCCTGAGTGCGACGATACCCCATATGTGGGGGTAAACCACTGTTTGGGCGCATGGCAGAGCTCGGAAGGAAAGGAGCGCCATTTGACTTTTCAATGCAAAATTGACTGGAATTGAGATGGGACGCCATGTTGCGTTTGGAGAGCCCCTGATGTGCCTAAACATTGGAACCCCTCACAAGTGACACCATTTTGAAAAGTAGACCCCTTAAGGAACTTATCTAGATGTGTGGTGAGCACTTTGACCCAACAAGTGCTTCACAGAAGTTTATAATGCAGAGCCGTAAAAAAAAAAAATCTTATTTTTTCACAAAAATGATCTTTTCGCCCCCAATTTTTTATTTTCCCAAGGGTAAGAGAAGAAATTAGACCACAAAAGTTGTTGTGCAATTTGTCCTGAGTGCGACGATACCCCATATGTGGGGGTAAACCACTTTTTGGGTGCATAGCAGAGCTCGGAAGGGAAGGAGCGCCATTTGACTTTTCAATGCAAAATTGACTGGAATTAAGATGGGACGCCATGTTGGTTTGGAGAGCCCCTGATGTGCCTAAACATTAAAAACCCCCACAAGTGACACCATTTTGGAAACTAGACCCTCTAAGGAACTTATCTAGATGTGTTTTGAGAGCTTTGAACCCCCAAGTGTTTCACTACAGTTTATAACGCAGAGCCGTTAAAATAAATTTATTTTTTTTTCGCAAAAATTTTTTAGCCCCCAGTTTTGTATTTTCACAAGGGTAACATAATAAATTGGACCCCAAAAGTTGTTGTCCAATTTGTCCTGAGTACGCTGATACCCCATATGTGGGGGGGAACCACTGTTTGGGCGCATGGCAGAGCTCGGAAGGGAAGGAGCGCCATTTGGAATGCAGACTTAGATGGATTGGTCTGCAGGAGTCACGTTGCATTTGCAGAGCCCCTGATGTACCCAAACAGTACAAACCCCCCACAAGTGACCCCATATTAGAAACTAGACCTCCCATGGAACTTATCTAGATGTGTTGTGAGAACTTTGAACCCCTAAGTGTTTCACTACAGTTTATAACGCAGACCCGTGAAAATAAAAATTCTTTTTTTTTTCACAAAAATGATTTTTTAGCCCCCAGCTTTGTATTTTTACAAGGGTAACAGAATAAATTGGACCCCAAAAGTTGTTGTTCAATTTGTCCTGAGTACGCTGATACCCCATATGTGGGGGGGAACCACTGTTTGGGCTCATGGCAGAGCTCGGAAGGGAAGGAGCGCCATTTGGAATGCAGACTTAGATGGATTGGTCTGCAGGCGTCACGTTGCATTTGCAGAGCCCCTGATGTACCCAAACAGTAGAAACCACCCACAAGTGACCCCATATTGGAAACTAGACCTCCCATGGAACTTATCTAGATGTGTTGTGAGAACTTTGAACCCCCAAGTGTTTCACTACAGTTTACAACGCAGAGCCGTGAAAATAAAAATCCTTTTTTTTCCCACAAAAATGATTTTTAGCCCCCCAAATTTTTATTTTCCCAAGGATAACAAGAGAACTTGGACCCAAAAAGTTGTTGTCCAATTTGTCTCGAGTACGCTGATACCCCATATGTTGGGGTAAACCCCTGTTTGGGCGCACGGGAGAGCTCGGAAGTGAAGGAGCACTGTTTTACTTTTTCAATGCAGAATTGGCTGGAATTGAGATCGGACGCCATGTCGCGTTTGGAGAGCCCCTGATGTGTCTAAACAGTGGAAACCCCCCAATTATAAATGAAACCCTAATCCAAACGCACCACTAACCCTAATCCCAACTGTAACCCTAACCACACACCTAACCCAGACACACCCCTAATTCTAATCCCAACCCTAATCCCAACCGTAAATGTAATCCAAACCCTAACCCTAGCCCCAACCCTAGCCCTAACCCTAACCCTAACCCTAACCGGAAAATGGAAATAAATACATTTTTTTTAATTTTATTATTTTTCCCTAAGGCTAGGTTCACATTGCGTTAGGGAAATCCGTTTAGCACTAGCGGATTGCGCTAACGCAATGTCTTTTTAGGTGTCGTGTTTAGTGGTCGCGTTAACGTCCCCGCTCTGGAAGATCGGGGATCGGACCTCGGGCGCGCCGCGGACGCTGCAAGCAGCGTCTGAGGCGCGCCACAAAAGAATGGCACCTTGCTAGCGCGAGCCGAAAATGGCACGCTCTAGCGATGCGCTACACCTGAAAATCACATTGCTGTCAATGGTTGTGCTAACGGACCCGTTGCACGGCGTTAATTGTGACATTTTCGCCGTGCAACGCTGTCCGTTAGCGTTAACCCATTAACGCAATGTGAACCTAGCCTAACTAAGGGGGTGATGAAGGGGGGTTTGATTTACTTTTATAGCGAGTTTTTTAGCGGATTTTTATGATTGGCAGCCGTCACACACTAAAAGACGCTTTTTATAGCAAAAAAGTTTTTGCGTCTCCACATTTTGAGACCTATAATTTTTCCATATTTTGGTCCACAGAGTCATGTGAGGTCTTGTTTTTTGCGGGACGAGTTGACGTTTTTATCGGTTACATTTTCGGACACGTGACAGTTTTTGATCGCTTTTTATTCCGATTTTTTTGTGAGGCAGAATGACCAAAAACCAGCTATTCATGAATTTCTTTTGGGGGAGGCGTTTATACCGTTCCGCATTTGGTAAAATTGATGAAGCAGTTTTATTCTTCGGGTCAGTACGATTACAGCGACACCTCATTTATATCATTTTTTTTATGTTTTGGCGCTTTTATACGATAAAAACTATTTTATAGAAAAAATAATTATTTTGGCATCGCTTTATTCAGAGGACTATAACTTTTTTATTTTTTTGGTTATGATGCTATATGGCGGCTCGTTTTTTGCGGGACAAGATGACGTTTTCAGTGGTAACATGGTTATTTATATCCGTCTTTTTGATCGCGTGTTATTCCACTCTTTGTTCAGCGTTATGATAATAAAGCGTTGTTTTTTGGCTCGTTTTTTTTTTTTTTTTTCTTACGGTGTTCACTGAAGGGGTTAACTAGTGGGCCAGTTTTATAGGTCGGGTCGTTACGGACGCGGCGATACTAAATATGTGTACTTTTATTGTTTTTTTGTTTTTTTTTTTATGTAAAGAAATGTATTTATGGGAATAATATTTTTTTTTTCTGCTTTATTTAGGAATTTTTTTTTTATTTTTTTTTTTACAAGTGTGGAAATTTTTTTTTTTACTTTTTCACTTTGTCCCAGGGGGGGACATCACAGATCACCGATCTGACAGTGTGCACAGCACTCTATCAGATCGGTGATCTGACATACAGCCGGGCAGGATTAGAGCTGCAGCTGCAGCCTGATCCTGACCCGGAAGTGCTCCCTGCAGGACCCGGATGCAGCCCGGCGGCCATTTTGGATCCGGGGACTGCAGGGAGAAGACGCTCGGTACACGGTGAGCACATCACCGTGTACCGATCGTCTCAGGGAAGCCCGCAGGGAGCCCCCTCCCTGCGCGATGCTTCCCTGCACCGCCGGCACACCGCGATCATCTTTGATCGCGGTGTGCCGGGGGTTAATGTGCCGGGAGCGGTCCGTGACCGCTCCTGGCACATAGTGCCGGATGTCAGCTGCGATAGGCAGCTGACACCCGGCCGCGATCGGCCGCGCTCCCCCCGTGAGCGCGGCCGATCGCATATGACGTACTATCCCGTCCATGGGAATTAAGTCCCAGGTCACCTGGACGGGATAGTACGTCATATGGGATTAAGGGGTTAACCCACCCCGCATTTGCGATCGCCGGTAATTAACCGTTTACCGGCGATCGCAAAAAAAAAAAAAAGCGATCTCTTTTTAATTTCTCTGTCCTCCGATGTGATCGCACATCGGAGGACAGAGAAAAGGGGTCCCAGGTGGCCCCCCAATACTCACCTAGCTCCCCCGATGCTCCTCGTGTCTCCCGGTGGGCGCCGCCATCTTCAAAATGGCGGGCGCATGCGCAGTGCGCCCGCCGGCCGGCACCGGGAGAATCTTTGGGGTCTCGGCTGCCGGGGGTAGCCGAGACCCCAAAGAGCATGATCGGGGTCGGTATTACCGACCCCTGTTTTGCGATCGCCGGTAATTAACTGTTTACCGGCGACCGCAAAAAAAAAAAAAAAAAAGTAAAGTGTAATTCTCTGTTCTCTGATGTGATCGCACATCAGAGGACAGAGAAATAGGGGGATTCGGGGACCCTAGCATACTCACCTAGGTCCCTAGATCCTCTTGCTGCTCCTCCTGGCCGCCGGCAGCAGAACATGGCGGACGCATGCCCAGTGCGCCCGCCATCTGTCTCCATCTGCCGGCCGGCAGGAGAACAGCAGTTGGGGCTAAAATTAGGGGTAGGGTTAGGGTTAGGGGTAGGGTTAGGGGTAGGGTTAGGGGTAGGGTTAGGGTTAGGGGTAGGGTTAGGGTTAGGGTTAGGGTTAGGGGTAGGGTTAGGGGTAGGGTTAGGGATAGGGTTTGGGGTAGGGTTAGGGTTAGGGGTAGGGTTAGGGGTAGGATTAGGGGTAGGGGTAGGGTTAGGGGTAGGGCTAGGGTTAGGGCTAGGGTTAGGGCTAGGGTTAGGGCTAGGGTTGGGGCTAAATTTAGGGTTAGGGTTGGGGCTAAATTTAGGGTTAGGGTTGGGGCTAAACTTAGGGTTAGGCTTCTTTCACACTTACGTCGGTACGGGGCCGTCGCAATGCGTCGGCCCGACATACCGACGCACGTTGTGAAAATTGTGCACAACGTGGGCAGCAGCTGTAGTTTTTCAACACATCCGCTGCCCAATCTATGTCCTGGGGAGGAGGGGGCGGAGTTACGGCCACGCATGCGCGGTCAGAAATGGCGGATGCGACGTACAAAAAAACGTTTCATTGAACGTTTTTTTGTGCCGACGCTCCGCCAAAACACAACTGATCCAGTGCACGACGGACGCGACGTGTGGCCATCCGTCACGATCCGTCGGCAATACAAGTCTATGGGCAAAAAACGCATCCTGCGGGCACATTTGCAGGATCCGTTTCTTGTCCAAAACGACGGATTGCGACGGAATGCCAAACGACGCAAGTGTGAAAGTAGCCCTAGGGCTAGGGTTAGGGTTGGGGCTAAAGTTAGGGCTAGGGTTGGGGCTAAAGTTAGGGTTAGAGCTGGGATTAGGGTTAGGGTTTGGATTAGGGTTCGTATTAGGGTTAGGGTTGGCATTAGGGTTACGCTTGGGATTAGGGTTAGGTTTGGGATTAGGGTTAAGGTTAGGGTTGTGATTAGGGGTGTATTGGGATTAGGGTTAAGTTTGAGATTAGGGTTGAGATTAGGATTAGGGGTGTGTTGGATTTAGGGTTTTGATTAGGGTTATGGTTAGGGTTGACATTAGGGTTGTTTTGGGGTAAGGGTTGTGATTATGGTTAGGGTTAGTGATTAGGATTATGGATGAGGTTGGGATTAGGGTTAGGGGTGTGTTGGGGTTAGGGTTGGAGCTAGAATTGGGGGGTTTCCACTGTTTAGGTACATCAGGGGGTCTCCAAACACGACAGCCAATTTTGCGCTCAAAAAGTCAAATGGTGCTCCCTCCCTTCTGAGCTCTGCCGTGCGCCCAAACAGTGGGTTACACCCACATATGGGGCATCAGCATACTCGGGATAAATTGGACAACAACTTCTGGGGTCCAATTTCTCTTGTTACCCTTGTGAAAATAAAAACTTGGGGGCTACAAAATCTTTTTTGTGAAAAAAAAAATATTTTTTATTTTCACGACTCTGCATTCTAAACTTCTGTGAAGCACTTGGGCATTCAAAGTTCTCACCACACATCTAGATAAGTTCCTTGGGGGGTCTAGTTTCCAAAATGGGGTCACTTGTGGGGGGTTACTACAGTTTAGGTACATCAGGGGCTCTGCAATCGCAGCATAATGCCCACAGACCATTCTATCAAGGTCTGCATTCCAAAAAGGCGCTCCTTCACTTCCGAGCTCTGCCGTGCGCCCAAACAGTGGTTTACCCCCACATATGGCGCATCAGCGTACTCGGGATAAATTGGACAACAACTATTGCAGTCCAATTTCTCCTGTTACCCTTGTGAAAATAAAAACTTGGGGGCTACAATATCTTTTTTGTGGAAAAAAAAATATTTTTTATTTTCACGACTCTGCATTCTAAACTTCTGTGAAGCACTTGGGCATTCAAAGTTCTCACCACACATCTAGATAAGTTCCTTGGGGGGTCTAGTTTCCAAAATGGGGTCACTTGTGGGGGATTTCCACTGGTTAGGTACATCAGGGGCTCTGCAAACGCAACATAATACCCGCAGACCATTCTATCAAAGTCTGCATTCCAAAATGGCGCTCCTTCCTTCCGAGCTCTGCCGTGCGCCCAAACAGTGGTTTACCCCCACATATGGGGTACCAGCATACTCAGGACAAATTGGACAACAACTTTTGGGGTCCAATTTCTCTTGTTACCCTTGTGAAAATAAAAATTTGGTGGCTAAAAAATCTTTTTTGTGGAAAAAAAAAAATATTTTTTATTTTCACGGCTCTGCATTATAAACTTCTGTGAAGCACTTGGGCATTCAAGGTTCTCACCACACATCTAGATAAGTTCCATGGGGGGTCTAGTTTCCAAAATGGGGTCACTTGTGGGGGATTTCTACTGTTTAGGCACATCAGGGGCTCTCCAAACGCGACATGGCGTCCGATCTCAATTCCAGCCAATTCTACATTGAAAAAGTAAAACGGCACTCTTTCTCTTCCAAGCTCTGCGGTGCGCCCAAACAGTGGTTTACCCCCACATATTGGGTATCGACGCACTCAGGAGAAATTGCACAACAACTTTAGTGGTCTAATTTCTCCTGTTACCCTTGTGAAAATAAAAATTTGTGGGCAAAAAATCATTTTTGTAGAAAAAATGCGATTTTTTTTTTTCACGGCTCTACGTTATAAACTTCTGTGAAGCACATGGGGGTTCAAAGTGCGCGCCACACATCTAGATAAGTTCCTTAAGGGGTCTAGTTTCCAAAATGGTGTCACTTGTGGGGGGTTTCCACTGTTTAGGCACATCAGGGGCTCTCCAAACGCGACATGGCGTCCAATCTCAATTCCAGCCAATTCAACATTGAAAAAGTAAAACGGCGCTCCTTCACTTCCAAGCTCTGCGGTGCGCCCAAACAGTGGTTTACCCTCACACATAGGGTATCGACGTATTCAGGAGAAATCGCACAACAACTTTTGTGGTCTAATTTCTCCTGTTACCCTTGTGAAAATAAGAATTTGTGGGCGAAAAGATCATTTTTGTGTAAACAAAAGCGATTTTTTATTTTCACGGCTCTACGTTATAAACTTCTGTGAAGCACTTGGGGGTTCAAAGTGCTCACCACACATCTAGATAAGTTCCTTAAGGGGTCTAGTTTCCAAAATGGTGTCACTTGTGGGGAGTTTCCACTGTTTAGGCACATCAGGGGCTCTCTAAATGTGACATGGTGTCCGATCTCAATTCCAGCCAATTCTGCATTGAAAAAGTCAAACGGCGCTCCTTCACTTCTAAGTTCTGCGGTGCGCCCTAACAGTGGTTTACCCCCACATATGGGGTATTGGCGTATTCAGGAGAAATTGCATAACAAAATTTATGGTTACATTTCTGTTTTTACACTTGTGAAAATAAAAAAAATGGTTCTGAATTAAGATGTTTGCAAAAAAAAGTTAAATGTTCATTTTTTCCTTCCACATTGTTTCAGTTCCTGTGAAGCACGTAAAGGGTTAATAAACTTCTTGAATGTGGTTTTGAGAACCTTGAGGGGTGTAGTTTTTAGAATGGTGTCACACTTCATTATTTTCTATCATATAGACCCCTCAAAATGACTTCAAATGTGATGTGGTCCCTAAAAAAAAATGGTGTTGTAAAAATGAGAAATTGCTGGTCAACTTTTAACCCTTATAACTCCCTAACAAAAAAAAAATTTTGTTTCCAAAATTGTGCTGATGTAAAGTAGACATGTGGGAAATGTTATTTATTAACTATTTTTCATGACATATCTCTCTGATTTAAGGGCATAAAAATACAAAGTTTGAAAATTGCAAAATTTTAAAAATTTTCGCCATATTTCCGTTTTTTTCATAAATAATCGCAAGTAATATCGAAGAAATGTTACCATTAACATGAAGTACAATATGTCACGAAAAAACAATCTCAGAATCAGCGGGATCCGTTGAAGCGTTCCAGAGTTATAACCTCATAAAGTGACAGTGGTCAGAATTGCAAAAATTGGCCTGGTCATTAAGTACCAAATTGGCTCTGTCACTAAGGGGTTAACTTTAGCCCTTTAGAAATAATTTAATCTACAACTCACTTAACTGTTCACAATCACAGTAATTAATTTTGACCAGCGGTGCCCAAACTTTTACATGCCACTGTATAATATCACACATTCATTGATATAGGTTCAAAATGTGCTTTATAGTATGTCTGAATGTCAATGATGATACTGTATTTCCCCTTCACGTGACAGCAAGCACACTCTTAACTAATAACATATAACCAAATAATAGCTACAGAAATTCCAGTAATACAGTCCAACAATGGGCCCCAGTTGCCATGGATGTTGGTGCTCTTACTGAAGCCACTGTTGCACGTAATAAAATAGGATCAAATTCCTCCCAGCAACAGTTCTCTTTTAACTTTTCAACAGTAGAACCACAATAGCTACTCACTCCTTGATATAACAGACTTGGAGTCACACAGGTATCGAGATTGGGGCTGCAGGTTCCGGATGCCAGAGACACAAGGGAAGGAATATAGCTTGTTCCCTTAGTTTAGCCATGTGGTGGTAGACATCTCCTGGTCAGACTCTCGCATGTCTGACATGGAGGATTGCACACCTCTCTCTGTCCCCTGCTAACTACCCATCCTCTCCAACCTGCTCAGCCAATCAGTCCCTTCCTCTACTGCTTCTCCTTCCCTATGATGGAGAGAGGAGCAATGTATATTGGGAGTTGTAGTCCAAGGCAGTGCATCAAGAAAATCATTAATGTCTGCTGCTGTGAATGTCTGTGTCATCCCAGCAGCAGTAGTTTCTTTACACATAGGTCTCACTGCAGGTGTTTTCATTAAGGTACCGTTACATTAAACGACTTACCAACGATCACGTGGAGCGATACGACCTGGCCATGATCATTGGTAAGTCGTTGTGTGGTCGCTGGGGAGCTGTCACACAGACAGCTCTCTCCAGCGACCAACGATCCGGGGAACAACTTCGGCATCATTGAAACTGTCTTCAACGATGCCGAAGTCCCCGGGTAACCAGGGTAAACATCGGGTTACTAGGTGCAGGGCCGCGCTTAGTAACCCGATATTTACCCTGGTTACCATTGTAAAAGTTAAAAAAAAAACACTACATACTTACATTCCGGTGTCTGTCACGTCCCCCGGCGTCAGCTTCCCTACTACTACTTCCCTGTTACTAAGCGCGGCCCTGCACTTAGTAACCCAATGTTTTCCTTGGTTACAAGTGAACACATCGCTGGATCAGCATCACACACGCCGATGCAGTGATGACAGCGGGTGATCAGCGACCAAAAAAAGGTCCTGATCATTCCCAGCGACCACCGATCTCCCAGCAGGGGCCTGATCGTTGGTCGCTGTCACACATAACGATTTCGTTAACGATATCGTTGCTACGTCACAAAAAGCAACGATATCGTTAACGAAATCGTTATGTGTGAAGGTACCTTTATACCACAGTTTTAGGAATAATATACAGTATTTCAATAACTCATTGCGAATAGGCCTTCTAATAAGGTAAAGATTTTAAACATATAATTTTTGACTACTCTGAAAATATTAAAATGTGAGTAAAACTCTGCAATATATATCTGCAAGGCCACAGGCCAGGTCAGAATTACGTTTATTACATCCATATGTATGTCACTTTACTGTAAACATTTTCGTCCCAGTAAACCAGTGCAAATCTCTGCAGTGGACACTAGATATGAGCAAATCTTTTGAATTTGAATTTGCCAGCTTCGTCAAGTATAATAAACTCTGGGGTCTCCTAGGACTGTATCCAACTCATTTCAAAATATGTTTAATGTGAGCACAGCCACAAAATGTTAAAGAAGTGATCTCAGCATATCCTGTAGTGTGCATGGTTTAAGTACGCTGCCATGGCCTGCAGATGATAAATGTTCTCCATTCTTGTTCTGTACCAAACTGTATACACTGCTTGCAAAAATATTCACCACCTTGGCTTTTTACCTATTTTGTTACATCACAACTAGGGATGAGCGAGCACTAAAATGCTTGGATGCTCGTTATTGCAACACAGAGGTATATAAAGGTTTCTGGCACCCGGGGCGAGAATTGTTTGGCACATGACACTGGTATTGTTGCGGTATTGTGGTAAGGAGGGATAACCACACCCATCCCCTTATACCCGTTAACCCTCCGCTTGCTTAAAGATTACCCCAAATAAAAACATAGATAACAATTTTCTTTGGAATATTATAGGCCACAGCAGCCTTTATTTAACATAAACAATAACACCTTGAAAAGAATTACATTAACTTTAATACTAGGAGGAGTCCTTGAAGCTCCCAAGAATCTGGTGATTAACAAAGCATAACATGAACATAACATAAAAACCAATTTACTCTCAGCCATTCCCACTCTGGCTCTGGAGCACCAAAACCCTGAGGGTTCACTGTGCATGATAAAATTCTAGGGGATCCGACCACCCCTGCCGGAACTCCCCTCCACAATTCACCAGATCCAAAACATGTTGAACTCCAAAAACAGAGCAGCCATATACCAATGGATAATAATAATAATAATAATCTTTGTTTATATAGCGCCAACATATTCTGCAGCGCTTTACAGTTTAACAGTTTCAAACACAAAAGTCATAAGTAACAACGTTAACAATACAATAATTAAAGCAAAATAAGACGACCCTGCTCGTGAGAGCTTACAATCTACAATGAGGTGGGGGAGATACAAAGTACAGGTGTGTATTTACAATGATGTATTTACAATGAGGGTCCAGCCATCTTCAGGGGTTGGGGAATAGATGGGGATAGTGAATGGGCTACACACACACACAAACATAACATAACTTTGATTAGTGAACGTGATAGGCCGCTCTGAACAAATGTGTTTTGAGCGAGCGCCTAAAACTATGCAAATTATGGATGGCCCTAATATCTTGGGGTAGAGCATTCCAGAGGATTGGCGCAGCACGGGAGAAGTCTTGGAGTCGGGAGTGGGAGGTACAGATTAGTGCAGAGGTTAATCGAAAGTCATTTGCAGAGCGCAGTGGTCTGTTAGGCTGATAGACAGAAATGAGGGAGGAGATGTAAGGGGGTGCCGCACTGTGGAGAGCTTTGTGGGTGAGAACAAGTACTTTGAATTGTATCCTGTAATGAATGGGTAGCCAGTGTAACGACTGGCGAAGAGCGGACGCGTCCAAGTAACGATTAGCTAGATGGACGACCCTGGCTGCTGCATTAAGGATGGACTGGAGAGGGGAAAGTCGAGTGAGGGGGAGGCCAATTAATAGAGCGTTACAGTAGTCCAGGCGGGAGTGGATCAGGGCGACAGTGAGGGTTTTAGCTGTCTCCATGGTGAGAAAAGGGCGGATTCTAGAGATGTTCTTTAGGTGTAAGCGGCACGAGCGGGCAAGAGATTGTATATGGGAGGTGAAGGAGAGATCGGAGTCAAACATAACACCCAGACAGCGCGCCTGCTGCCGGGGTGTTATTATGGTGCCACCCACGGAGAGATACCCCAGACCAATTTCCACCAACTCCAAGGACTACCCCCAGTCGCCAAAACGAGGGCCATTGAACCCCTCAAATGCCCGAGAACCTCCCACACCGAAATGCTATGGCCCTTTCAATTCCTTCTTGTAAACCAAGCGCCCAAAAATCACTACCCACCACATTTAAATGAACCCCGTCGGCCAACCTTCCCCTAAAGGCACCTAACCCCAAAAAGCACCTTCCCCTATTTCCAACTCAAGATGCCTCACGGCAACACCCCCTTTTCTAGACACAAAGGACGACACCGCTCTTTTAACCTTTATCCTGGCCTTGTTATTTTTTTCTAGTGACCGCATTTTTCTCCAACGTTTACGCTGCACAATCTCAGACCAAACAACTGTCAATCCAGGATACAAAAGCCACAACCGTAACAAGTACTGTTTCACGTCCTTAACCAATTCTCTAAAAGATATATCATGTTTTTTTGGTGATTTTAGTGCATAGCAAATCCCAAAACAAGTGGTACTTGAGATAAAATATTTTTTATTAAACATAAAATTAAAAATAACATGCACTAACAAAATAAGGTGCTGGGTCACAAAAAGAGGGACACATATCCATAGGAAAACCACCAAGTTATTATTGCACTTCAAATAACCTCTGTAGAAGGGGCTGAATAACACATACTGAGACTACAAAACATGTCCCATAGGGGAAAGCCAGTGCACCATGCTGCCCATATAACGAATAATTCCTCTATACCAGATGACTGTGCTAAGTGACAGCAGGTGAGTGTAGCATGGTATAGAAAAACCCCCTACAACAAAAATAATACATATGTGGGTAAAAGCTCTGCTAGATAAAGTGATAAAAGTTCACCTGTAATGTGCAGTGTGGTTAACCTTGGCGTCCCTCTGCCTCAAAAGAGGGACCCCACCCCTTACACCGACCCTAAATACTACCCCACTAAGCCAACCCCCTAATTACCCCTCACCCCACCCTCCAACCCATTGTCATGCTGGCCTCCGCCCATGCCGTGGGGGAGGGGTACGGCTATGCACCGGCCATTCCTCACACACCCCAAGCATATATGCGATTTGCACACTTAGTCATTTAACCACAAGCTCCTCTTCCTAATTCTCTCAATGTTCAGTGAAAAACTGAGAGAAGCAGGAAGAGAAGATTATTGTCACGTGGCTGTAAATATGAAAATCGCATATGAGTGAAGCTGCCATGTGATAACTGCTGGAGCCTGCAGAGCTGAATCCTGACAGTGAGGATATTACACGCTGTTAGGATTGGCTACAGGGCTTCATTTTATAATTAAAGGGTTCATCTGGGTTTCAAATCAAGTCTGCGGTCACTCTATGTGACTATGTAACTGCAGCCTTCTGAATTCTCACAGCGCATGCACTGCACGCTTTGCGAAATCTCCCTTGCCGGAGGCAAGAGTGGACAGTCATGTCAGCACAAGTTTGTGATTTGTATATTTCTGGCCACATTCTGACTATACGTGTGCGGCATCACTCAGTTCATTTTCATTGAGTGAGGCCACGCACGACTAGTCAGCAAGTGACCACATGTATGCCAATCTCCAGTAGGAGAATGACTGCAGACTCAGCACAAACCTGGACAACCCCTTTAATGCTCCTAACATAAATAACAATATGAGAATTAGTCAGTATCACCCAAAAAATTACATCCAGGTATTTTATAGATGATGTTGTCTGTGGAGTCATTCTCTTTCTTTTCTTATTAATCTTATCCAAACGCCATGAAGACTCTTCTTGTCCACAGTCAGAAATTGTTTCTGCAGACTTCCATCTTCTCCGGTCTTATGCCCTTAAAGATAGCAGTATCATTAAAATGCTCATGAATAAAAATATCTGCCCTACGCTGAGCCCCTGAATAAATAATTGCACCTCACTATATTCCCTACACAAAATATGACGCAAACTCTCCCTCTTATGGTACATGCACTCCACATAGCCCCTTCCTTTCCATACTGGGCTCTCTCTTGACACTGTTTCCCCCCTACAGGGCCCAGTCTCTATAATGTGCCTCTTCATTACACTCCTCCTCCTTGGCATACCGTCCCCTCCTGGCTGTGCCCTTACACTGTTCCCTGTTCCCCACACTACTCAGTCTCTATTCTGTACCCACTCACGCTTTCCTCTTCCCATACTGTCTCCTCACATTTCCACTTCCCTTCTCATGTACATCCCCCCGCTATCCATACTGTCTCCTAACATATTTACCTTCTTGCTCTCCATATTTCCTACTCACACATCCCCCGACTCCTCATACCGTGTCCGAACCCATCCCATAACCCTCACTGCCCATAGTTCCTCTTCACACATTCCATCACCCTCGCTCCTCATACTGTGTCAGCATACATTTTTTCCCTTGCTACTCATACTGTCTCCCCACTCACCTCCCACAGAATAAATCCAACCCTCCAGAAAGAATAAATTCACCCCCCACACAGAATAAATGCACCCAACCCACACAGAATAAATCCCCACACGCACACACTGAATAAATCCCTCTACACAGACACACTGAATAAATCCCCCCACACACACACTGAATAATTCTCCCACACATAGGCTTCTTTCACACTAGCGTCGGGCTCGGCCCGTCGCAGTGCGTCGGGCCGAGGTTACCGACGCTAGCGTTGTAAGCGCTGCACAACGGGTGCAGCGGATGCAGATTTTCATCGCATCCCCTGCCCCATTGTGAGGTGCGGGGAGGTGGGGGAGGAGTTCCGGCCGCGCATGCGCAGTCGGAAAAAGCGGTCCGTCGGCAGCAAAAAACGTTACATGTAGCGTTTTTTTGTGCCGACGGTCCGCCAAAGCACGACGCATCCGTCGCATGACGGATGCGACGTGTGGCAATCCGTCGCAATGCGTCGTCAATACAAGTCTATGGGGAAAAAACGCATCCTGCAAGCACTTTTGCAGGATGCGTTTTTTCTGCAAAACGACGCATTGTGACGGATTGCAGTTAACGCTAGTGTGAAAGTAGCCATACACACACTGAATCTCTCTCACACTGAATATATTCTCCCCCCCACACACACACACACACTGAGTAATTCCCCCACACATACATACACTGAATAAATCCCCTACACACAGACACTGAGTAAATCCCCCCCACACACACACACTAAATTAATCCACACACACACTGAATAAATCCACACACACACTGAGTAAATCCCCCACACATACATACACTGAATAAATCCCCTACACATAGACACTGAATAAATACACTCACACGCACACACACACACTGAATAAATCCCCCCCCCAAACACACTGAATAAATCCCCACACACACAGACTGAATAAATCCCTACACGCACACACACACACACACACACACACACACTAAGTAAATCCAACACACGCACTGAATAAATCCACACACATACACATTCACTGAGTAAATCCCCTACACAAACATACACTGAAAATATCCTCTACACACAGACACTAAATAAATCCCTACACACACAATGAATAAATCCTCAATCACAAACACACTGAATAAATCCCCCCCACACACACACTGAATAAATCCACACACACATCCTGAATAAATCCACACACACACTGAATAAATCCACTCACACACTGAATAAATCCACTCACACACAAACTGAGTAAATCCCTCACACATACGTACACTGAATAAATCCCCTACACACAAACACTGAATAAATACACACACACAAATGCACTGAATAAATCCCCCCCCCACACACACACACTAAATTAATCCACACACCCACACTGAATAAATCCCTCCACACACACTGAACAAATCCCCCCCACACACACTGAATAAATCTACATACACACACTGAGTAAATCCCCCCCACACACGCACACTTGATGAATATACAATACACACAAACACACTAAATCCCCCCATGCTGAATCTTTGGTGTCTTCAGCTCCTCAGCCACAGGAGCACTTACCGCCGACCCTCTTCTCTCTTCTGCATGTCAGTGAGTGACGTCAGCAGCATGTTCATATGAACTGATCATGTTGCTGGGGTCGCTCTGAGGTGCCGGTCAGAGCCTCAATTTTACTTGCATCTGTAAGATGCAAGTACAGTTGATCTCTGGGAGCCAGCTCAGACAACGGCCAACTCCCAGTCTGGGGGGCTGTAGAATGCAGTCGCCAGGGAAGACACTTCGGACCGTCACATCAGGTGGCCCGACTATGCCCCCCTGCCGGCTAACCAGGGGCACATGACCCTACCCTACCCCCCCCCCCCCCCCCCCGATACACCTCTGCTCCGACCGAGCAATAGGAATTGCCCATTGCTCCTGTTCATTTCGAGTAATGAGTATAATGGGAGTCAATTGGAAAGCTGGGTTTTTTCCTGCAGACCCTACAATGAGGTCTGGGGGGCAGTGAAAATGGTCAAATGGATGGAAAAAGTACTGAATGGAAGGGGAACAGGACGGAGAAGACCTGGAAGCATCTCTGACTCCCAGACCACTGCTGAGAACAATGGTGTCAATTACTTTTACTCCACTTTAATGACTGACATTAACCTCTTCACGACATGCGCCGTACTAGTACTGCACTGCCGGCACTGCATTTGTGCCAGCAGCAGTACTAGTATGGCGCACCGATCACCGCGGTCTCGCGCTGAGCGCCGCGGTGATCGGGTGCGGTTGTCAGCTGTATATGACAGCTGACACCCCGCAGCAATGCCTACGATTGGCGCTAGCGCCGATCGCGGGCATTTAACCCCTCTGATGCCGCTGTCAGTAGTGACAGCGGCATAGAGGGGGATCGCGCAGGGACGGGGGCTCCCTACGCTCTCCCACCAGAGCAACGCGATGAGATCTGATCTAATACAGTGATGTCCCACCCTGGGACAATGGTAGAAAGTAAAAAAAAAAATAGAATGTATAAAAAAAATTTTTTAAAAATCCCCAAATAAAGAAAAAAAAAACATTTCCCAGTAAATCCATTTATTTATGTAAATTAAAAAAAACAATAAAAGTACACATATTTGGTATCGCCGCGTCCGTAACGACCCGCTCTATAAAACTATCCCACTAGTTAACCACTTCAGTGAACACCGCAAAAATAAAAAATAAAAAACACGACAAAAAACATTGCTTTATTATCATACAGGCGAACAAAAAGTGGAATAACACGCGATCAAAACGACAGATATAAATAACCATGGTACCGCTGAAAACGTCATCTTGTCCCGCAAAAAAAAGCCACCATACAGCATCATCAGCAGAGAAATAAAAAAGTTATAGCTCTCAGGATAAAGCGATGCAAAAACAATTATTTTTTTATATAAAATAGTTTTTATTGTGTAAAAGCGCCAAAACATTAAAAAAAATAAAAGAATTTCAGAAATTGCTGGTTTTTGTTCATTCCGCCTCCCAAAAATCGGAATAAAAAGCGATCAAAAAATGTCATCTGCCCGAAAATGGTACCAATAAAAACGACAACTCGTCCCGCAAAAAAACAAGATCTCACATGACTCTGTGCGCCAAAATATGGATAAATTATAGCTCTCAAAATGTGGTGATGCAAAAACTATTTTTTGCTATAAAAAGCGTCTTTTAGTGTGTGACAGCTGCCAACCCTAAAAATCCGCCAAAAAAACGCTATAAAAGTAGATCAAACCCCCCTTCATCACCCCCTTAGTTAGGGAAAAATAATAAAATGTAAAAAAATGTATTTATTTCCATTTTCCCATTAGGGTTAGGGTTAGGGCTAGGGTTGGGGTTGGGGCTAGGGTTAGGGTTGGGGTTAGGGTTTCAGTTATAATTGGGGGTTTCCACTGTTTCGGCACATCAGGGGCTCTCCAAACGCGACATGGCATCCGATCTCAATTCCAGCCAATTCTGCTTTGAAAAACTAAAACAGTGCTCCTTCCCTTCCGAGTTCTTCTGTGCGCCGAAACAGTGGTTCCCCCCAACATATGGGGTATCAGCGTTCTCAGGACAAGTTGGTCAACAACTTTTGGGGTCCAATTTGTCCTGTTACCCTTGGGAAAATAAAAACTTGGGGGCTAAAATATCATTTTCGTGGAAAAAAAAATATTTTTTATTTTCACGGCTCTGCGTTATAAACTGTAGTGAAACACTTGTTGGTTCAAAGTTCTCACAACACATCTAGATAACTTCCTTGGGGGTCTAGTTTCCAATATGGGGTCACTTGTGGTGGGTTTCTACTGTTTAGGTACATCAGGGCCTCTGCAAATGCAACATGATGCCTGCAGACCAATCCATCTAAGTCTGCATTTCAAACGGCGCTCCTTCCCTTCTGAGCTCTGCCGTGCACCCAAATAGTGGTTCCCCCCAACATATGGGGTATCAGCGTTCTCAGGACAAGTTGGTCAACAACTTTTGGGGTCCAATTTGTCCTGTTACCCTTGGGAAAATAAAAACTTGGGGGCTAAAATATCATTTTCGTGGAAAAAAAAATATTTTTTATTTTCACGGCTCTGCGTTATAAACTGTAGTGAAACACTTGTTGGTTCAAAGTTCTCACAACACATCTAGATAAGTTCCTTGGGGGTCTAGTGTCCAATATGGGGTCACTTGTGGGGGTTTCTAATGTTTAGGTACATCAGGGCCTCTGCAAATGCAACATGATGCCTGCAGACCAATCCATCTAAGTCTGCATTTCAAACGGCGCTCCTTCCCTTCCGAGCTCTGCCGTGCACCCAAATAGTGGTTCCCCCCAACATATGGGGTATCAGCGTTCTCAGGACAAGTTGGTCAACAACTTTTGGGGTCCAATTTGTCCTGTTACCCTTGGGAAAATAAAAACTTGGGGGCTAAAATATCATTTTCGTGGAAAAAAAAATATTTTTTATTTTCACGGCTCTGCATTATAAACTGTAGTGAAACACTTGTTGGTTCAAAGTTCTCACAACACATCTAGATAAGTTCCTTGGGGGTCTAGTTTCCAATATGGGGTCACTTTTAGGGGTTTCTAATGTTTAGGTACATCAGAGCCTCTGCAAATGCAACATGATGCCTGCAGACCAATCCATCTAAGTCTGCATTTCAAACGGCGCTCCTTCCCTTCCGAGCTCTGCCGTGCACCCAAATAGTGGTTCCCCCCAACATATGGGGTATCAGCGTTCTCAGGACAAGTTGGACAACAACTTTTGGGGTCTAATTTGTCCTGGTACCCTTGGGAAAATAAAAACATGGGGGCTAAAATATCATTTTCGTGGAAAAAAAATATTTTTCATTTTCACGGCTCTGCGTTATAAACTGTAGTGAAACACTTGTTGGTTCAAAGCTCTCACAACACATCTAGATAAGTTCCTTGCGGGGTCTAGTTTCCAATATGGGGTCACTTGTGGGGGGTTTCTGCTGTTTAGGTACATCAGGGGCTCTGCAAATGCAACATGACACCTGCAGACCAATCCATCTAAGTCTGCATTTCAAACGGCGCTTCTTCCCTTCCGAGCTCTGCCATGCACTCAAACGGTGGTTCCCCCCACATATGGGGTATCAGCGTACTCAGGACAAATTGGACAATAACTTTTGTGGTCCAATTTCTCCTGTTACCCTTGGGAAAAAAAAATTGCGGGCTAAAACATCATTTTGTGGAAAGAAAAATGATTTTTTAATTTTCACACCGCTACATTCTAAACTTTAGTGAATTAATTGGGGGTTAAAAGTGCTCACCACACATCTAGATAAGTTCCTTAGGGGGTCTTATTTCCAATATGGGGGTCACTTGTGGGGGGTTTCCACTGTTAAGGCACGTCAGGGGCTCTCCAAATGCGACATGGGTTCCGATCTCAATTCCAGCCAATTTTGCATTGAAAAGTCAAATGGCGCTCCTTCCCTTTCGAGCTCTGCCATGCGCTCAAACAGTGGTTTATCCCCATATATGAAGTATCAGCGTACTCAGGACAAATTGCACAACAACTTTTGGTGTCCAATTTATCGTGTTACCCTTGGGAAAATAAAAAATTTGGGGCAAAAAGATCATTTTTTGTGAAAATTAATATGAATTTTTTTTTATGGCTCTACATTATAAACTTCTGTGAAGCTCTTGGAGGTTCAAAGTGCTCACCACACATCTAGATTAGTTCCTTAGAGGGTCTACTTTCCAAAATGGTGTCACTTGTGGGGGTTTCCACTGTTTAGGCACGTCAGGGGCTCTCCAATCGTGACATGGGCTCCGATCTCAATTCCAGCAAATCTTGCATTGAAAAGTCAAATGGCGCTCCTTCCCTTCCAAGCTCTGCCATGTGCCCAAACAGTGGTTTACCCCCACATATGGGGTATCGGTGTACTCAAGACAAATTGTACAACGACTTTTGTGGTCCAATTTCTCCTGTTACCCTTGGTAAAATGAAACAAATTGGACCTGAAGTAAAAATTTTGTGAAAAAAAAGTTAAATGTTCAATTTGTTTTAAACATTCAAAAAATTCCTGTGAAGCACCTGAAGGTTTAATAAACTTTTTGAATGTGGTTTTGAGTACCTTGAGGGGTGCAGTTTTTAGAATGGTGTCACTTTTTGGCATTTTCTGTCATATAGACCCCTCAAAGTCACTTCAAGCGTGAGGTGGTCCGTAAACAAAATGGTTTTGCAAATTTTGTTTCAAAAATGAGAAATCGCTGGTCAATTTTAACCCTTATAACTCCCTAACAAAAAAAATTATGTTTCCAAAATTGTGCTGATGTAAAGCAGACATGTGGGAAATGTTGTTTATGAACTATATTATGTGATATAACTCTCTAATTTAAGGGCATAAAAACTAAAAGTTTGAAAATTGCTAAATTTTCATAATTTCCAACAAATTTTTGTTTTTTTCACAAATAAATGCAAGTCATATCGAAGAAGTTTTACCACTATCATGAAGTACAATATGTCACGAGAAAACAATGTCAGAATCACCAGGATCAGTTGAAGCGTTTCAGAGTTATGACCTCATAAAGTGACAGTGGTCAGAATTGTAAAAATTGGCCCTGTCACTTAGGTGAAAACAGGCTTTGGGGTGAAGGGGTTAAGACATTCAAAATCAACAACACTTTGAAGTTTACCGGAAAAAAAAGTTAAGAAACATTCTTTCCCGTATAATGACTTGTACATAAAGCAAAATTTAAAAAGGATTTTAAAAAAATAATAATTGAAGTGCAGCGCCCCAGAGACCTGGTCGTTGCAGTAATGCCACTCTGTCGCTAAGGAGGGTGATTTTATGTCTGATTGCACTAAAGGAGTTCATCTGACCAGGTATCACAGCACACATTACACTTCACACTCCGGCCACTAGGGGGAGCAAAAGGCACTATTTATTAGGTCACTCCTCACACTGGTAAAACTAGGGGTTGGACAGGAAGTTAGACAGAACGCAGCCTGGGAGAGCTCCAGGGAGGACCTGTCAACCTGTCAGAACTGGGAATCTGGCATGTACCTAGCTGAAAGGACAGATTGTTACGGAACCGCGCCTGCACTACCTTGCGGCGGTATCTAAAGAAAGGACACGAAGCGAAGGATATTTTGGACAGTGAGAAACGAGATCAAAGCACAATGGAGAGCCAGTAGGAGTCGTGCCTGGAGAAAGGCAACATCTTACTGAGGCGCGTAGCCGGTGGCCGGAGCACCAAGGAAGTAACAGTCTCCACGCATTACTTCAAACAGCAGCAGGACAGTTAATTACAGGTTGGCTGTCTACCTTACATCACCAAAGAAGGACATAGGAGGCAATCGTGGGAGAGGGGCGTCTCTAGGGTCCCAGAATAACTCCAGGCCTACCTGTCATAAAGGTGCGTCCTAGCCATAACAAACCTGGGGGACGGAGAGAGAAAGATCTAGAAAGAACGAGAACAGAAGTTGTGAGGACTATCCTGAATGCCCAGCAGGGAAGAACTACAACACACAGGCGCTAGTGGTAGGCACTGATTTCCACCTGCAAAGGGAACTCTGGATGTGCCTTCGGACCAGCCGGTCTCAGACAGCCCTGTTGACAGTGCCCTGGATTGAGGATCCTGAAACCTTCAGTAAAAGGTAAAGAGACTGCAACCCTGTGTCCTCGTTATTCCTCGCACCTTGCACCACGCACCATCACCTTTCATTGGACGCCCCTTAGCAGGGTCACGGACCGGGTCCAGCCACCGTGACTACCCCAGAACTGAGCCAAAGAGGACCGGTACCGAGTCACCTGCGGCCCTGCGTCTGGGGGCGCTCCAGAAGTAAACCTAAATTGAAATTTTTATTAAGCTAATAACGACCACAGGTATTTTTGTTTTTGCATTTTTGTTTTTGCTCCTTTTCTTCCCAGAGCTATAACTTTTTTATTTTTTGGTCAAAATGGCCATGTGAGAGCTTGATTTTGAGTTTTTTTTTACCATGTTCATTATATGCTAAAACTGACCTGCCATTATGACTCTCGAGGTCATTACAAGTTCATAGACATCAAACATATCTAGGTTATTTGTTATTTAAGTGGTGAAAAAAAAATTCCAATGTTTGTTAAAAAGATAAATTTGCGCCATTTTCCGATACCAGTAGCGTCTCTATTTTTCGTGATCTTGGGTAGGGTAGGGATTATTTTTTGTGTGCCGAGCTGACGTTTTTAATACCATTTCGGTGCAGATGCGTTCTTTTGATCGCCCGTTATTGCATTTTTTTGCAATGTTGCGGCGAACAAAAAAAAAGGAATTCTGGCATTTTTACTTTTGTTCTCATTACGCCGCTTAGCGATTGAACTAATTTTTTTTATAAACACCAATATAAGAAGGCTCCACACCAGAGCAAATACAATAAAAGGATATTTTTATTAACAAATCACAAAAAAATATATAACAACAATATAACTCAAAGGTGAGGACCACAAAACAGACAGGAAAGAAAAAAGTGGATACACCTGGAGACAACCTGTATATATATATAGAGTCACAGAAATCACTTGTGACTAACCACGATAATGCATATTTCTTAATTAGGCATAATATATAACGTAGGAAATCCTATCTCACAAATATAATGCACCCCTACACATACTAGGTCAACATGTTTGTGACCATAGTATACCTATAGAAGAGTGATACTCATTCATCAGGCCAAACAGAAGGGGCTAACTAAACACATTCATATATAAACACAGCATTAGCATGATAATTACCAAAGGTGACAGAGGGAGTCTCCAGGCGTCCATCACCTTTGGTAATTATCATGCTAATGCTGTGTTTATATATGAATGTGTTTAGTTAGCCCCTTCTGTTTGGCCTGATGAATGAGTATCACTCTTCTATAGGTATACTATGGTCACAAACATGTTGACCTAGTATGTGTAGGGGTGCATTATATTTGTGAGATAGGATTTCCTACGTTATATATTATGCCTAATTAATAAATATGCATTATCGTGGTTAGTCACAAGTGATTTCTGTGACTCTATATATATATACAGGTTGTCTCCAGGTGTATCCACTTTTTTCTTTCCTGTCTGTTTTGTGGTCCTCACCTTTGAGTTATATTGTTGTTATATACTTTTTTGTGATTTGTTAATAAAAATATCCTTTTATTGTATTTGCTCTGGTGTGGAGCCTTCTTATATTGGTGTTTATATATTCTTTAAATGGTTTCCATTAGGATATATGCTTAGGTGTCTTGTTCTGATTTTTTTTATATTAATAGATTGGGCTATCCTGAATGCCGCGATAGGGGGTGATTTGAACTTTTATATATTTTTTATTTTATTTTTTTATATTTTTAAAAACTTTTTTTTACTTTTGGCATGCTTCCATAGTCTCCATGGAAGACTAGAAGCTGTCATAACCCAATCAGCCCTGCTACATGCAGGCGATGATCAGATCACCTGTATGTAGCAGAATACCTCACTTGCTATAAGTGCCGACCACCAGGCGGCGCTCATAGCAATCAGGCAGTGACAACCATAGAGATCTGCAGGAGACCTCTGGTTGTCATGCCAACCCATTGGTGACCCGCAATCACGTGATGGGGGTCGCCGATGGGCAGATTTTTGGCGTGCTTGCTGGAAACACATTTTAAATGCCGCTGTCAGTGTTAGCTGCACATGTCAGCTGTTCAAAATAGCTGACATGTGCCGGAAAAGAAGTGAGCTCACCGTCAGAGCCCACATCAAAAGGAGGGTACTCAAGCAGGAGAAAAATACGAGCTCTACTGGGTATATATATAAAATATAACAAAGTTTATTTAGGGATACACAAAATATACATATAATAATGTAGGAAGAGCATATAAAAACAACACATGTGCAGAGGATAACACACCAGGGTCAACAGGACCCGCCGAAACCCCAGTCCATATGTGCCCCACAATAATCAACTCCTAAGGTGCATGTGCAGACGGATGATGGGACACTAGTAAGTATACCTGCTGGGTAGAATGTGGAACAACCCCCCCTAAAGAAGTTGTAAGTGAATCCCCATAATGGGGTAGTAATGATCTCAGGGGGTCGGCAGATGCTTACCGCTGGCTAGGGTGGACGGATCCTGGGCTGGGTGTGTGGAAAACGCCTCCCGACGCGCGTTTCGCGTGCCCTACTGCCCGCTTTTTCAAGGGCATCTGCCGACCCCCTGAGATCATTACTACCCCATTATGGGGATTCACTTAGATCATTGCTCCATGCCACCTGTCAATGTTCCAGTATTGGTCTAGTTCGCTCCTGGATCGTTCTGGTGACCTGTCTTCTCCAGCAGAAGCTAAGTTCCTGCTTGCTTTTCTCTTGTTTGCTATTTTTCTGTCCAGCTTGCTATTTTGATTTTTGTCTTGCTTGCTGGAAGCTCTGGGACGCAGAGGGGCGCCTCCGCACCGTGAGTCGGTGCGGAGGGTCTTTTTTGCGTGGTTTTTTGTAGTTTTTGTGCTGACCGCAAAGTTACCTTTCCTATCCTCTGTCTGTTCAGTAAGTCGGGCCTCTCTTTGCTAAAATCTATTTAATCTCTGTGTTTGTGATTTTCATCTTAACTCACAGTCATTATATGTGGGGGGCTGCCTTTTCCTTTGGGGAATTTCTCTGAGGCAAGGTAGGCTTTATTTTTCTATCTTTAGGGCTAGCTAGTTCTTAGGCTGTGACGAGTTGCATAGGGAGCGTTAGGAGCAATCCACGGCTATTTCTAGTGTGTGTGATAGGATTAGGGATTGCGGTCAGCAGAGTTCCCACGTCCCAGAGCTCGTCCTATATTATCAGTAACTATCAGGTCATTCCGTGTGCTCTTAACCACCAGTTCCATTATTGTCCTAACCACCAGGTCATAACAGACATCATAGTGTATAGGGGGCTATCATACTGTGCACTTAGAAGATGTTGGCGTATCATGCTGTGTATAGGGGAGTTGTGGAGACCATCATGCTGTGTATAGATGAGCTATGGTGTCATAATACAGTGTGTGGTCAATTGGACATTATACTCTGCATAGCTGGGCAGTGTTGGGGATAATACTGTGACGCTCAATGGTATGGTCGTTTATCCAGTAGTACACTCATTTCTGCAAAGTCTTCCAGAAACCCTTTTTCAATACAACATTGAAAGGATATATGTTACTCGAGCTACTGTGAGCAGTCTCAGTGGCCTAAACATGCTCCCTTGGCCTGCAGTATCTCCAGACTTGTCTCCCATCGAGCACATCTGGGATGTTATTGGTCGGCAATTGATAAATGAGCTGCCAGCAGCGGATCTTGATGATTCGACCAAGTGCATTCAGTGTTGCAAAATATAGTCCTACCATTAATAATCTCATTGATAGCTGCCGATGTGTCTAAGTGTGTGTACTTCTGCATGTGGTGGTCATACTCCATAATGTATAAATTGAGATGTCTTTAAAATAGTGTTTTCATTGTTTCATAATTTGCAAATCATTAACGTGGCTATCCATCTTGTGATTTCCAAAATTCCATGAGTTTCTCCTTCTTGGTGTTGCAATAATTTTACACTGTGAAATACAAATATATATATATATATATATATATATATATATATATATATATATATATATATATTATATTATTATTATTTTGGTTTTTTTTTTTTTTTTTCTGGCTCCTGTCACAAACCTTCATCCTGTGTCTGACAGTAATGGGGCATAATGACAGCTGCCTTCATCAATTTGTCTCTGTGTGTCTACCTGAGTCCAACTTACCTTGTTAACATAGCATTGCCGGGACTGACTACATTGTAGCAAACCCTCAGTTGTGAGAAGTATTAGTTCTGAATATGTTTTGATCCTCTGGGTGTAAACAATAATGTTTGTATCCACTGAAGGCAAACCGAAATCAATGGGATTATAAAGATCTAAATATACAGTATGTGGGAAAGTTGTGAAGCTCTTCAGTATCCAGTACAGCCACCTTTAGTGAATCCTCCTGGATTCCTTCACTGCTTCAATGAGAAATTCAGATCGTGTCAGTGTGGAGGAGGAAGACAATGTATGTACATGGGAAATTGGCTGTAGAATAGTAAGAACTAAGAAGTGAAGAAAACAAGGAGCAGAAGGAAGAAAGTGTGTGACTGCGCCAATAACAAACAGGAGAGATCGGAGAGAGGAGCCCGGGGTGAAGAGGAGGAAAGCGGCGGGTGTGTGTCAGATGGGCTGATCGGAGGGAGCAGGAGAGCCGGGCCTGCTGTGGAAGAAGCCGACCACCATGACATTGCTGGGGACCCTCTGTTATAAGTGTCCAGTGACATCTATGCTCCCGGCTCTTCCTCTGCTCTTCCTCGTGTTTTCTGTCCCTGGTCCTCGCATTTTTCTCTCGTTTTTCCCTCCCTTACCTGCTTTCCTCAGGAGATCCCTTCATCTTCTCCTCTTCCTCGCAGGACTCATCGCTCAGTATATTCCTCCATCCTTCTGCACTATCTCACACTCATTTCTTCCAGCACTAATGTATCTTTCCTGTAATCTCACAGCCCCCCTTCTGTCCTCTCTCCCCTCAGTCTCCCCTCACATCCCTCCTGTCTCACCATCACTATTTATCTGCTCACCACACTCCTCTCTTTCTTCTCAGGTTATTTCATCTCATTTCCTTTCTTCCCGGTAAAATATTATTTGGCGCTGACTCCACCTCATCCTCACTGTCTGTTTCCCAATTTGTCGCATTTTATCTCCACACATTTTCCTTGTAGCCTCTCACTCTATTCATGGTATCTCTGCCTCCTCTTCAATGTTTCCTTCTTCCTTTTGTTTTCTGTATTCTTTATTTTCCTTCATTTTACGTGTCTTTATTTTCTACATTAATTATTTTCCCCTTTCCTACCTTTTCTTCCTCTCCCTACTCCCGATGTATCTTTCCTTTTTCTTTTTCTTTCTTTCACCTAATATTATATATCTGCACTTTGTACATTTATTCATTTATATTTTCTTCAATTTCTACCGTTTCTTCCCCTACCTATTGATGTTATCTCTCTTTCTTCCTTTCTTTCTTTCTTCCTTTCTTTCTTACTTTCTTTCTGTTCCTTCTTTGTATTTGTTTTATTTTTCCTAGTTCCTTTCTTGGCCCATTCTTCATTCTTCCCTTCTTTCCTACTTTTTCAGTCTCACATCCATCTTTCATGCTGTAGTACCCATTGCTTTAATTTATATTTATTATTTATTTTTACTTTTCTGATATTTTCTTCCTCCTTTATTCATTCTCAAAACCTTCTCTTTCTTGTCTATACTTTCTTTCTCTCTTTCTTGTCTAATCCTTTCTTTCTCTCTTTCTTGTCTAATCGTTTCTTTCTTTCTTTCTTTCTTTCTTTCTCGGTCTTGTTCCATTCTGTCTTTTTAATCACTTTTATCTTTATTTTTATTTCATTATTATTCTTTCGTTCTTCCTTCCTTTCTTTCTTTCTTTCTTTCTTTCTTTCTTTCTTTCTTTCTTTCTTTCTTTCTTTCGTTCATTCTTTATTTCAACTTTGGTCTGTACTTTTGGTTTTATACTTTTTTATACATTTTTTATTTTCATTTTCTTTCTACTATATTTGGTTTGGGCATGATTTACCACCTAAGATGCCTTTGCAAAACCAGTCTTTAGGATTTGAATAGCAGACAGGCAGTCACACATGATTTTCTTCCAGATTGATTCCCCTCGTTTGTAGTGCAGATTCTCAGACCTGCTATTTAGCGGCACCACACTTGCCCAGTGACTTCGTTTAGTTGCAGACATAATATTACCAATACGACACCTATCAATTAAACAGATTTACAGGGCAGAAAATGCTCTGTATTTCGGATACAATGGCGTGGTTACATAAGTGCTGATGTAACAGACCAGACCTATGACGTCACTCGCTGCATAAACAGGGCTGATCGCTCAGGACAAGACTGGTGCGTGTGTAGTTACAGCACAGAAAGAAGAAGTGTCCAAAAACTGCAAGTGTGCCCGGTGCTGTACCTGGATATCAACCCCTTATAGCCATGCTCCGAGAAATGGCTGAGGCGGATTCCGCTGCTCTGCCGCCTAGAAAATCACTGCAACTACCTGCGCCTCCAGTTCAACTCCTATCTGAGCTGCCTCAAAGTTTTTGTGCATTATTTCCTCCTATTTCAGCATCATCATAATCAGTCAAAAATATATACACTTGTATGTGTGTGTATATATATATCTGTGTGTGTGTATATATATATATATATATATATATATATATATATATATATATATATATATGTATATATACACAGACATATATATTTGTATATATATACATATATATTTGCATGAATATATATATCTGTGTTTATACGAGTATATATATATATATATATATATATATATATGTATACATATACACACATATATTTACATGTATGTGTATATAAATATATGTATACACACACATATATATATACACATACATATGCATGAATGAATATATATATATATATATATATGTGCTTATATATATACATATATACTTATATACACACCACACATATATATGTATATATATATATATATATATATACATGTATATATATATAAGTATATGGGTATATGGATATGTACCCACAAATATATATATATATATATATATATATATATATATATATATATATATATATATATAGTAACATAGTAACATAGTTAGTAAGGCCGAAAAAAGACATTTGTCCATCCAGTTCAGCCTATATTCCATCATAATAAATCCCCAGATCTACGTCCTTCTACAGAACCTAAATAGTAACATAGTTAGTAAGGCCGAAAAAAGACATTTGAGGCCGAAAAAAGACATTTGAAATATATATATATCACATGTCTGGATACAATGTAAAAGGAAAGGAATTGCTTCAATACTCCATAAACACATGGAGCAGACCCCATACCAGGTATGTAGATGTATGTGTGGCTGCAGAGTGTACATACATAATATCATTCCTGAAACATAGGATAAATACATATAAAGTTTCTGTAAACAACATCACATTTCCTGATAAAGCGGAGAAAGGACACCGTGTATGGGGCTAGTATTATCATTTAGAATAGAATTAACGCTGTGCACCCACTGTCTTCAGACATAGACAGATACATCGATTGATGATTGATTGATTGATTGATTGGCTGATTAAATGGAAAAATTCGACCCTAAATTCATTTAGAAATCAGAGCTAGAACACAATAATGAGGCCACTGCAGGGTCCGGTAAATATAGAAGATAAGAAGGAGAGAGGAGCTGGGTTATATGTGAGGATTGCTCTGGAGGAATAGTATTGACGAGATGCAGTTCTCCCTGCAGGAAAATACAGACTCAATACCTGGAACAGGGAAACTTCTGCGGCGGGTCCTGCGGGCTAAACCAAAGACCCCAACCAAAAATGTATCACTGGCCAAAAGCTGCAAGACCCTCATCATTGACGAAACGAATAAATATTTCCGTGTTAGTTTTTCAACGGTATAACGACAGATCATCCTAATAATACATATGTGTGTGTATGTATATATATATATATATATATATATATATATATATATATATATATATATATATATAGTGCAGAGATATGTAGACATAGACACAAATATATGTATAACATTCATGCATAGGTATCATTTTATAAATGCACAACACATTTAAATTAAGGATAGATAGATAGATAGATAGATAGATAGATAGATAGAAGGAATGAGATAGATAGATAATAGATAGATAGATAGATAGATAGATAGATAGATAGATAGATAGACAATTTACATGTGTATGTTTATTTGCAAAATGGCAACCTGTTACTATTTCATACTTAGTAGCTCAAAAACAAGATAACTCATAATGTGGTATAATCCATGTGCAGCTATATATGTGTATAATTATACAATTGTATCTGTAGTGTATGACTGAGTTACTGTATATGTCTGTATATATGTATGTATTGTATGTATGTAAATATATATAAATATATATATATATATGTGTGTATGTATATATATATAAATATATATATATATATATACATATATATAATACACACACTGCTGCACATCACATTTGAAATACATTTAACAATATTTAACACTACCACATACTCTCATGTTTATCTATCTATCTATCTATTATCTATCTATCTATCTATCTATCTATCTATCTATCTATCTATCTATCATCTCTCTCTCTCTCTCTCTCTCTCTGTCTCTCTCTCTATATATATATCTGCCTCATGTTTATTTATCTATCTATCCATCTGGATATCCTGATTTTCTTATCTATAATGTACATTCCATTTAGTGACCAGTCCTCTACACATCTTCTCCTCACCCAGGATATAAAAAGTTTTCCCTGTGGACTGTAAGCTCCACTTTACTTTATGATGTATACCCTATAAAGTTAATATTTAATGATTGGAAATTGTAATAAAATTATGTTTAAATATATACTTATACCTAAACAGACCCATATTCTCTGACCTTATTACCACCATATAACAAAACTTCCGCGAGATAAAAGTGTATGTGACGTCCATGCAGAATTCCTCCTTAGGAAAGTGAAGAGTTAGACTTTAAAATCACAGCCATATTGTGCTTCACATTTAATGCAGCAGATACAATATGGAGACACTTACACACAACAGGATGGACAGTGGTGCGCAGTTTGGCACAGCTCCTTGTTATATGATCACAGGCTGTTTGTCAACAAAAACTATACAGGGAATAAATAGAAATAAATTCCAGATATATAACTGACTTGATTCTCTCCTCTTCTCTCTTTCCATATCAGTATTATAAAGATACTTGTGTTTATATATATATATATATATATATATATATATATATATATATATATATATATATATATATCATAATAATAAAGGTTTATGTGGACAAAGACACAGAAAAGCCTAATTACTATTAGAGACAGACCTATAGATAGACAGATCTATCATCTATTATCTGTCTATCTATTATCTATCTATCTCATTCCTTCTATCTATCTATTATCTATCTATCTCATTCCTTCTATCTATCTATCTATCTATCTATCTATCTATCTATCTATCTATCTATCTATAATCAGTCTATTATCTATCATCTATCTATCTATCTATCTATCTATCTATCTATCTATCTATCTATCTATCTATCTATCTATCTATCTATCTATCTATCTGTCCATTATCTATCTATTATCTATCATCTATCTATCTATTTATCTATCTATTTATCTATCTATCTATCTATCTATCCCAATTTATGTAAGCAGTGATTTTATAACAATACTCTGATGCTATAATGCCCTTTTTTAGGTATTGCCCAGTCCCTGCTGCCTTTGGTGCAGTCTGTGTCCAGGCCCTGGAGTTTGATGAGAGGAGGCAGTGATGTCTGCCTGTTGCTGGTGCTGCTGGCAGCTGGGGCAGGTTACATCAGTACACACTTGTCAGTGCTCCAGTGTAATGTATAGGCAGACAATGGGGTCAGCCTGGACACTTGGCCTCCTGTCCCCAAGCCTCCTCTTCGGATTGCTCATGTCTGTGGCTTGTTTGGAGAAGTTAAGGGTCTCTCGCTCATTGATGGACTAAACAAAGCCCCATTCATTGCTGCCATAACCCCAGTGTTTTTGGATGGTTCTGCTGCCTCTCTTCTCCTGCCCCATCCAATCCAGACCTGGGTGAATTTACTCCTAATAAGAGCACAAGTGCGGAGCAGCAGCCTACACCACCATGATGGGGCAGCAGATGGACAACAGCCATATTCTAATGAAAACCCTTCCCAAACAAAAGCCCCACAATGAATTTATTCCATCAGCTCCTCACACTGCTAATTGTTTGACACTAAATGCTAATCCACTGCTCCTAGTGCAGAACAGCTCAGCTGCTCTCAGGCTCAGCAGCCCCCCAGCTCCTGCCACCCACCCATCACAGCCAGAACATAGCCTCTGCTGCTTCACTGGCAATTCATGGACAAGTTCTATATACCTGTTGACTTCTAAATGTAAGAAAAAAAATCATCTGATTCATCACATCTCATCTTCTTACTTACAATTTGTGAAGACCAAAATGGGCAAACACACAAAAACTTATATATATATATATATATATATATATATATATATATATATATATATTTCTTTCTACAAGTCAAATTTGTCAATTAACGGTTTCTTCTGTTGGCCCCAGTTACAATACTATATACAGAAAAATAATATTAGTAAAATAATACATTTACCTAGAGCCATCAAAGCAAAGAGGGTTGTGCAAAATTATAAACTCAGCTCTTCTAAAGTATGTCATTATATACATAGATAAAATTATAGAATGTGTATATGCATGTGTGTATATATATATATATATATATATACATGCATATACAGACATACACATATTTATATATATATATATGTGTATATATATATATATATACATACATACATAAATGCTTATACCTACGCACACGTATATACACATAAGTATTTATATATATATATATATATATATATATATATACTCACACATATACACATAATCATATATACATATAAACACACATAATCATATATGCATATAAACATATTTATATGTGTATATATACACACACACACATATATACACATATATACACATAATTATATATACACATAAACATATATATATATACATACATGCACACACATATATATATACATATATATATATGCATTTATGCACACATGTTTAAATATAAATATATACAAATATATATGCATGTACACATATACACGTTTGTATATACATACAGATTCATATATACTAATTATATACATAACAATAAATATATATGTGTGTGTGTCTATATATATATATATGTATATATATATATATATATATATATATATATATATATATATATATACTAAAAAAGTATAATTTCCATTGTTACCTACTTTTATATACATAGATATATGAAATATAATATTCAAATAGTTTTTTATGAAGCCTGTTGTTTTTAATGTATTTTTTTTCATAGAAACACTTGCAGTGGAGTTGATGACTTTGTTATATGATACAACACAATTGATAGATGGTTATTTTGCATAGGACTAAAGACTAATATGGGTACTAATAATGCTAAAAAGTAATCTCTTCTATATCTGAGAATGACATTTTAACACCTGCTAAAACCTTCCACCTCTACATCTTCTTGAGGAAATCTAGTAAAGTTGAAGCTCAATTTGGAGAAAATAATTGTAATAAAATATGACGAGCTCTGTATTAATGTAATATATGTCCCTTTATCGAATACCATACAATTATGAACACGCAGTGATGGAGACTGCAGCACTGTGACCGTGTATTATCGCCTACAGATCATTATCACGTTATAAGGCACAGTTCACACGTCGCATTAAACCACAAGATTGTCTTTATTTAAAAGATCCTTGTTTAACAAAAAAAAAAGGAGTAAATAAAATGAGCTAATGGTGTACAGTCACTTTCCCCTGTACTTAACGCCTTAGATGAAGGGGAATTCATCATCCTATGAAACATCCTTCATGGTTTAGTTATTTGCTTGTTACAAAATATTTTTGGAGGGTAAAATAATCATTAATTTTATTTTTTTTTCATTAATTATCATTATCATAAAGCTTTTGTAGCTAAACTCTTTAGGACAAGAAAACCAGATCGTATGGCAAAATATCTAACACAAATCCCACTTACCCCCCACACAGCAAAATTATTGTGCAAAATAGGTAATAATAATATTATTAATATGTTCTTAAATAATTTAATGCTAGTCCCTTCAAAAATCGAGGTCGCGAAGAAATCAAAGGCAAACTGATGAAGCTCAATAAATAAAGGGTTAACTGTCCAGATTGAGGAAATACAAATGAAAAAAAAAATAAAGAAGAAGTTGTACATTTCTTACAATTGTTCCTGACAATTACTTCCAGCTATCTTCATGGCTTGATGTAGAGAATTAGTAGTAGTAGATTGTGCCCTTCATAAGAAAGGAAGTGCATTATATATTTTTTTCTGGTCTGAGGATGGATTGTTCCTCTTTCCAATCCCTTAAGGTGTCTCTCTGCTAGTGGGACCATCTTGGCAGTCTGTCTGTACATGCACCAACATAGTCCATCTCCTTGACACTAGTGCTCTTCTACATGGCTGCGGCATGTGCAGAAGAATAAGGATCTAAACCAGCTTTAGTCATGCCAGGGAACAATATGTAGGCTACAGGAGGTTGCAAGTTAGAGGTTGACCAGGCTGTACAATTACAGGGCACCACATAGCCAGGGTTGGTTGGAGAGGGGTGGGTATGGGTGTGTTGGCTGGGGCAGCTTAACCCACCAAAAGCTCCATTTTGGTATCCCAAGGTGGAGGCATAAGGAAGAGTGCTTGTAGTCAAGGTGTGTGGCATCTCTGTCATCTTCTGGAGGGTTGAGGAGCTAAACTGACTTGGGTCCAGTAAGGAATAAGGTGCTGATGGTGGTAAAAAGGCTCTCGCCTTCTCAGAAGCTCCTAGTAAGGATTCAGTGGCACTCATGGGAAGTCCTGTCTTTAGTGGATCGTGATCTCCAAGGTAGGGTAAAGGAAAGACGTACCTGTCTTTCTTTAGAAGGTTTTTGGGTTTGCGCCTTGGTCTGTACTTGTAGTCAGGATGTTCCTTCATGTGTTGAGCCCTGAGCCTCTTAGCTTCGTCTATGTAAGGTCTTTTCTCGGCTTCAGATAGAAGTTTCCATTCAGCCCCAAGTCTTTTACTTATTTCCGAATTGTGCATCTTGGGGTTTTCCTGTGCCATCTTCCTCCTTTGCCCTCTGGACCACACCATGAAGGCATTCATGGGTCTCTTGATATGGTCAACGGGCTTAGACATGGTAGCGTTCAATGTCAGCGACCTGCAAAAGCCAACTCCAAGTTCCCCCCCTTCTGCCGTCCTCTTGATAATGAAGAATCAAGTCTTTAGCTAATCATGCCAGGGTCTCAGTG